>NC_053156.1:126065931-126665931 GCF_016835505.1 Polypterus senegalus | reverse complement strand
ATCTACTGAAGATAAGGATAGACTATGAAAGAAGCAGCAAACTTCAGTATTCAGCCACATTTGTGTGTTACGATTTCACAAAACACATCTCGTGGACTCTTGAGCCTTTTGTAGCAGTGCACCAATTTGCATTCAAGTATTTTAGCATTCTTGTATTGTATTCAAGTTGCTGTTGAAACGGCTGAAGCATTGAGTAAAACCTGTTGAGGCTGTACAGTACGTGCCAAACCAAAAAAAAAAAAAGTAATGTGATGGCAGCAGAGCTGCCCTTTTCCTAGCCAGTGGAATCTAAACTACTGGCTGTCCATGTAAGCTAAAACGAAAATGAAAACTTCTCAAACACTGCAGTTAACTGAGCCTTTCTGTGGTTCATTAAGAATCCACTCTTTTGTGAATTGTTGTACAGTATTACTGACTTTAAGCATTTAAAAACTTCTCCATTTTTGCTTTTAAAAGAACAGGATTGTTTTTTGTTCTTTCTGCATAGCAGGTTTTTTTGTGGAAAATGTAATATTTGACATTGGCCAACAGTACCTGAGCAAACGTAACGGTCTTCCCAAGAGAAGAGCATTAGTTACGATTTTAGGTATACCGGTATTTCTATTCATCTGCTCTTTCTGTGTCTTCCTTAGGCAGTCATTAACATAGTTGCGCATTTGGATTTAAATACCTCTTCTCTATGCTCTGTATGAGCAAGCAGGACTATTGTGTAAATGCCAAGGCACTTGTGTTTGTAGTAGTGGAGGTCTGGACAAGGCTTTTAAATGGGCTGCACGGCTCTGCGGTCCTTTCAACTTGCCAGCTTTCACCCTTGTGTGAATTTAACCATGCACAGCCTTGAGGAGGAGGAGGCTGCAAATCATGTTTTGTTTACTAAATCTCATTATATAAAGAGCAATTATTAAAAGTGAAAAAAAGCAAGAAAAAAGTTTTGCTAGGGTTTTTTTCAAAAAAATCTGAAAGCTTGAACCAAGTCTATTTATAAAAAAAAAAAATAGACTTTGTAATGTAAACTTTCACATGTAAAATGTCAGCATTAGTGACATTTTTAAATAAAGTTAATATGGGAGATGCATGTTTTTTGATATTTTGTTTTAACATGTTTGTCGTGTGTGCATTTTTCAGCAGTTGTCAGTATTACACTGTGTGCCACATTAAGGTCTATTCCCATAATAAGGTGACATGAAAAGTGGTGTGAGGAAGAGTCCAGTCACTTGGAGGACCTGTTGGTTTATTTAGCAGCCATTACCACTGCTCCCTGTAGTTCCTGTTATGCCAGGGGTGTCCAACTCCAATCCTAGAGGGCCGCAGTGTTTTCATTCTAATTCTTCTCAATTAGTAGTGTTTGGCTGCTACTGAACTTCTTTTTTTGCACCTTAGTTTTAATCGACTTGACTCGGACACCTTAGTTTTGTTTTTTTTCCTTAATTAGCAGCCAAACAATAGTGAGACATAAAATAAGCTGCCACATGACCAGCTCACCTATGCCCACCACACATTATCAGTCTTGGTACTGTTGATCTATTCCGGTCACCAACACATGTTGGCAGTGTTCTTAGGAAAAAAACAGAAAATCAACAGTCCTGGAAATGCCTACTGTGACAGAATGAGAGCAGCAACAAGCCATTGAATTAAATAACAAATTTAATTAGCAAGAATTGGCTTCTAATTAAGAAACTGGAGTTTAAAGCCCTAATTTAGCTGGTCACCTGTAGACTTGGTTCACATTTCATATCTGTTTGGCTGCCGTTTAATTAAGAAAATCAATTCGGAGCACCGAATCCTTAAAAGCAGGGCTTTTACAATGAAGGGCAAATGTGTTAATTAGCAGTGAAAACTGGTCATGGATTAGGAAAAGGGTTAGAATGAAAACCTGTAGCCACTGCGGCCCTCTAGGATTGGAGTTGGACACCCAAGTTTTAGTAAAAACTTGTGCAGTAGACTAGACTTAAATTCATAGATTTCAGTTAACCACTTTATTCCCATGGGAAATGCATACAAAACTGTCTTTTTGAAATGCTTTGTGCTAGGCAGATGACAAGAGGATATTAGTCTCTGGGATACCCTAGGCACTTCACTAAGGCTAATATTTTATATCTTCTGGATTAGAGTATTAATAGAAAGAGGCGTATGTTAAAGAGTTCTAAAAGTTCATTTTGCAAAAGCAGAACAATAAGCCCTTAAAGAATCTCATATGCTGCATTCAAATGCTACCAGTTTGTAAAAGTGAAGCTACCCAAATTGTTGTAATACTGAACTTTCTGTTGTATTCAAGTGTGTAGAATAAAGCTTAGGAGAACGGATCCTACTCTGTTGGGCCCTTGAGCAAGACCCTTAATCGCTCCGGGGTGGTATACAGTGGCTAACCCTATACTCTCCAAAGGTCATGTGAAAAGACAATTTCCCCTTAGGGATTAGTACAGTGTACCAAATATCCCTGGTCAGCCAGAAATTACATTTTTTGGTTGAACTCCATTTGTTTATTTTGCACTTTACCTCCACAAACAAACAATGCAGTCGTATCTTTGATTGCTTTTTTTTTTTTGTGTCGGACCAAATGACAAAATTACACTCGTGTGTTTCTCTGAATAGTTTTGACTGGAAACCCATATGAATGCATTGAAGTGGGAAGGTGAAATGTCATAACTTGCAGCGTCAAATAGTCCAAGTAATATAAGTATATAAACAGAGCCATAATAACACCAGTTACAAAATGTGAAATATTGATCTGTAATTTTTATAACAGGCAAGTCATAATGTGTACATTGAAACAAAGCATGAACAGAAACAGCTGTGTAGAGGGCAAAAAGGGGCAATAGGATAACCACATGATAAAGGTGAGGTAATTGTGGTTTAACCTGAAAATCTTCCACCACAGCAAAACTAAGCATAGTGACAAGACACAAGGTGGTTATCCTTCATCATCAGGGTTTCTCTCGAGCAAAAAGTTTCAGATGCACTGTCCAAGATGTTCTACAACAGTACAAACAGGCCGAAAAAAGAAACAAGAAATGTAGCATTACCTGGAATTACTTAGGAGAGACAGAAGCAAGTAAGACCATGCGAAAGTGTACAGTGGGGCTGTGACTAGTTCTCAGACAGGCCTGGGAGAACTGACCACACAAGGCCTTCAAAAACTGCATGCAAGTGGATCTTTGAGCATTGCTATTTTTAAGGCAAAGAGGACTCACAGGAAGTATTGGTTTCATTGATGTTCATTTCTGTTCACAGCACTTTCTTAGAAGTTAATTGATTAAGAAAAACTCCTCATGGCACTGTTGTTGAAAACCTTCCTGAAGACTTTTGCACAGTACTGTTCTGGTTAGTCTTCCGTTTTATATTGCAGTAAATAAATTGGGGCGGTATGTCATCTTGTTTTCCTTTTATCGCCATATGAACTGCACCAAAGAAAGTAGGTCAAAATAAGCAAGATGATAAATGTCTTATCTTGATTCACTTAGTTACTCCTTTTATCAAAGTGATAATGACCTGAAACTGCGGAAACTAGCAGTCATCCCCATTGGAACGGCTGAAACCCTGGATAACCTTAACAAAACTGGGTTTATGAGGGCTCACCAGTGGGTAGTGGACATGTACATTCCACAAGTCCATGAGTGCAGTAAGGGGAAGCACAAAGCATACGTATCCTCTCTTTGGGAAAGGCCTGCCTTTAGTGACAAGACTGTAGATACGATGTAAACTTCTGTGATGGCCTGCAGGAAACATTCACTTCATTCCTCTAATTTATAGTCTGAATCCTTATATGAAATTTATATGTGCCACTTGTACTCCCTTTATTTGATCTACCAATGGGGGATCCAGAAATCTGTGGTTTTATTTGGAGATGAGGGAAAAAAAAAATGGATGTCCGTGTTAGTCACCAGAAGAGCACGGACCCCTAGGGTGGCCAGAGAACTGTATTACTGTCTGATGTAGGTTTCCTTCTATAAAGTGCATGAAGTGCACACTAGGTGACAATCTTCTCACAGCTACCCAGTAATTTTATTCTGCACACCAACTGCTGCATTGGACTGCCACTTACAGTATTATTGTACATTTATTTGACTGCTGCATATGGAAATTATGGGACCCTGAGTAAAGTATATTTATACTAAAACAGAAATTTGGAGACTACTACATTTTACTATAATCAGAACAATTTGAAATTTGATCTGCCTGCACAGTTCACATATCACATGCAGCATTTTATTTAATGGAAATCTGATGGGAACATCGAGTTTCCTCCCAACAATGTTGCAATGTGTATCCAGTTTGTTGAGGACATCTACCTGAACAAAACAGAATGAAACCCTGGTGAGTAAATTCACAGAGGCCTTGTAATATTTACAGTCATAATCAAGGTGTAATATTAGAACACCAGAGTGTAATTTGAACTGGATTTTAAGCTCACCATTTTAACACTTTTTGAAATGACAGTAGTGATAAGCTGCTTGTGCATTTTCTATATGTTTGTACTACACCTATCATCCACAGGGCACACCTTCACCTCTTCTGGGCCAACGCTCTTGGGTTAACTGCACAGTTTTGGAAATGTGGAAGAATGTCCGAGTACCTATAGAAACAGGGAGAACCTGTCTGGTCGAGACTGACTGCGACCAGGTCAGCAGCAAAGTTAATCACTGCAGCGTGGTCAAACCCTCAGAAGATAGAAAGCAGACAATAGTCATCCCATGAAATGCTGAAAAGTATGCAGGAGCTACTGGAAAGGAAAAAACTCAAACTTGAACACTGGAGACATACTCACAGAGTCGTTCCAATACAGCACCAACTTTTTAATGCTTTAAAATTGTGCGTCCCTGGGCAGGTACATCAAGCAGAAGGAAAACAGCATCTTTCTTTTGAGCTTTAAAAATACAAAAAACTGTTTAAAACTGCACTGTTGTACAGTTAGGCCTGTGTGTCTACCAACCATTTTAAGCAGGTTATCAGTGAAAGGCACTTTTAAAAAAGAATTCCTGGAATTTAGACTTAAAGGAATATTATGAGACTTAAGAAAATCAACCTATCAGATTTTAGCTCTGAAAAACATCATCAATCGTTAGTTTTATATTAAATGCCAGGTCTGACGACAAACACGAAGACTCTGCCAGTTATTGAAAGCCCATTCTCCAGAGCCTAATCCAAAATGTTTAAATTGAACCATGAAGGGGATCTGCACGATTGACATCGCTACAGCATGAACCGAGGCCATTTACGATGCAAGTTCTACCGAGTAACTGGCTTGTAACAACACACAGCGTGGCTCATGTGGGCTTTGGAAAGCTATTTTTTTTGCTGGCCTTGACGATTTCTGCTTGGAATGAGGCTGGCATCAAAATGTTTGTTCTTTTAATTTAAAATTACACATAGTAAAAAAGGACAAGACTTTAGAATAGCTATTACACTACTGGGTATTCATTTAATAATATTACAATAACAACATATTTTTGGAAACAATTTCATAATTTAGGTAAATGACAGGCAGGCTGAGATCTAAGTTTTAAAAAGGCCTGGCTTAATACACTCCACCAAGAATGAAGCCATTGTAGTGATTAGCATTCCAAGGCACTTAACACATACGCAGCTGAAAATAAAAATGTGTGTGTGTGTGTGTGTGTACATACATACACACACACACACATATACTGTATACAATATAGTTTACAAATGGAGCACTGGCAGGGGAAGTGACACACTCGGGGTCACACAGCATACAGTTTCAGGCACTAGGCCTTACTGCCTGCCTGAAGACCATTTATTTAAAAAATGCAATAATGATGATAATTCAGTTTTGAGTTTAATAAAATATACATCTATTTAAATACATACTGTAGCTGGATCAGTTGACATTTGTTCCATTGATGTGTAGTCAATATAAGTGAGAAATGAATTTGTCCATTTTAATTGTGCACTTGCATATTTTTAAATATGACGTAATCTCTTTGCTCATATTCTGAAGTCTCTTACACTGACACTGTTAACACTAGAGGCCTTATTCAAAGAAATTGTTTCGTTTAACTTGGATTTTCTCCTTAAAACTGCAAAAATCACTTGACTTTCAAGAAATGTTCATGGAAAGAAGCAGTTTAAATTTTTAAGGGAAAACAGGCCAGTGTCTTTCTCTAACCACATTCCTAACCATGTATACACCACTATGATGGACCTGGAAGCGGTTCCAGGAACGTGTAAAGAGTTTGGATTCTCTTCACCAGCTGCTGAGCCACTGGCATAAAATCTTTCTCCCAGCATGCCTTGTGAACATGTCTCAAATCTTCATCCGTGATGTACTGTAATGCAAACTCCTCTTCTGAAATGACACAAGAAATACACAGGCTTTTTTGAAAAAATAGAAACTGAAGCATATCATACAAAAGAGAGGAGAACCACATTATGGTCTTGTGGAACTAAGTTCATAAAGAGAAGTTAGTGATAAAAAGCATATTTGCAAAGATGGCTGTTAAGTTTTGGACAGTTTTAACAACAGATGCGTATTGTGCATAATCTTTAGTGTGCTTAAAAAAACAAACAGTTTTACAGTAGAGAAATGGAAAATGGTGGGGGATTCTGGAACAGATTTAGGAAAGCGCTCATTAGAATATGAAGGCGAGAAAATGACCCACATGTTATTTTGAAATCTAGTTGGTAAAGGTCACTCTCCAAGACTTTTACACAAAGTAATAAATACAGCCCTTGGACGCACCAGTTGGTTTACATGTGATACAGACACAGACACCCTTTCAAGGGATGAGCACAGCTTGGCAACACACAGCTAGGGGTGACTTGACGTGTTTTTGGAAGACAGATACCTTTTACATGGAGTTGAATTGGTTCTGCTGAGACTTCTTACATTAACTCATTCATTTCCCTTTTTAATTGAACATGTGGGTTGAAGAAATGAAAGAATGGATAGACAGTTACTTTATTTATAAGCCAGAAGAACTGAACTTCAGAAAATTGTGTAACACAGCAAAGGTCATTTTAAATGTTTGTTGTGCTGGTGACACCTGAAAGCTCAAGGGTCTCAAACCTAAACCTTTAAATGTTAGCTTTTATGTTACAGACACATGTTTGAGATTAATAGTTAATAGTTAAGAATAATAATAAACTTGGTGCATGCTAAATGTGTGTATCAGACAACACAACAATGGTAAAAAAACAGAGTGGGTGCCTGATTTCCCTGCGTAGGGCTGATTCCTTCTACTAGTGCATTTCTGTTTTTCTTTACAAACTCGGAACTAATAACTTGTTGTTTTAACTTCTTATGAAACGATCTGTGACACAAGACTGTGTCAAAACAATAGGCTGGTTTGTACAATATTTCATGTGCCTGAGTACAGAAAGTGTAACATGACCCATTTTCATCAAGTCCTATGGACAAAGCAGTTTGTAGCTCCTGGTTTTGGGTCATGGAGCTCTCTTATCTGTTCCATAAGCCAACATTAAGATTGTTAAGGCTACATGTTGTAGGAGCCTGCATTTGGGAGGCAGAGAACAGCAGCTCTTCAGTAATGAAGTCATTTTCATGGAATCTTCTTAAATATAGTGAAGATGAGTCCCTGTTAACAGCTTAATATCATGTGTGGAAACATTTAGTAAATAAGGTTGGTTAACATTACATTTCATATATGTACTGTGCCCGTTACTGTATGTGCTCAGTGATGCATACTGTTCTCTCAATTGCTAAACATGTACAGTAGTACTCCACATTTATTTCACAATAGCGACTGAGTAGGCTTTTGTTTTAAATTGTACCAACACATTCTAATACATACTGCATAAGCACAAGCACAAAGTTTAGGCCTTACATGAGACTCCCAAGTGATCAGGTAACATTTTGTTTCCTTACCTATTCTACATATGTAAAGAATGGTCAAAATGCATTGTCATTGCTTACAGTGTAAGAAAAAAAGAACACTGCACATCTGCATATTTATCACAAGCTCTTTTACGGACATCGGGATATGAGCAACATAGAGGCAGCATTTTGACAATATTTGCAAAAAGCAAAGAAAAATGAACACTCTGATACTGCGATACCACCTCCTGACTAAACTGTAAGAGCCAAAACAAATACCCTGAATAGTGTCAATGATATCTATCTACTTTAGCCAGTTGAAGGACTTTAGACAGCAATGTGCAAAAGCAGTTACATCATGTTTGGCACTTAAACAATGTAAGCATTATTTCTAGAATCATGGGGAGAACATTTGTAGCAAACTGGCCAGTAATTTTCATAGCAGCTCAACAGTTGCATTTCAAGACATTGTTTTTTAATTTCCCAGTGCAATTATGAAGAGCTGTTCAACTTTTCTCTGCGTTGCAGAGTTCTACAAATTTGCATATAACATCAATTTTAATAATTATATTAGTTGTCTTTCTCAGTAACTCATACCTCTTACCATTTATGATTAATGTACATTTATGAAATGAAATATTCGAAAATGAATAGCTATACTAACTGAATATTACATTGCCTTTGTTTCTATTACTTTGCCTTCCCTTCTCCATTGTAAGTGTCTTTTATACTAACCCAGATAAGTAGTGAGTAGCTGCAACAATGACTGAGCCTCTTCTTCTCCAAAAGACACTTCAGCCCCAGTTATTCTCTCACTGTAATTCCAGAGGGTTTTACACACCAAGCTGGCAAGCTGCCAGTCTGTAGGTCCAAAGTCTTTCAAGCAGTCTATTAGCCTGTAATGAAATATAGAACAAACAGCTGTCATAAACATTCCAAATATCTTTATTGGACATGCCATAGCAAACATATGGCACAAATATTAGTACTTTACTTATTCCTCATGACAGTCATCCAAAAAACTGTTTGTTTTTATTAATTCAAATTTCCCTAGTAGACTGGTACTTAGTGTTGCCTTACCATGAGATGTTGCTTGTACTGTAGGCTTATGCTGCAATTCTGTTTATGCTGCCTCTTCTGTAAAGCATCAACACTAGATTGTGAGAGGTCTCCTCTTGTAAGATATAGGAGCATATGTTAATGGGACATTGGGGCCCCTTCTCTAAGACATTTGATGAGGGGGCAACAACAGATTGAGTAGGTGTATGAGAAGGTTAATCAAGAATTGTTTAAATTAAGGAATGGGGTCAGGAAGTTTAGGTCAGGCCAGGTTTACAACTTCACATAAATGTAACAGACAGTAATATTAATAAAAATATACAAGATGATAAAATAAGTAATACATTACAATTGCTTACTTCAGTGTTACAAGTACCAAGAATACAACATATGAGCTAAATTCAAAGAATGGGGAGGAGTATAATATAGTTATACCTATCTGGGTATACAGTATATTATTTCGGAAAGATAAGCAAAAAGGAAGAAGGCTGGGGTGTAGCCATTTATGTGAAACTGAATGTGTGCCGGCTTCAGAGGGTTGATGAGCCCTGTCATAGATGGGACATTTGGATTCAACTAGGGAGCATTATTGGTAGAAGTCTGATATTAAGTTGTAGACCTTCAAATTGCTCATAATTGTTTCAAAATGCTTATTTTTGCTAAAAGTTTAGATGTAGATATTGTAATAATGGGAAACTTTATTTACCCAACAAATAACTGGAATAGCCTTACAAATAATGGAGCACAACAGCAGGAATTCATAGATGTAATCTGTGACTGTGTTTGAACACATTATGTTAAAGCAACATTGGGAAGAGAAGCTTGTCTAGATGGATTATTCAGGAATAATTAGGATAGAATTTAAGTGAGTACAGATGATCAAAACATAAGGATATAGTGACTATAATATATTTCATCATGTATTGGCAGAGCACCTATTTAAAAACTAAAACTGTTCAACTTCAGAACCAAAGCAAAACATAAAAAATAACTAACTTAACGGTGGAAACAGTTGAAAAGTAGTGGAGCAGTTTTATAAGCATTTTACTTGAAATGCAGGACAAATCCATCCTGAAATACAGAAGCAGTAAGAAATTAAACAGAACTCCACAACAGATAAATAAGGAGATAAAAGACTGCAAAGAAAAAAAAAGCTGTATAATGTGTACTGAACCAATCACTCCAGTGTAAACTGGTGGCTTTGGAGACAATGAGACCAATGGTTAGAAAGATAATTAGGAGTGTTGAAAGGCAGTTGGAGATGATCATTATAAAATATAAAACAGCATTTTCATAGTAGAAGAATGGTCAGTAAGAAGCTGAAATATGTTAGGAATGGTAAGGGCAAACTAAAATATAAAGTTTTCGTTTTTCTTAATTTTTCAAGTGTGAAAATGTCAAAGACCTTCCAGCAAGACTCTGTGATTTAAAAATTATAAAGAAAGAAGGTCTGCTTTAAAAGTTTAAAATGCTTAAATCAAACAGGGCTACATATTATTTATCTTTGAGTGCATTTTGAGGCTTATGAGTACACACATAAACAAAACTCATTGTGCAATGGAGAAATTACCAAAGACTGGAGGCTAACAAGGGTGATCAGGCTGATTCGACTAACTATATGTCAGTATACCCAACATGCATACCTGAGAAATTAACTAAAGCAATTGTTAAGGAAAGATTGAACATCATTTGATAAGAACTGATGTTTAGAGATATTTTTATAAAAAAGCAACAAAAGCATTATGATCAGAAAGGTGCACAGGATAATGTTTTCAGTATGCTGATTTTTGGAAAGCCTGTGAGAGGCTTGTTACCAAACTAAAAGAAGGGAAAAGTACAAGACACACAGAAGATAATAAAAGTGGTCTCTCTCAGTGGCTGAGACCTCTCCACTTTCTAATGTGCAGTATATAAATAATCTCCATAAGAATATAAATAATAAGCTGGTTAAATTTGGAAATGACAAACTATTTGTAATGACAGATAATCTATAATCAGACAAATCATTATAATTGGAACTGGACAGAATTAAGAGTTGAGCAAATTTATGGCATGTAAAATTTTATCTAAATCGAATAAACAATAAGTGATTTGAAACTTGAATGCACACCTTATATTAAGGACTTGGGTATCCTAGTGGACTATTCACTTTCTACACCCAGACAGTTTAGAGAAGAAATTAATAAGGCTTACAGTATGTTACATTATAAAGCACTTGTGTAGGGTGCATGAGACCTTTTGTCTGGAATACTGTGTAAGTTTACGGTCTTCATATTCCAAAAAACATAGCAGTGCTAGAAAAAGTCAAGAGAAGAGTGATAGGGCTGACTTTAGTATAGTGAGAAATGAGCTATGAGGAAACATTGCTAGAGTTGAATATTTACAGTATAGTCAAACAAAAATTAAAAGGTGACATGATTCAAGTGTTTAAAAATATGATGGGGATTAGTAATAGCAGATTCCAGCTGTTATGTTCAAATGAATTCCTCAATGAGAACATCGGAACAGAGATAAGCTAGGGAAGGGTGAATTTTGCACAAAGTTTTTCTACACACAGAGAAACACAGACACATGAGATAGGTCCATCAGTAGACAGTAGCAAGTTTAAGACATTCAAAACTCGAGTGGTATTTTGGGGTTATTGATGAACTTTGTTGGGATGAATGACCTGTTCATGTCAAAACCTTTGTAATTATCTTTGCACACTGGAACAATACCTGAGCAAGTGTACTTTGTAAAATTCAAATTCACTGAAAAGTAATCAAGTCAATTGACTAAATAAAGAGAACAAGATTGCATGTTATGTTCACATTAGCATTACAAAAATATAAATCACATGGGGCTACTTCCAAAAACAAAATTATTACAAATAAGTGGCCTCTAGTACCTTAATGAGATATATGTACACTCTCTTAAGACCTACACATCACGTATGTAACTTGACAGATTGTTCCCATACCTATTTACTATATGTGAAGAATTTTATGTCTTAGATGCACATTGCCTTTATTTCCACTGGTGTCTTTGAGTATGATATTCACTATATGAATTTTGCTAGATCATCTTTATTGATCCCTTTGAAAATTAATTTCAATTTCCTTTTAGTCAATCAAAGCAGGCATGACCTAAAGTAATACTATTGATTCATGTTGATTTATTTCATTCCAAATACTGCTTGTGTTTAGGAGTGGAGATTTCTAAACAGAAACATTTGGGCTGTTTTTTTTTTTCTAACTGCATCTTGTCATTTGTTTGTATGTCTTTTATCCATAACTAGCAAAATACCCGCGGTTCGCAGCAGCTAAAATAAACCTTTTTAAACTGAGGGAAAATATACCAATAATTATTTGTTAAGGATCTCTTTGTATGCCACGTTGTCATTTCGGCCCTCCGGTTGTAATATGACCAAGCTGTGCGCTGAGCTTACTCTTGAGCTTGGAACGTACAGTTGGCCATGTGAAAAGTAATCTTGTCTCAAATCTCACAGCTTGGATTGCTGCTGTCATAATCGGTTTGAGTTTCATGGTTTGTTTCAATTACGTTAGTATTTGCAGGACTTGTGTTCATGTGACATTTGGCATCTGTCAAGCATTGTAAGCATACAGCTGGTTTCGTCAATCGATAACTTCACATCCAGCTTTTGAGAGTTTAAACACTCATAACATCAAAGTGTCAAATCGTCACCTGTGAATCTAAAATGTTTAAGAGGTGTCCAAAGGTGTAAAATATTTGGCCATTTCGGTACACTTGAAAGCGACAACTGAACAATTCAGCGGCAGCCATCAACTCACACGCAAATCTATAGGTGAAGGGCTTAAGCATTTCACTCTTATAGTTCTCCTGTGTAGTATAATTATCTCCTGTACCGTCATCAGCCCACACCTTGAACCTGTCCCAGTCATTCAATACATAAGACACAATGTTCCTTCAGATATTAAGAGTGAGCCTGATATGGCCGTGCAATATGTAACAGAGAATGGAAAAGGCAGGCGTCATCTCTGGGCATGGAAACCACTCAGTAAGTGACAGTTCTTTGATCGATGGTGACCACCTCGATAGACATGTTAATGGTGGTACGGTTGGGACGATAAAGGAAATGGGTACCTGAACAATGTAAAGTAAGTCTAAAATACCTACACAATAACTATAATCGTAATAAACGAACAATAAAACAGCGGAGAAGCCGTGGATTAAATAAAAAGGCTGCAGTTATCAGCAGGGAGACGTGAATACCATGGCGAAGCAAGGAAGGAAATGAAGAGACTGGAGCGACGGATGGCCTTATATAGGCAAGGAGCCAGCAACGTGGGAGGCATAGTGATGGGGGACCCAATGCCGTCTCACACGGCGACCGAGCTGCAGGCTATGGACATATATATTTATATGTAAGTAGGATTCAGTTAGCGTTGGGAACCCGCGTACCAAATTTCTTGAAGATGAGCCCATAGGTAACAAAGACCATTGGAAAGTTCAATATGGCGGCCGACAGTGGCGTCATACCACCGAAATAAGTACATACATCCGTTTCAGTTAGTGCAGGGAAGCCGCCTACCAAATTTTGTGAAGATGGGGCCATAAATAAGAAAGTTTAACATGGCGGACGTTGTCGACCGTTATGACCGTTACGCGTAGAATTTTGAAATGAAACCTGCTTAACTTTTGCAAGTAAGCTGTAAAGAATGAGCCTGCCAAATTTCAGCCTTCTACCTACACGGGAAGTTGGAGAATTAGTGATGTTGGAAAGTTCAATATGGTGGCCGACATTGGCATCATACCACTGAAATAAGCACATACATTGGTTTCGGTAAGTGCAGGGAAGCCGCCTACCAAATTTCGTGACGATAGGGTCATAAATAAGAAAGATTAACATGGCGGACGTTGTCGACCGTTATACGTAGAATTTCGAAATGAAACCTGCTTAACTTTTGTAAGTAAGCTGTAAGGAATGAGCCTGCCAAATTTCAGCCTTCTACCTACACGGGAAGTTGGAGAATTAGTGATGAGTGAGTCAGTAAGGCCAACAAAGACCATTGGAAACTTCAATATGGCGGCGGACAGTGGCGTCATACCACCGAAATAAGTACGTACATCGGTTTCGGTTAGCGCAGGGAAGCCGCCTACCAAATTTCATGAAGATGGAGCCATAAATAAGAAAGTTTAACATGGCAGATGGGAAGTTGGAGAATTAGTGATGAGTGAGTGAGTGAGTGAGTGAGTGAGTGAGTGAGTGAGTGAGTGAGTGAGTCAGTCAGTCAGTCAGTCAGGGCTTTACCTTTTATTAGTATAGATTATATCTCATTCAATGCAGTTAGGTTTAAAATGTATGTATATTTGGACCTCCTATTTGTTCCTGTTTGCTGTTTTGTTTGCTGAAAGAATCTACAGTGACATAAAAAATAAAATAATTTTGATCTCACTATGCCTTCTATACATTGATTGCAATTACAGATTAACTTCTGAAAGCATAGCTTCCTTCCTAGTGCTGAAGAATTTCTCAAAATGTAATCTGTTTCATTATGGGGCCTCATGTATAAACTGGTGCAAACACGCAAAAATGTTGGGTACACCTGTTTCCACGCTCAGTTCAAGAAGAATAAAAACTAACCTTGGTGTAAAGCTATGTACATTTTCAAGACAGCCTTAGACCATGTGCACGCATTTTTCTGCTAGGTTTTGCAAATGGGCCGCACCCAGTGTCAGAGCTGTACTACTGTTTCAATGTCGTTTCCCTTTCTATTTCAGATTCGCAATAGTGGTGTGGGATTTATCAAATACACTGGAATTAATTGCATATCATTTACAAATTTAAGGCACTTGATTGTAACCATTCTGTAACAATATAATGATACACGGAATGGCCAATCTATTCCAACTACCACAGCTACTTTAGCATTGTTGCTCTTAGTGCATTACTTAGAGTATTTTAATCCATTTTATCTGTGTGTGGTATTACAGCTGCACAGCAGCTGATTGGAAAGCACTACAGCGAGTTGAGTCAAGAGTGTAGAGGATTATTGGGATACAGCTTCCAGCCCTGGAGGACATTTAGAGCACATGCTGCAGCTTCAAGGAAGGCCACGACTGTTATTGCACAACCAGAGCCACTTTATGAATTATTTACACTGTCTGCACTATTTGTACATGTATAGTATACTTATGGATTCATATTGTGTATGTTTTATTGTTTTTTATCATATTATATTTTTTTCTATCATTTAATAAGAAAATAAGCTTATGGAGGAGTTGCATATTGAATCTTATGGACCATACAATGACAACAAAGGAATTCAATTCAATTCAATAGAAGAGAGCATGTATTTACAGATGATTATGTGTGGCTTCTAAGTCAATTTAGATTTCCATAAGCAATCCTCTTGGAGCTGTGTGCTGTTAGAATACTAGTATGTATACTTGTGGAGTCCAACTCTCACTGCAAACGGGTTCGACTTACTGCCGGCAATGTGGACCAAGCTCTGACACCGGTTGTACAGGGACCGAACAGCCCTTATCAGGGGGTCTGGTACTCCATAGCCTTAGAGCACCCCCCACAGGATTCCCCCGAGGGACACGGTCGAACGCCTTTTCCAAGTCCAGAAAACACATGTAGACTATTTGGTCAAACTCCCATGCACCCTGCAGGACCCTGCTAAGGGTGTAGAGCTGGTCCACTGTTCCGCGACCAGGACAAAAACCACACTGTTCCTCCTGAATCCAAGGTTCGACTATCCAACAGACCCTCCTCTCCAGAATCCCCGAATAGACTTTTCCAGGGAAGCTGAGGAGTGTGATCCCTCTGTAGTTAGAACACACCCTCCAGTCCCCCTTCTTAAAGAGGGGGACCACCACCCCGGTCTGCCAATCCAGAGGCACTGTCCCCGATGTCCATGCGATGCTGCAGAGATGTGTCAACCAAGACATTCCTACAACATCCAGAGCCTTGAGGAATTCAGGGCGTATCTCATCCACCCCCGGGGCCTTCCCACCAAGGAGTTTTTTGACCACCTGAGTGAGCTCAGTCCCAGAGATGGGGGAGGCCATCTCCGAGTCCCTAGGCTTTGCTTCCTCATTGGAAGGCATGTTAGTGGAATTGAGGAGGTCTTCGAAGTACTCCCCGCACCGACCCACAACGTTCCGAGTCAAGGTCAGCAGCGCACCATTCCCACCATATACAGTGTTGACACTGCACTGCTTCCCCCTCCTGAGACGCCAGACGGTGGACCAGAATCTTCTCGAAGCCGTCCAAAAGTTGTTCTCAATGGCCTCCCCAAACTCCTCCCACGCCTGAGTTTTTGCCTCAGCAACCACCAAAGCCGCATTCTGCTTGGCCTGCTGGTACCTATTAGCTGCCTCTAGAGTCCCACAGGACAAAAGGGTCTGGTAGGACTTCTTTTTCAGCTTGACGGCATCCCTCACCGGGTTCGGGGATTGCCGCCACAACAGGCACCAACCACCTTACGGCCAAAGCTCCAGTCAGCCGCCTCAACAACAGAGGCATGGAACATGGTCCATTCGGACTCGATGTCCCCCACCTCCCTCGGGACGTGGTTGAAGTTCTGCTGGAGGTGTGAGTTGAAAATACTTCTGACAGGGGACTCTGCCAGACGCTCCCAGCAGACCCTCACAACACGTTTGGGCCTACCGTGCCTGACCGGCATCCTCCCCCACCATCAAAGCCGACTCACCACCAGGTGGTGATCAGTTGACAGCTCCGCCCCTCTGTTCACCCGAGTGTCCAAGACATGTGACAGCAAGTCTGACGACACAACCACAAAGTCGATCATCGAACTGAGGCCTAGGGTGTCCTGGTGCCAAGTGCACATATGAACACCCCTATGCTTGAACATGGTGTTCGTTATGGATAATCTGTGACGAGCACAGAAGTCCAATAACAAAACACCGCTCGGGTTCAGATCGGGGCTGGGGCATTCCTCCCAATCACGCCCTTCCAGGTCTCACTGTCATTGCCCATTCGAGCATTGAAGTCTCCCAGCAGTACAAGGGAGTCCCCAGAAGGTATGCCCTCTAGCACCCCCTCCAGGGACTCAAACTGCCATTTGGTGCATACGCACAAACAACAATTAGGACATGTCCCCCCACCTGAAGGCGGAGGGAGGCTACCCTCTCGTCCATCGGGGTAAACCCCAATGAACAGGCTCCAAGTCAGGGGGCAATCCGTTAAGTAGTTCTCTTGTGAATAGCGCACAGACATATAAATAGACAGATGTTTTATATATATATATATATATATATATATATATATATATATATAGAGAGAGAGATATATAGATATAGATGATATCTTGATTAGAGCTGCTGATTAACTGTGCATACTGCATCTCTGTTTGCTACTCATTTGTACAAAAATACAAGTAATGTACATTCATTATATATTGTTACTAACCCTCCTCTTTTCAATTTTTTTTCTTTGTATTCTGTTGTGACTCTTGGTGCCACGGCATTACTACCCATGGAAAAGTCATCTGAGATACTGAGGGTCTAGGATCATTGGATGGGAAGATTCTGTCATCAGACTAGATGGCCGAGCACATATTGTTTAATGCCCAGGAGACAGTGGGTGGCCAGCTGGCCTAGGTATCTAAGACTGTGGCTGAGTTTGACTTTGACTTTCTCTGTTATAGGTGTCTTTGGACCCCTGCCAAAGATTATTTTCGAAAAGGGATACTGCTGACTGGTTTTTATTTCCTTCTCCTCTGTTCTCCATTTTGTCAAGTGGCCATAGTCCATAGTTCAACAATGAATTAATAGACACATACTGTTCGGTTCCATTCATGTTAAACTGTTTCAAACTGTTTTGTTTTCCTGCCTGTTTAAACAAATCTGTCTTTATGTGTACTAACCAATAATTTGCAAAATTTATATTTCTTCTTTACCTGAAAATGTCCTCCGTATCTGCACTCATGGAAGAGAGCTTTACAAAAATGAAATGAATCATATTGAACTTAATTCTGGTTGGCTTATTTTTAGTGAAAAGTGATGCCTGCAGTAAGTGAAGCAGGAGAATAACATGGAGCTGCTGCAGCAAAAACTTTGTTTTTGTTTTGCTAAAATCTGTCTTTATCTTGGGCCCTGCCAGATGAGGGAGGTACTGTAAAAAAGGATCCAAATCTTTTCAGACTTAGGTTGCAAAGTAATTTCTTTGACGTGGATGTTGATTAGGCACAACTGCATAGGACAATACTGAACTGTCCTGATTTGGGATGGTATAATGCTTTTTTCTCGTGGGCAGTGAATCTACAGTGAAGTTTATGGTTACAATTGTCTGAATATACAGTATCTACATCAAAAACTGATATACAGTATATGCTGTATTACATGGTATCAGATTGTGCAGTGCCCTGCTGTGTGGGCTGGCGCCCTACCCGATGTTTGTTCCTGCCTTGCGCCCTGTGTTGGCTGGAATTGGCTCCAGCAGATCCCCGTGACCCTGTGTTAGGCTATAGCGGGCTGGACAATGACTGACTGACTGACATCGTACAGCAGGTTTGATTTTTTTCTAAGACATGTCATTAAGTGTAATCCTGAACCCTGTATTTCACAATTCATTTCTTAAAATTTGTTAACCCTATGATCCTAAAGAAAATAACAATTAATAAATGTAGGTGATTCCTGAGTCAATTGAAGTCATTGTACTTTAGTGGTCAGTTAGTGGATTTTTGGTATTATAAACTGTCCTTGGCTCCAAAAAAGGAATTTTGTGGCTAAGTGAGGTGTAAAGCATCATAGGCAATACTTGAGTCTGCACCTGGAAGATGAACTTCTGTCAAGGAAGAAAAAAATGGCTAAAGAAATGCCTTACCTTTTGATGTCTTTGGATTTGACTGTTTAATTTGGATTGGCAAATCCCACTATTGTTAATTTCTATATTATAAGCAAATGAAGGAATACAAATAAGGCTTCATTTTAACTACAAATTATTGAATTCTTGTCTACTTCAATAAATTCTTGGATATCTTAAAATATATTAAAGTTACCACTATAGCTGAAAGTTCCCTTTTTCAAATCTAATATGCCTTTCCAAAATCCCCAAAATTGTCACTTAAATATTTATCTTAGTATGTTTGTTACATGTAAATGTGACCCCAACAATATAAAGAACTAAATACTTGTGGAATGTGTATGAACTCTTGATTGTCACATTTATATTCCAGAGCCTGCATACACATTTTTAATCTGATGGTACATCTTAACAGACTCCCTGAGATGTTTTGCTCAAGACAAGTGAATGGAATATAAAAAATAAAGACAAGTTACCTTTCATTTGAAGCCAGCTGTCTACATAAAATAAGAACTCAGCATTTACTATAACCAGTACAGATATGCAAAATGTATATCTCAAACATTTTCTGAGACATTAGCAATATTTTAAATTGTGGCAAAATAAAATAGCACATATTCACAGAACCTTAATTCATAAATAAAGAATGCACTGAACTTACAATTAAAAAGTATAGTTTCAAATTAGGCCAAATGAAAGAAAAGTTTTAATCTTACTTACTTTTTAACTCCTCCCTCTTCATTTAGTATTGTTCGTTTATCATTATCCACAGTGAGATTTATAAGGACCCCACAAGCAGAAAAACAAACATCCTGATTCTTTGAGTCAAGTAGTGCAATCATGAACTTATACACTGAAAAACATTAATTAGACACATGATAATTAGACGGGTACTGGGACATATTAAACAGAACAGTTTGGACTAAAGGTTCTGAAAAGAAGGGTTGTGGTCCACTGGGGGATCTCAGTAAACTTTGAAGGGCAGCCACAAAATTAAGAAAAATAAATTCTCAAATCAGTAAAAATCAAGCTATATCAGAGTTGTTAAACTTGTTTTTTTAAATTGGACTACTTCATCATTATTCAAAATACTCTAGTAATCTTGGCCAGGATGAAGCTTGTTGGCAATGAGACACTTAAATCTGGTAAGGGAGACATACTGCACCATAGAGAACTGCCTATAATGTAAATGAGGGAAATATGCAAAAGACTGACAATGAGAGGAAAAATTGGGAGTCACTATGATCAGGTGAAATAAAAACAAAGAACTGAGCTGAAGTGGGAGACTTTTCTTTTGGAAGAGTTCACAGGTGTGGTGTTGAGTATGTCAGCCAGATTAAAATGGCGTACAAACCAGGTGATTTTTGTCTGAAGAAGAAAGAACGGTAAGGTCATCATTGCACTGGGTGATGGTGCAAAAACCATGGCGAGTTTAAAAGGGATGGTGGAGGTGTGACCTGGGGCTGGACACCAGGCAAATGACAATGAGTAGAGGAGCAACTTACAAATCTGACAGAAAGTTCTGAATGGTGCATCATTCTGGGCCAGAACAGTGAAGGTGTTATAGTTAGCTGTGAATAGTCCAGTTCCTTTTATTATTACCTTATACTCTGTACTCTGCAAATGTTACATAAGCTACTTTCAACTTCTTCCTTTTTCTGTGGTGCCTATTTGCTAAAGTATCTACTGGGTTGCTACAATATATGACATACAGCATACAATGACTATTAGTTTTCTCAAAGACACCCTTTAACATTTCATATATTGTATACTACAGCTATAGCAATAACCTTGAGTTACAAAGGGAATGGGCTGCTTGCAATGGTGCAAATAATTTAAAACATGATACTTAAGCCAAGTGGAGAATGAGCAGCTTTTGTTGTTATCAAAAATATCTGCAGTAACAAATTTTGTAATTTGAACACTGCAGTCTTATTTATCGCTAAAAGCTGCCTATTCATTTTATATTATGATTAAGATATTTCTGAACTAGTAAAATAATTTTTAATTAATAAAAAAGACACAGTCTGTTTCCAAAATGGCTTCTAAATTGTATCATATTCTTTAAAATGTAAGCAATGTAATAACACTAGCAGTAGTTGCTTTCGATAATAAATGAAGGTTCAAAATCAAACCTTTTTATCACAACAGCAGCAATGTACAGGAGGGGAAATATCATGTAGATAGATAGATAGATAGATAGAAGGGAGACTCAAACATATTCGTGTGGTTCACTGAGGTTCCATGTAGCAATAAATGTTGAAAACCACAGGTCTAGAACATAAAAATTATTATACTAAGGTATTGTTCATAGACTACATCTCAGTATTTAACACAATTGTACTTGAAAATTTGATAACTGACCTCATAAATTTAGGACTTAGTGCCACTTCTTCTGCAAACACATTTTGGACTTACTAACAAAAACATCTGCTCACGTGTGGACTGGCAGCATCACATCTTCCATGCTTTTCTTAAATTTATGGACATATTCAAGATTTATTTAAATATTTCAACACAGAAATCACATTTAATTATTTTTGAGAAAAAAACCAGAAAATGAGAAGTTTGTCCACATTACAAACTACAAAAAGCAACAAAAAAATAAGTCCTCTAGACCATACACATAAAGTGCCTTGCAAAAGTACTCATCCCCCTCGGTGCTTGTCCTGTTTTTACATATTACATACTGGAATTAAAATGATTTTTAGGAGGATGAGCACCATCTGATTTACACAAAATATATCAAGAGTGTGCCTAGGCATTCACCACTCCAAAATCAATACTTTGCAGAGCCACCTTTTGCTAAAATTATAGCTGCAGGTCTCATGGGGAAGCTAGCTTAGCATATCTAGCCACTGGGATTTTCATCCATTGCACAATGCAAACAAAGTGTGTTGTGTTGGTATACAGCAATTTTCAAGTCAAGTCATGCCACAGATTTTCAATTGGATTGAGGTCTTTGACTAAACATGGGGTCCTCAATCCCAGTCCTGGAGAGCCGCAGTGGCTGCAGGTTTTTGTTCTGACCTGGTTGCTTAATTAGAAAGCAATTCTTGCCAATAAAGCACTAACAAGCTATGGAATTAAATTAACTCTGCTATGTCAGGTCATTCTCATACCCTAGATTTTCTTTCCCTTTCTATCATGCAAATGATTTGAAGGCTAAAATGGACGAGTAATTCTCAGTCCTTCACTTTTTTCTCTTCATTTTTCTTCCAAGTATTTAATTAAACCCAATAGTGCAGATAATTACACACAGGTGTAAATGTAAATAAGCTAAATGGAGAAATGCTGCTCTCTCTTGTCATTTGCATGTTATTGATAATAAGGAGCAATTAAAATAGCTGTTTAAGACAAAATTAAGCAATAAGGGCTGAAAATCACTAAAGTGAAGCAGAAGTGTTACTTTAGCAATAAGTGCTTTTTATTAAGCAACTGGGTTGGAGCAAAAACCTGCAGCCACTGCGGCTCTCCAGGACCGTGATTGAGGACCCCTGGACTAGACCATTCCAAGACATTTAAATGTTTCCCTTTAAACCACTCCAGTGTAGCTTTAGCAGTACAGTATATCTATGGTTATTGCCCTGCTGGAAGGTGAACCTTCAACTCAGCCTTAAATCTCTGGCAGACTGAAACAGGTTTTCCTCAAGAAATTGCACAGTATTCAGTGCTATCTATCTCTCCTTCAATTCTACCCAGTTTTCGTGTACCTGCCAATAAAAAACATTCCCACAGCATGTTGCTGCAACCATGATGCTTCATTGTGGGAATGGTGCTCTCGGAGTGATGGGAAGCGTTAGGTTTGCGTCATACATGGTGTTTCCCATGATGACCAAAAAGTTCAACTTTGGTCTCATCTGATCACAGAACCTTCTGCCATGTGTTTGCGGAGACAACCACATGTGTTTGTGGAAATTCCAAAAGTGTTTTCTTATTTTTTTTTCTTTAGGCAATGACTTTTTTCTGACCACTCTTCCATAAAGCAATGCTATGTGAAGTGTGCGGCTTAAGGTGGTCCTCTGGGTTATCATTGGTGTCTTTGTTGCATCTCAAATTAATGCCATCCTTGCCTGTTCTGTGACTTTTGGTGGGTAGCGAGTGGCCTTCTCTTGTCAGGTTTGTAGTGGTGCCATATCCTTTCCATTTTGCAATAATGGATTTAATGGTGCTCTGTGAGGTATTCAAAGTATGGGATATTTTTATAACCCAACCCTGATCTATACTTCTTCACAACATTGTCTCTGCCCTGTTTGGAATATTCCTTGGTTTTCATGTTGCTTGTTTAGTGGTTTTGCAGAATCAGGGACCTTTCAGAACAGGTCTATTTATACAGACATCATGTGACAGATCATGTAACACTTTGATTGCACAGAGGTGGACGCTAGTCAACTAATTATGTGACTTCTGAAGTTAGTTGGTTGGACAAGATCTTATTTACTGATTTCACAGCAAAAGGAACGAATGCATACGCACTCACAACTTTTTAGTTTTTACTTTTTTATATACATAAAGGGTATTTTATTTTCATTCCACTTCAACAAATTGGACTATATTGTTAAGTCCATCATATAAAATCCAAATGAAAATCAATTTTAATACCAAATTGTAATGTGACAAAACAGGACAAACACTGCAGAGGATCAATAATTTCACAAGGTGTCATAGTTTTTATTATTAATAAGGCGAAGTGCAAAATAAGAAAACCTCTATCTTCTTATTTTGTGTTTTACAACTTTAAAACAACTTTCTTGATTGTAATAGTTGTTTATTAGTTTCTTGAGAGAAAGACAAGGGTTTCAGGCTAAGGCATATCCTTTGGCATGTTACAATATTCCCACCCACATAGAAGACTCTCTCAGAAGGGGCACTGGTTGAAGGAATACAGAGATTTTTTCTATGCAAAAATTGACAAAATCACAAATGATTTCACTTTGACCAAAATTTGGTTTAAATTATGCTATGGAGAGGGTATACTGCTCTGCATTTATTTCTTGGAGTGACTATCACATATGAATTGAAGTAGACAGATTTTTTTCATCTGCTCTCACTAATTGCTATAGGTGCACAGTAGAGTCTACCCTTATTGACTGCATCACACCTTGGCACAGCACCAGCTCAACTAAAGATAGCTCGTCTAAGCAACTGAGTGAAGATCTGAAAATTAAACTAACTGATTGATGCATACAAAGTAGGGGAAAAAATATCAAAAGAATGTTGCACATTATTGCAAACAAATACTGGTAAATGCATTTTTTGAGTCTTTTGTTGGTATTATATTATTTTTACTGTTATAATATGCAAGTAAGAATTTCATTGTACTATGTACAGTCTTCAAGTTGACCTTGAATATAACCTATACCTACAGATAATTCTGGACCAGCAAGACTAATGACAAATCAATTTTATTATGCTATATATAATGTCAATAAACTAAACTGAACTGAATTATTTTTTTATCAGATAAGTCAGTATCAAAGTGTCAATATTAATATGTCTAATCTTAAATTGTGCACTGTAAATTTACAATTGCCATATAACACAAGTTCACAACATATTGTACAGTATAAATTGTTACAATGGCAATATAAAAGCTAAAGTAAAACCTACCTTTTTTTTCTACTATGAAGTCACGGATTTCTTTGTATTGAGAAAGATTGCCAAACACTCTAGCAGCTTCTAATATACCTTCCATGTTGTTCTTCATCAGCAAATGAAGCAGTACTGCAAGATTGGAAAAGAATACTGTTTTACCTAAATACATTATCTCTGAATTCTGCTAGGGCTTTATGATCTTCAGTTGAGTTAACTTTAAAAAAAAAAAAAGACTGATGACTACCTCAATCCACCATGGTTGACTTAAAAATGTGAACTTGATTACTCAAAGCTCTCAAAGAGGTTTTAATTGTAACCAATTTCCTAATTAGGAGCCAATCTTTGCATTAAATGAAATGTGTCATTTAATTATACGATTACCTCTGTTTTCTGTCTACAGGGTGAAAAAATTATAATAAATTATGTTTTAATCTATATAATTAAAATGTTCTCCATCTGGATTTTGAATTTTGTGGCTTCATTTGATGTCACTTATCCATTTTGTACACTCAGTTCAACGCACACAGCTCATTTTATCTGTTTGTTCACCAATCATGCATTGCTGTTGGTCCAATAGAAAATATGGCAATATGACATTTCAGAAATTCCATCAGAGAAAAGGGTTGTAATTGGCAGACTACCTAGTAAGATGCAGTTCATCTTAATGTAATTTTGCATGTAGAGTAATGCTAAACCAACATAAAATTCAGGCTACACAATGATTCAAAAATCACATTTTCCCTTTCTGGAAAAAGATCTCACTCGATTACCAGAAGAAGGACAGCCTACAATGTGGTGATGTGACTTTTTGAGCCTCTCATAGACAACAGGAGAAATATTACAGCAAACAATATCTTCATATCACTTTTCATTGCAAAATAGCTACCTGCTAAAAAGATAATTCTGCTCCCACCCACCATTTTGTAAACAAACAAAAAGACAGAAATGCCACAAACATGTGAAAGTCAACATGAGAGATGATCATAGTGATGGCCAACAATAAAATGCAGAGGCACTGACAGGAGGAAAGTGCATAGAAACAAAATGTTACCAGTGTTTGCATGGGAACTGCTCACTCCAAAAAACAGAGAGGATTGCTGATGTTTATATTTTTATAACCAGTTAATCAGGCTGCCAGCTGTTTAAATATCTATTTTGTGAAATATTTAAGCATGACTGCATTTTTTAAAAACTATTTATACAGAAAAATACTCTCTCCCATCCCTTTTGATGTAGTGGTTACACAATAGGTGACCCAATTAAATAACTGTCAGCAACAGACAAACCACTTTTTAGAAGCAAAGTATTTAACATGAGGATGGAGAATGAAGTGACTGAAATAAAACAGCACCTATCAATCAGCGGAAGAAACAAAAAACACAAAATTAAACTTTACCTTAGACCTCAAACCAAAAAACGATGTATATATAAAACAAGAAAAAATATAGTACAATACATTTCATAACTTAGAGTGCATTTTATTTTTCTGTTGTGCATAGTCATTGTGTTCTCTTCAGTTGGCCATACATTGACCTTCTATTGAATACAGAATCATCCATAGTGCATACTTGATTTTTAGAGCATTGGAAATCATCACTAGATTTACATCACATTTCTGACAGTGATTACACATACAGTGAAACTGTTCAAGGCCAACATTAAAGCTTAACATCATACATTTTGGGTAAAATTAACTATTGTTATGAATAATGGTAATGGCAATATTTGTTATTAAATATTAGTGGCAATATATAGTTACACAAAAAACACCAATGCTTAAGCACATTGCAACTTCTATTACACACATTCATAAAGGGTGTTCTAAACAAAGTTTTTTTAGAATAATTAATCTAGTATGATATTGAAGAACTTACACTCTGCAATATGAAGATGATTTTTTCTGATTTGAGAGTCACATTCTCCATAATATGACAAGTTGTTGATAGTTGCTGCAGCATTAATCACTAGTTCCTCACATTCATCAATTGATTTGTATTCTGTATCAAGATAATTAAAATATACAGTGGTAGGAAATCAAAAAATATTTATCAAAAAAATTATACAACCATACTGCATTAGTCTCAGGTATTATTATTAAACTGATAAAAACTGTCCATACCAATGTCAATTAGAAAGAAAAAGCAAAAAACTGTCAAATGTTAAGTTATCAGACTATGTTAAATTGTCAACATCACTTTGCTTAGTTTTCAGTGTACTAAAAAATAGACTGTTTTTAACACTAGAATTTGCTGGAAATATCATATGAGCCATTTAGGAATGAGAGACATTTTTATACATGGTCTCCCTCTTTTCAGGGTCTCAACAATATTTGGACAAACTAACATAATCATAAATATAATGATCATTTTCAATATCTGGTTGAAATTTCTTTACAGTCAATGGCTGCCTGAAGTCTGAAACCTATGGCAATCTCCAAATACTGGGTTTCAACCCTAGTGATGCTTTGCCAGGCCTTTACTGCAGCTGCTGTCAGTTGCTTCTTGTTTGTTGAACTTTCTGCCATCAGTTTTGTCTCCAGCAAGTGAAATGCATGTCCAATTGGGTTGAGGTCAGTTGATTGGCCTTTTGCGGTATGTTTTGTCTCAATGTTTATCTGTACTGTGAAGAATTGTCTTATCAGTTTTGCAGCATTTGGCTGAATCTCAGCAGTTAGTATAGCCCCATACACAAGTCAAGTCAACACTTCAGTCACATAATTATTGCTTTATTTCAAGTCCATTATAGTGGCATACAGAGCCAAAATTATGAAAATTTTGTCACTGTCCAAATACTTCATGGATCTGACAGTATATATTAGATTATATTACCTATTTGGAGAAAGATCACACTCAATTTCAAGGGAAAGAAAATGTGACTGGTCATGTGACTCATTAGCCTGTCACAGGGAGGTTAGGAGCATGTGGTGATAGCGTGTTGCTGCACCCACAATACGACAAACAATGTTAGAAAAGTCACTGCTGACAATATTTTCACAACATTATGTAGCTTTGTACAAATTGTAAACAAAATGAGGCAGGGCCTGTCAACCCACTGTTTAAGAACACAAAAGATGGTCAAGGAGACAGACACTACTAAGGTGAAGTGTCAGTGAGAGAACTAACATACAGCAAAACATTAGTGAATACAGTGTACCAATTTTTGATGCACAAGCCACCCAGACAGCAAAAATGATAGCAGACTAGTGATGTGGGCAGTATTATACACGGTTCTTCATGATACGTAATCTGTGAAATATGTAAGTAATGCTGTAACCTTATAAAGTACTAGCAAAATACCCGCGGTTCGCAGCGGCGAAGTACTGCCTTAAAATTTTTATTAAGAAGAAAATAAACCTTTTTAAACTGAGGGAAAATATACCAATAATTATTTGTTAAGGATCTCTTTGTATACCACATTGTGAGTTCGGCCCTCTGGTTGTAATATGACCAAGCTGTGCGCTGAGCTTACTCTTGAGCATGCAACGTACAGTTGGCCACGTGAACAGTAATCTTGTTTCAAATCTCACAGCTTGGATTGCTGCTGTCATAATTGGTTTGAGTTTCATGGTTTGTTTTAATTACGACAGTATTTGTAGGATTTGTGTTGAAGAGACATTCGGCATCTGTCAAGCGTTGTAAGTATACAACCGGTTTCATCGATAACTTCACATCCAGCTTTTGAGAGTTTAAACATTCATAAACATCAAAGTGTCCACTACTGAAATCGTCACCTGTCAATCTAAGATGGTTAAGAGGCATTGGCAGTTGTTGAAAGGTGTAAAATATTTGCCCATTTCGGTACACTTGAAAGCGACAACCGAACAATTCAGCGGCAGCCATCAACTCACATGCAGATGCATAGGTGAAGGACTTAAGCATTTCACTCTTATAGTGCTCCTGTGTAGTATAATTATCTCCTGTACCGTCATCAGTCCACACCTTGAACCTGTCCCAGTCATTCAATACATAAGACACAATGTTCCTCCGGATATCAAGAGTGAGCCTGATATGGCCGTGCAATATGTAACAAAGAGAATGGAAAAGGCAGGTGCCATCTCTGGGCATGGAAACCACTCGGTAAGTGACAGTTCTTTGATCGATGGTGATCACCTCGATAGACAAGTTAATGGGGGTACGGTTGGAATGATAAAGGAAATGGGTACCTGAACAATGTAAAGTAAGTCTAAATTACCTAAACAATAACTATAATCGTAATAAATGAACAATAAAACAGCTGAGAAGCCATGGATTAAATAAAAAGGCTGTAGTTATCAGCAGGGAGGCGTGAATCCTGTGGTGAAGCAAGGAAGGGAATGTAGAGACTGGAGCGATGGACGGCCTTATATAGGCAGGCAGCCAACAACGTGGGAGTCGTTGGGATAGGGAACCCAACGCCGCCTCACACGGTGACCGAACTGCAAGCTATGGACGTATATATGTACGTAAGCAGGATTCAGTTAGCGTTGGGAACCCGCGTACCAAATTTCTTGAAGATGGGCCCATAAGTAACAAAGACCGTTGAAAAGTTCAATATGGCGGCCGACAGTGGCATCATACCACCGAAATAAGTACCAAATTTCAGCCTTCTACCTACACGGGAAGTTGGAGAATTAGTGATGTTGGAAACTTCAATATGGCGGCTGACAGTGGCGTCATACCACCAAAATACTGTAAGTACGTACATTGGTTTCGTTAGCACAGGGAAGCCGCCTACCAAATTTCGTAAAGATGGGGCCATGAGTAAGAAAGTTCAACATGGCGGATGTTGTTGACGGTTATGACTGTTACGAGGTGAATTTCTAAATGAAACCTGCTTCACTTTTGTAAGTAAACTGTAAGGAATGAGCCTGCCAAATTTCAGCCTTCTACCTACATGGGAACTTGGAGAATTAGTGACATTGGAAACTTCAATACGGCGGCTGACAGTGGAATCATACCACTGAAATAAGTATGTACATCGGTTTTGGGTAGCGCGGGAAGCCACCTACCAAATTTCGTGAAGATGGGGCCATAAATAAGAAAGTTCAACATGGCGGACGTTGTTGACAGTTATGACTGCTACGACTTGAATTTCTAAATGAAACCTGCTTAACTTTTGTAAGTAAACTGTAAGGAATGAGCCTGCCAAATTTCAGCCTTCTACCTACACGGGAACTTGGAGAATTAGTGACATTGGAAACTTCAATATGGCAGGTGACAGTGGCATCATACCACCGAAATACTGTAAGTACGTACATTGGTTTCGGTTAGCACAGGGAAGCCTACCAAATTTCAGTAAAGATGGGGCCATGAATAAGAAAGTTCAACATGGGCGTTGGACGTTGTTAACGGTTTTAACTGTTACGAGTTGAATTTCTAAATGAAACCTGCTTAACTTTTGTAAGTAAACTGTAAGGAATGAGCCTGCCAAATTTCAGCCTTCTACCTACATGGGAACTTGGAGAATTAGTGACATTGGAAACTTCAATATGGCGGCTGACAGTGGAATCATACCACTGAAATAAGTACGCTATATAACCTAACATTCATCGGTTTTGGGTAGCGACTCCTAAATCCTTCTCATAAGAAGCGACCTACCAAATTTCGTGAAGATGGGGCCATAAATAAGAAAGTTCAACATGGCGAACGTTGTCAACCGTTATCACCGTTACGCGTAGAATTTCAAAATGAAACCTGCTTAACTTTTGTAAGTAAGCTGTAAGGAATGAGCCTGCCAAATTTCAGCCTTCTACCTACACGGGAACTTGGAGAATTAGCTCTTCACTGCACTGTTTGTATTCCCCGTATTAATGAACCAATACGCTGTCGCCCACTTAACTGTTCTGCCTCTGGACGCTAAGGACTGTTTAATCTAAAATAAACAAATAAATAAAACTTTACTACCTTATTTGCTCCTACTGCTCCTTGTGCCTGATCGGTGTCTTAACGCAGGCCGCTTACCTGCGCACTACTGAGTTTCCACCTTTTACTGCTTTGAAGTCAGCCGCGGCCTTTTTTCTTTTCCTTTAAACTAAGGAATCGCTGTTACGACGCGGTTATTTATTTACAAATGCCGATATCAGTTACTGCTGCTTTCTACCCTGCCGCCTCGATGCTAATTCAAATACAGCTTTTCCAAGCGCACTTCCAAACACCCAGCTACTTTTGCTCTTGTGCGGGAAAAAAGCAAAAACCCTTCTAAAGGGAGTTCCTTAGAGGCAACCAAAACCCAAGTTTTTAAGAGCAAAATGTATTTTTTTAATGTAAATCTCACACCACAGAACAAACCAACACTCTCAACAGACTCTAGCGTTTGCAAAGCACACGTCAGCACAAACACGTGTGAGCACCCTCCTCTCCTCTTTTGTAAGTAAGCTGTAAGGAATGAGCCTGCCAAATTTGCCTTCTACCTACGGGAACTTGGAGAATTAGTGACGTTGGAAAGTTCAATATGGCGGCTGACAGTGGCATCATACCACCGAAATACTGTAAGTACGTACATTGGTTTCGGTTAGCACAGGGAAGCCGCCTACCAAATTTCGTAAAGATGGGGCCATGAGTAAGAAAGTTCAACATGGCGGATGTTGTTGACGGTTATGACTGTTACGAGGTGAATTTCTAAATGAAACCTGCTTAACTTTTGTAAGTAAACTGTAAGGAATGAGCCTGCCAAATTTCAGCCTTCTACCTACATGGGAACTTGGAGAATTAGTGACATTGGAAACTTCAATACGGCTGACAGTGGAATCATACCACTGAAATAAGTATGTACATCGGTTTTGGGTAGCGCGGGAAGCCACCTACCAAATTTCGTGAAGATGGGGCCATAAATAAGAAAGTTCAACATGGCGGACGTTGTTGACGGTTATGACTGCTACGACTTGAATTTCTAAATGAAACCTGCTTAACTTTTGTAAGTAAACTGTAAGGAATGAGCCTGCCAAATTTCAGCCTTCTACCTACACGGGAACTTGGAGAATTAGTGACATTGGAAACTTCAATATGGCAGGTGACAGTGGCATCATACCACCGAAATACTGTAAGTACGTACATTGGTTTCGGTTAGCACAGGGAAGCCGCCTACCAAATTTCGTAAAGATGGGGCCATGAATAAGAAAGTTCAACATGGCGGACGTTGTTAACGGTTTTAACTGTTACGAGTTGAATTTCTAAATGAAACCTGCTTAACTTTTGTAAGTAAACTGTAAGGAATGAGCCTGCCAAATTTCAGCCTTCTACCTACATGGGAACTTGGAGAATTAGTGACATTGGAAACTTCAATATGGCGGCTGACAGTGGAATCATACCACTGAAATAAGTACGTACATCGGTTTTGGGTAGCGCGGGAAGCAACCTACCAAATTTCGTGAAGATGGGGCCATAAATAAGAAAGTTCAACATGGCGAACGTTGTCAACCGTTATCACCGTTACGCGTAGAATTTCGAAATGAAACCTGCTTAACTTTTGTAAGTAAGCTGTAAGGAATGAGCCTGCCAAATTTCAGCCTTCTACCTACACGGGAACTTGGAGAATTAGTGACGTTGGAAAGTTCAATATGGCGGCTGACAGTGGAATCATACTACTGAAATAAGTACGTACATCGGTTTTGGGTAGCGCAGGGAAGCCGCCTACCAAATTTCGTGAAGATGGGGCCATAAATAAGAAAGTTCAACATGGCGAACATTGTTAACCGTTATCACCGTTACGCGTAGAATTTCGAAATTAAACCTGCTTAACTTTTGTAAGTAAGCTGTAAGGAATGAGCCTGCCAAATTTCAGCCTTCTACCTACACGGGAAGTTGGAGAATTAGTGACGTTGGAAAGTTCAATATGGAGGCTGACAGTGGCGTCATACCACCGAAAATATGTACATACATTGGTTTTGGTTAGCGCAGGGAAGCCACCTACCAAATTTTGTGAAGATGGGGTCAGCCTTCTACCTACACTGGAAGATAGAAAATTAGTGACATTGGAAAGTTCAATATGGCAGCCGACAGTGGCGTCATACCATCGAAATAAGTACATACATCGGTTTCGTTTAGCGCAGGGAAGCCGCCTACCAACTTTCGCGAAGATGGGGCCATAAATAAGAAAGTTCAACATGGCGGACGTTGTCGACTGTTATCGACCGTTATGACCGATACATGTACAATTTCGAAATGAAACCTGCCTAACTTTTGGAAGTAAGCTGTAAGGAATAAGCCTGCCAAATTTCAGCCTTCTACCTACACGGGAAGTTGGAGAATTAGTGATGAGTGAGTGAGTGAGTGAGTGAGTGAGTGAGTGAGTGAGTGAGTGAGTGAGGACTTTGCCTTTTATTAGTATAGATTTACTGTACATAAAATATATCATTTCGACTTAATATATTTGATGCTGATAGCTGATTAAAAAGTCATTTTCCTTTTCACATTTAAATACTGAAATGGTTTTATGCCAAGTCAGAGAGTAACTCTGGAAAGTCGCTTATGTCACAGCACCCCTTTAGTTATTCTTGCTCCGGAATAAAGCAGTGCAAAACTGGAAAATGCTAACACAATAAAACTAAAAAGAGAGTAAAGTGGTGCCACAACAATGTGTATCTACTTCATTATTATTAATAGTAGTATTTTATATACAAGGGCGGCATGGTGGTGCACTGCATAGTGCTGCTGCCTCGCAGTAAGGAGCTCAGGGTTTGGTCCCAGAAGACTCCCACAACCCTTTCTGTTACCAGCTGGGTTTGAACAATGACTTATCAATGGCTGTTTTATTGGCACAGCTTAGCTGTTACACTAATTTTTATATGATGTTAAGTGACATAAATTATTTTTGTATTGCTTATATATTTTTGGCTTACTTGTCATCTGTGAGTTTCTGCAATCTTTCTGCAAGCTTCAAAGATATTCCCGTTTAATTATGCAAGGCTAACTTGGAAATAACTGATGCCATGAATGTCAAATTTCTGAATGTCAAGAAATTTTTTATTTTTACATTCACTCTTGCTGTATTTGGTTATCTGTAGCTATTTGGGACAGGACAGTAGGGATGAGATATTAGGATGCCGAGATGAGGGGCAACTTGGCGTAACCTTGACAGTTATAGTGTTGAAAAAATGCATGGTGGTTCTAGTGTTAAAGCAAACTATCAATATTATACTTTTACCAAAATATTTTGTTTTCATTATTATATATAAAGATTATCATATATTAGAATTCATTTTGAGCTGATTTGTAATACATTTATTAACACATTTTGATTTTGTACAATTTTCAATAACTTAATACAGACACCTGTACAAGGTGTCTCATTTTTTACATTTACCTTTATAAGATAAACCAAATTAAATATTATGACATATAATAAAATAGGCTTAATAAAGTTATTAAATAACCTACAAAACCAAGTAAATCTAAATTGAAAATGACTAAAACCAATGTAGTGCTTTAGAAAGAGTCATTCAGTTTGTTGAGTATCAAATGATGACAATAAACAGAGAGAACTTGATCGTAGCTGAATAAAAGGCATGTCACATCCACATCTCCATTTTAGTTACGTAAACTGATATCACAAGTTAGAAATCATAAAACATCTTTTTAATACTGTATAATTTCATTTCATGCTTAAACGTAAAAAAGGATTACATTATTTATTGTTAGGGAATAAGTCAAAAGAAGGACTCCAAAACCTACAGAAAATCATAAATAAATTTAATTGAAAAACTGGTTTAAAACATACCTAGGATGTGAATCAGCAGCTCCACACATGTTGAGTTAACAGCAAGAGTTCTTCCCACTGTTGGGTGAATAGACAAGTTTGCTAAAACTCTAATTAATTTTATGAGCACATCTTCAATTTCTGAGGGGTGTTTTTGGCCACAGAATGGTTTTTCACCAGTGGCACCAGGGACCTGGGAATTTAAATCCATTTTATAGTAAGTGCAGAAAAGTTCAAGAAGTGTGTCAATGCTAGCTTCTTGTTTAAAAAACTGCTCCCGAGCATCATTGTTTTTAGAGGTCAAGTTCCCAAGAGTAAAAACTATGCGAACCACAAGATCCTACAACAAAAGAAAAAGAAAATTACCTTTATTGTGGATTTTTTTAAATCATCACATTAATTCACATGTACCAATTAAGTCAAAAAGTTCAGCGCTATTAAATATCCATTTTCAAATACACTTAATCCGGCTCAGAGTTGCTGGAGTTGGAGAATAAAGCCAGTCTCACAAAATTACTTTTTTAGTCAAAGCCTTCAATTGCATAATCTTAGCAAGTTGAGGGCAGTCATGGCACACTACCATGATTAACAGCCATTCAGCTGAGTATCACCAATGACTAATAGCACTCAGCAACTTGCCCCAACAAAATCAAATAGGTTTTCTTTTGTTTTAAGGCAAAAGGGCTAGCTTAGCATGTGCAAGAGTTGTCAACTAGGGAGCAGTTAGCTGGAAGTAAAATGTTTACAAGGGGCTGCTAAAAATGAGAATGAGTGTTTTGAACCATCCAAAGAGAAGGCTTGTCTCTTCAATTTATTAACTGTCTCTCCAATTTGTCAGGCTACAGCAGAATGGAAAAGGATAAAACGGGCCAGAACTGTGGTTGAACTTATCATGCCTGCAAAACATTTATACAGCTGCTGGTGCTGTCAAGCAGCAAATTGAGTTGCTGTAAAAATTCTGTGAGTTGTGAGGCCGTCTTGTAATCTGTCATTCTCTGTACTTCTTAGTTGTGTAATTTGACATCCTCAAGGCAACAAAATGTAGCAACAGCAGTCGCTAAGTTTGACTTACTCTATATTTAAAAATCACATAAACTATTGCTGGCTTAGCATGATGAGATGTGATGCAAGACAGGAGCTAACCCTGGATGGGGCACAAGTTCATTCCAAGTACTGTACTTTAAAATATAATGTTCCAAAATTCAAAAATAAATAATGTATCCATCTATAGTGTATTCATTATAAGTATCAGACATTAACTTTCTTTTTTATTAAAAAGACATTATTGAACTCTGAATGGGACTTTAGTGCACAGCATATACAAGATGATCATCCAAATACAGCAAAACACAGGAATATCAAAACTAAGAAAAGCCTATAAAAGTATAAATTAGCTGGTAATGCATAGCAAATCACTGACCATAACAGCTGATAAACAACACAGCACAGACAGCTAGAAGATAAAATAAACAGAGACAGCTAATGTAAAACCCACTAGAGAAACTTTATGTTTCTGACAAAGACTTGCGAACAGAACGGAAAAGGGAACTTGAAAAAATACAAAAATCTGCATAAGCATTACCAGACATGAGAGCCTGAGGAACACTTTATGGGATTGTGTGGGACTATTACAAGAAAGGAATTGGGTGTGACACTGCTGCTAACATTTGCTCCATCTATTTCCTTAGATTGGTGGAAGAGTAAGCCACAGAACCATTAACATCTCCTCCCTTAAAGACAAAGTCCCGTCTTAACCAGGGATCCCAACATATATCTCAAAAGACAACCAGAAGACACAGCTCAATGACAGACCAGCTTTGTAGCGACTCGGCACTCTTTGTTTGCTACAAAGCAACATGGCAATTGCAATCTACGTTTCTGCACTTGTGTGCTTTTGTCCTTTAGACACTCATATTAAATGGGGAATCCTGTGGGACCCCCAACCCTTATATATTTGTTTTATGTTTTCATTTACAGCATACATGAAAAGTTGCAAAACGAGACAACAGTAAAAAGCCAGACTAGGGTGAACATAGAAGTGTAAAAGTCAATAATGGTGATCTGAACTTATCCTCACACTGGAAGTTTGCGTTTTTCACATTTTATTATGTGGCAATATGAAATGTAACATACTTATTTGAGATTGCTTGTTATTCATTAACATAAACAGTATAATAACAAAATTGACAATATGCTTCTCTATGCAATTACAATATTTCACATGTGCTTTGGCTAAATACAGTTGTTTTAAAATGAAAACAAAATTGAGCATATGCTTATCTATGCAAATCACAATGTTTCACATGTGTTTTGGCCTAATAGAGTTGTTTTTTGGCAGTCCACCATTTGATAAGTACACTAGAGGTTCAAAAATATACTTGAAAGAGGGGGTGCTGCTAAAAAAAATTACATTTGTGATATCATTACATGTATTTGTTAATTGGGAACACATTTTCAGAAAATACACATTATCTGCATTATTATGCAACACCACACATATATGAAACACATGCATATAACCAGAAAAAGATCAAAATTTAACATTGTTGTTACACATACACTTATGAGAGAGAACGAATTCAGTAAAATCCTGATAGCTCAAAGTAATTTTGGAAACTGCTATTAAAGTGTCTGAGTTAATTTTACTGAGTAATGTCCTGCCTTTCTCTGTAACATTTATGCATACAGTAGCTTTGCATTTTATTAGGTTAAATGTAACAAAGATACTTATATAGTGATCTGTGAAGTGGTATGGCAAAATAAATCTCAATATGCAAATATTGCAACCAGAAAATAAAATACAAATCTTTCCAGAGCACCGGGCACTACATAAGCATTAATTGCCACCAACTGCTCTTGCAGTTCTAGATGCTATTCTGAGAATAATAATAATACATTTTATTTATTTAGCACCTTTCCCATGCTCAAGGCACTTAAAAAGGCAGGTTTGAAAGTATTTGCTCTGCCCTCATATGTATTCATGCCGGGCAAGCAACCTACTTAGCAATTCCAAATACACTATACAGAATATCATGCTTTTCTTTTTTTTTCTCTCTAGAATAGTGAAATCATGAAGGTGAACAAAGTGACTTGCGTCAATGTGAATAGATTATTCCAGTCTCTATCAGAAAGTCGGTCACCTCTGAGCCCACTGAATGGTAAGCCTGAATAATTTTAGTTGCAGAAAATATCTCAGGTCTAGTAACTAGTCTTTTAAACAGTCTTGGTCATAGATTGTTGTATCGGGTAAATTATATTTGTTCTTTATTAAAATTAATTACTGATGTTAGCTGTTTCACTAACATGTAAATTACAAGACATTTAATTACCTGAAAACACTTTTCACTTTTGAAAATTTGGTTTCAGTTTGGAAAATGTTCAATTGACTAACTTAATTTGAGATTTACTTATTTTTCTTTGACAGGAAGCACAAAAAATTCCTATTCTCTATTTAAAAACAATTCAGCAATGTCATCAAAGACCTGTTACCAGTCAAAAGGGAATAAAATAATTTGTGTACATCATTTTCCCAATAAATAAAGAAACCAGTGCCTGTACCCCACTATAGGACATTCAAAAGTTCTGAATATCTGACCTTGCCACTCCTTTGAGTCCCAGTCCTTATCTTTTAAGTGACAGGAATGTGAAGTGCCCTCATCCCATCTCTAGTTATGCCTTTCTATTCTACCAGGTTCACCAGTTTCAGGTTCTTAAATGGTATATCCCAGGGCAATCCACCAAATTTCTTTTCTTGTTTAGAAAAAGCCAAGCTTCAGTCCAAATCAGTTATGGGCTTAGGTGAATAACCGATTATTTAATAAAAGAACAAGAAACTAATTAAATTGCCCCACAAATAACTGAATTCTAGAAAACAATTTCCAATATAAAAAACACATTTTCAAAAGTAAAAAGGAAAACAAGCAAATTACAACACTACTGTTTGTGAGATTTATCCTATGTTACTGATTTGTCTTGCACATCTATTGTGTTTTTGTTTTTTGTGCCTAATTTTACAGTTACCATTTTGTTGCAAGCCACTGGTGAAGTTACTTGACTTTATTTACTGTATTATAACCATTTTCAGTCTCCGTTATATAAAATGTGTTACTATTTCTTTTGCTATTACAAATTGTACGCTCAGCAGCTACACAATATTATGTAACAGTATTTTTCAAGTTGAACTTATTTCTTCACAATCAGTGGTGTGAAAAACTATTTGCCCCCTTCCTGATTTCTTATTCTTTTGCATGTTTGTCACACAAAATGTTTCTGATCATCAAACACATTTAACCATTAGTCAAATATAACACAAGTAAACACAAAATGCAGTTTTTAAATTATGGTTTTTATTATTTAGGGAGAAAAAAAATCCAAACCTACATGGCCCTGTGTGAAAAAGTAATTGCCCCCTTGTTAAAAAATAACCTAATTGTGGTGTATCACACCTGAGTTCAATTTTCGTAGCCACCCCCAGGCCAGATTACTGCCACACCTGTTTCAATCAAGAAATCACTTAAATAGGACCTGCCTGACACAGAGAAGTAGACCAAAAGCACCTCAAAAGCTAGACATCATGCCAAGATCCAAAAAATTCAGGAACAATGAGAACAGAAGTAATCGAGATCTATCAGTCTGGTAAAGATTATAAAGCCATTTCTAAAGCTTTGGGACTACAGCGAACCACAGTGAGAGCCATTATCCACAAATGGCAAAAACATGGAACAGTGGTGAATCTTCCCAGGAGTGGCCGGCCAACCAAAATTACCCCAAGAGCGCAGAGACAACTCATCCGAGAGGTCACAAAAGACCCCAGGACAACGTCTAAAGAACTGCAGGCCTCACTTGCCTCAATTAAGGTCAGTGTTCACGACTCCACCATAAGAAAGAGACTGGGCAAAAACGGCCTGCATGGCAGATTTCCAAGATGCAAACCACTGTTAAGCAAAAGAACATTAGGGCTCGTCTCAATTTTGCTAAGAAACATCTCAATGATTGCCAAGACTTTTGGGAAAATACCTTGTGGACTGATGAGACAAAAGTTGAACTTTTTGGAAGGCAAATGTCCCGTTACATCTGGCGTAAAAGAAACACAGCATTTCAGAAAAAGAACATAATACCAACAGTAAAATATGGTGGTGGTAGTGTGATGGTCTGAGGTTGTTTTGCTGCTTCAGGACCTGGAAGGCTTGCTGTGATAAATGGAACCATGAATTGTACTGTCTACCAAAAAATCCTGAAGGAGAATGTCCGGCCATTTGTTCGTCAACTCAAGCTGAAGCGATCTTGGGTGCTGCAACAGGACAATGACCCAAAACACACCAGCAAATCCACCTCTGAATGGCTGAAGAAAAACAAAATGAAGACTTTGGAGTGGCCTAGTCAAAGTCCTGACCTGAATCCAATTGAGATGCTATGGCATGACCTTAAAAAGGCGGTTCATGCTAGAAAATCCTCAAATAAAGCTGAATTACAACAATTCTGCAAAGATGAGTGGGCCAAAATTCCTCCAGAGCGCTGTAAAAGACTCATTGCAAGTTATCAAAGCGCTTGATTGCAGTTATTGCTGCTAAGGGTGGCCCAACCAGTTATTAGGTTCAGGGGGCAATTACTTTTTCACACAGGGCCATGTAGGTTTGGATTTTTTTTTCTCCCTAAATAATAAAAACCATCATTTAAAAACTGCATTTTGTGTTTACTTGTGTTATATTTGACTAATGGTTAAATGTGTTTGATGATCAAAAACATTTTGTGTGACAAACATGCAAAAGAATAAGAAATCAGGAAGGGGGCAAATAGTTTTTCACACCACTGTACATTAGTTTACCTCATGAAATTTAGTTCTAAGGTGAAGCATACTTTATAAATTGGAAAAAAAAATAGCTTACTCTTGTGCTCTATAATCGAGCTAATGGGGCTGGTGTCCAATGTGAAGAAATGCCTTAAAAGTTACTGAATACATCCAAATTTCAAGCCAAAAATATTGCTGAGCATTGCACCATATCTTGAGATTACACTGACATTGCAAACAGTGTATCCATGTCATTTTAAGAAGAAAAAAGTAAAACATAAACCATTATTGTGAGACTCAATCATTTTAAAAGAAGACTGGGTGTGTGCTTTACTTCACCACTCATCTTGCTCCACCACAGCACTATTCAGCCCAAGGGGCACAGATCTACCTCAGAAAGACATTGCCAAGCACTGTTATTGCCATTGAATGTTGATGCATAAATAAGAATTGCCGTCTCAGTTTTTCAGATGACTAGGCTTTAACAACTGACAAAAAGTTACATGTTCGCTTGTATTTTTTCACTATACAGAAGCTTATTACGTTATTTTGTAATGATTCTGCCTGCTGCCTTTGGATTGATATTTTGAGTGCCTGCCTTGTTGAGAGAGAATACTGAAAAAGCACGTAGCATGCAATCAACTAAGAAGAACTCAACACATTATAAAATTGCATCTTTTCAACCATCATCCTGACATGCTTTTCTAGGGTAGGATTTTATTTGCAAGACAGCTGGAGCCTAATCCAGTAAGCATCAGATGCAAGGCAGGAACAAACCCTGGACAGGTTGACAGTCCATCGCAGAGTGAACATGAACACACACACACACACAAGCAAACACATACACACTAGGACCACTTTAAGAATGCCAATCCACTTAACCTGTGTTTAGACTGTGGGGAGGAAACTGGAGCACATAGGGAAAATATGCAACCTCCACAAAGGGAACACCTGGAATACGAACCAGCGTCTCCTTCACTGTGAGACAGCAGTGGTACCACTGCAACACTTAGTCATTCAATAGGAATAATAATTTAATATTATAATTGCTGTCCTCAATATCTGTCATCCATTAGTATATTTGCATATTTATTTCCACGATAACAATAATAATAATAATCTATCCATCGATCTTCCTAACCCATTTATCCAGAGCAGAGTTGTGGGGTTGCTGGAATCTTTCCCACCACTCATAGGGTGCAAGGAAGGAACAACACCTGGATAATAATAACGCTCTAATGTTCTAATAATAACAACAACATCATCTTCATCATGATTGTTGTCCTCAGTATGTACTATCCATTAATCTATTTATATATTTCCTTCATTCACAGGGACTGTAATAGTAATAATAATAATAATAATCCATACATTTTCCTAACTTACAAGGTCACGGGGCAGCTGGAGCTGGGTGTCTAAGAGGGAGCAACATCAGAGGGATGCTTCCAGCCAGTGGATTGGGGGAACATATGGCTCTGGGAGGCAGATATCCCCCATCTGTTTATTATGTCAACCAGGAAACTGAACAGGAGCCACTATCTATCCTAGTAGGAACATCAGTCCATCCAAGATATCAATCACAATACACATACGTACATTATACACTGTATATACACAACCATACTTTTGCTATATACTCAAGTCTCTTCTATGAATTAGAATACCAAGTGTCATAATCACATGCCTAAAAGAATAAAAATGTTATCAATCTTATTTCACTAAAGTAAGATATATCCTTTTTATGGTAGATCCATTTAAATATAAAAAAATCCACCTAGGCCTCTCCAGGAATCTCCACCTTATCATGGTGGAGAGGTTTGTGTGCCCCTGAGACTCTGGAAGCTATGTTGTCTGGAGCAGAAGCTCATTGTATATCCTCCCAAGGCTAAAGGGGTCAGACAAAGAACGATTCATAGTTCCTAATGATGTGGAATCACAAGAGTATCGCTTACCGGATGTCTGCACCTGGAGCCATGCCTTTAAGGAGTGACCCCCTCACCAGGGGCCTCATGTATAACGCTGTGCGTAGAACTCGCACTATAACATGGCGTAAGCACAAAAGCCGAAATGTGCTTACGCACAGAAAAATCCAGATGCAGGAATCTGTGCGTACTCCAACTTCCACGTTCTTCCGCTACATAAATCCCGATCAGCGTGAAAACTAACGCTCATGCACGCGCTTTATGTAACGCCCCAACTCCTCCCAGAATTATGCCTCTTTGAATATGCAAAATAATATAAGTCGCCCTTAAGCGCAGCCTTCTGTGAAAAGACAATGGGAAAAGCACGGGGGAAAATATAAGAATTTCAGCGAATACCAAGTGGAGGCAAAGGAAAAACATACTATTTGTTCAAATAAACCGTGGTATAATCAACAAAAGGAAGTTGATCGAGTGACATAGCGTGTTGGAGAAACTTGAAAGCTCACATCCACAAAATCGCACAGTGCCGGAAATAAAAAAGAAGTCACATATCAAAGTCACCGTGAAAAGCCAAGTTGTAAGCCCACTGTCTGAGTGTCATATGAAAGCTTATTAGGGTACAGAGAAAAAAGGCACACGGTGGGGAAAAAGCAAGAAATGTCAACTTCAATCTCGACATTTCCACTTTAATCACGTAGTTTATTTTGTCATTAAAGTAGAACATCATAAACTTCATTTAAAATCGTTTAATTAACCAGTTTCTCGAATCACATCGTAATTAAAGTAGCACGTTAAATGCTTTGTTTTGTATTTGATTTTCTATGTGCTCTATGTGTGTGAATCACTACTTGCTTCTTAAACCGGCTCTCTTCCTCCAACTGGACACAGAGTCCATTACATTCGTGATATTACAGCTCTCTGAATAACTAAAATACTGAGATGTATACGTGATGTCATTTTCATGATTATAGGAGTTAAAATTTGTTACTAAACATGTGTTTCACTTCGATGAAATAATTTATTGCAGCAGTACTCAGGGGCGGCTCTAGGTTTGTGGTGGCACTGGGCAGAGGAAGGTGGCGCCAATGTCAGTAAGGTATCTTATGCATGGTGGATGGCCACGTCCGTTCCAGACACTGCATAGCCGCCTCGTGCTCATGACACAAGCATTTAACTTTTGCCGAAATTTGTGGCTGCGTTTTTTGCTGTGTTGTTATTTTCTCTTTCTGTTTTATATTCAATATATATTGGCGTAGCCGTCACTGCAGTCAGTGCTTTTCTTTCCCCAAGTAACCGATCGCCATACAATCAGCTCTGTAATAGACGTTAAGCCATCTGTAAGCTTAGCGCCGATTCTTCAAAACGTTTAAAGAACATTGAAATATCTTCGTAGTACATTTTTAATTATTCTATCCTTAACGACACTCCCAGTGAAGAATATAGATTATTTAAATGAAGTTAAAGTTTTATCTGTATAAGTTAACAAACATATTTTGCTGCATTTCACCTTAAAAATGATATTGTCATCATATGTAAATACGCGCTTTATAAAGAGGCACAGGTTGTGCGATATTATAACTGTAGTGCAAGTTTACAGTGGGGTGATTGTACTTATAAGTACAAACAGTTCTACAAGAAGAAATTGATTGAGTGCATTTAAAGTTCTTGGGATTAAACTGTTTCTGAACCGCGAGGTCTGTACAGGAAAGGCTTTAAAACGTTTTGCAGTGGCTGAGACAGCGTGTCCTTGAAGCTGTATAACGATAATTCTCATTCCGATCAGCTGCTGCTGTGATTCACACTCAGATACAGTGATATAAATACTCCAAGTGGTGCAGTGAGAGTAATATAGAAAAAGATGATCCGCTGTGGCAACTCCTAACGGGAGGAGCTGAAAGAAGAAGAAGAGGAAGGTGCAGTGAGAGTAACAACGCTAAAGCAGTTATGGTATTTGGAATACTATGGCTGTTCCCTTGACCATTATATTGTTACGAGTTAATTACAATCAGATGCATTACACTAATAAACAATATGCGGTTAGTTTCAGTGTATTTATAAAGCCGCGTAATGAAAATAATGAGTAATCACACAGGAACAGTACCATTGCTTTGATGCTGGGTGCCGCTAGTCTGCAAAACCGAGCGGAGAACTGGCGTACGACAAGGCATGAGGTACCGTGGAAAAGTGCGTGGCTTTACGCCAAGTGTAGGTTTTATACATCGCGATTTGAATGTGGAAAAGTTCTTACGCAACATTTCTGTGCGTACGCACCGTTTATACATGAGGCCCCCAGGTAAGTGTGGCTGGGGAAAGGGAGATATGGGTATCACTAGTAAGACTGTTGCCTCTGCAACCCAGACTCAGATAAGCAATGGAAGATGAATGAATGAATGAATGAATGAAATCTAACTAGGTCAAAGAGAGAGATATTTCATGCCGATTATGGAAAAAAGTATAGGATTAGTAATAAAATCAACCCCTTTCATAATTTCTGACTTAAAGGGCCCTATATTACACAGTATGGTATATGAAAGAAAAAGCACCAGAATCTGTCACTTTTGAAATCCTGCATGACCTAATCCAGGCTTACCCTTTAATTGAACTGATGATATGCAGAAGTTGAAACCTGCCATTCACCAATCCCTGATCCAAAATATGAGAAAAACCTCAGTAATTTAATCAAATGTGTAAAAATAACTGTCTTAAGGTTCAAAGCTGGTGCACATTAATCCTGAAGTACACATTGCTGCAGTTTCTTTCTATGTTGCTTCTCACAAATACTGACCTTTAAATACTTTTTCTTACTGTATTTTCATCATAAATAATTTAGAAGAATCTGCAACATTTTGATTTTACTTTCAAGTAAGTTTTTTGGTATTGATTAAACATTTAGTTTTTGTTGGCCATTAAATGTATTTCACTTAATTTAAAACATTTTCAGATAAATAAAATCTCTTAAATGTATACAACGTCTAACAAATATGTTTTGTGAGATGTTTTAGAAGGTCAAAACATTTCCCTGCAATAACTCAGCTATGGCTAAAGTAATGTTGGTTTACATAAAATACATTAAAGAGACATATTCTCTCTTATATTTTTTAAATCAGGGTGTTAGAAGTCCCTTTAAAGAAAACAAACCTAAAGAGAACAGTTACGCAAAATAAAACCATTATTCTGCAGCTGTAAGTCCAGAGTTACAGAGTCCTAAGAAACCCTTATATATTATTTATATTGCTAAAGAAAGTTGCCTGTTGTTTTATAAGCCTTAACTAGGAGGATGACAGGATATTCCACCCCCATCATTCTTTGTGAAGGATGCACCTGTGTTCACTCAATATGTGGGTGAAAATGAAAGATGAAAAAGCATATTGACCTTTGTAGTCACATTTTTTTGTATATTACCAGCACTGTATTTGCTAAAATACAAATCTGAATTCTGTTGAATTTCTGTTTTAAGTTTTGGAGAAGAATTTAATTTATTACAGTACAAATGAACATAGTTCTTTCTGATAAAACACAAATAAAATTACTTTCAAAAACAACAAACTTGATAATTTTACTTGTTACCTTATTTACTGAAAAAAGCATCCATAATGAAAATTTCAAAACTGTATCTATAGACACAGACATTACTGCCATATCTATTGTCTTACATGCTTATCTAAATTAGAACTTCAGCCTGCTAACACTTTCATAGTCTTACTATCACAGATACAATAAATACATTATATAGTATATAGTGCACTTTTATTTACAAGCTCAGAGCACTTTTGAAAATTTGAAATATATAGTAATAATTAAAACACACACACAAAAAAATGCAATGATTTAAAAAAAAGGACTACAGGATAACAAGATTGTAATACAAAAGCTTTTGCAATGGTAAACCAAAATGATTTTAATAATTATTTAAAAGGCAATATAAACTGCTTCATCAACATATTCTGCTGTAATAACAGAACTTCACCCTTGATTCTAATGCTTGTAGCCTTGAAACCTATTGTTGCTACATGAATAAGCCAAATTAAAACTTTAATTACACAATAAAATATTAATTTCCACAGGAACACAAAAAGAATATGCAGCTCAGATGAGCGGCAGGAGATATCCATTCTCAATGGTATCTCTACCAGGGGCTTTCCTGCATTAGGCTCAGTTGGATGCAGCCTCACCAAATGTTCTGCTAAAGAAGTAGTTAGCTTTCACAAGTAATTTAACTCATTACTGAAATGCTAATAATAGCCCTTAACTTTGACTTCTTAAGCTATTTATTTCAAATTTTCCATCATATTCTTAAAAGTAATTTCTTACCTAGAAAGTGTAGTGTGTGAAATGATTAATTCCAAGGGCTGCAAGCCAGTTTCTGGCCAGATGGGCTAGCTGTATTGGCACTGCAGTGTTCTACTTTATCTTTAGGTATGCGAGTGTGTGTGCAACCTTAACTTTAAAATTTAGTGATGGGATGTGAAGGCCCCCTCAATCTCAGCACAAAAACAAGAACTGTCTTTTTTTTATTTATTTATGTCCTTTTTTAAAATTATGTATTTGTAGTTCCGGTACAAGCCTCTCCCAGGCAAACCTATGCGGCATAAGCCAGTTAAGTGGTACAAAAAGTTCAGTATTACTCCCTTAAAGATAGACACAATAATCTGAAGGAAAGCAGAACAGTATCAGTAATGCATCAAGCACAATATATTACACTGATCAGAACAGGGCTGAACAGAATCATGATCTTCATCCACTACTGAGGAAAACCGCCTGATGGTGCTACAGTTGAAAGAACCATCAAGGAAGTCTCACATATGCTTTCCCACTTCATGGAAAAGCGGCCAGCAGTATGGTGTTTCTGTCTCAAAAAGCAGAGAGCATTGGTGCAGATGTTTGTTTGCCATATGTTTCCCAGTAAACAACTGGCTGTACTGAGGTTTGCACTGCTTTCAGACAGCCGCAAAATCTTAAGGCTGTAGTACTGGAGTCTGGTCTTTGACTCAAGGTGTTTTTTTTTTATTGTCACAGACTTGTCCTGGTTTTGCCATTGGTTTAGATTGAGTCGAGCTGCCTTCTTTAAAGTTCTTTTTTTAGGCATTTCCATTAGTAGAGGTCTAAGCTTATTGTGCTTATCTTTGTGCATTTCCACTACAGTTATATTTTGTTCTTACTAGAATCACATTTGAGAATGTCCTGATTAATTCTAGTTACTGTTTAGAATCATTACTATTATCACTATCTTTGCAACCGCAATTTTCGTTTAGTTGACAACACACACATTTAGCAGACACTTTATTAGGTACACCTGTTTAACTGCCTGTAAATATCTAATCAATCAATCAATCACATGGCAGCAACTCAATGCATTTAGGCATTAGGCATTGTCAATATAACCTGCTGAAGTTCAAACCGAGCATCAGGATGGAGAAGAAAGGTGACTTAAGTAACTTTCAATTTTGGTGCCAGACAGGCTAGTATGAGTATTTTAGAAACTGCTGATCTACTGAGATTTTCATGTGTAACTACCTCTAGGGTTTACAGAACATTGTTTGAAAAAGGGAAAACATTCAGTAAGCGGCAATTATCTGGGTGAAAATGCCTTGTTGAGGTCAGAGGTCAGAAGAGAATGGCCAGACTGGTTCAAACTCAAATAACCACTCGTTAAAACCGAGGTATGGAGAGGAGCATCTCTGAATGTACAAAACGTCAAAACTTGAAGAAGAGGGGATAAAGCAGCATGAGACCACACCGGATGCCACTCCTGTCAACTAAGAATAGGAAACTGAGGCTACAATTTGCACCAACTCGTCAAAATTGGACAATAGAAGATTGAAAAAACATTGTCTGATCTAATGATTCTTGATTTCTGTTGCAACATTCAGATAGTAGGGTCAGAATTTGGCATCAACAACATGAAAGCACAGATTCATCCTACCTTGTATCAATGCTTCAGGGTGGCGGTGGTGGTGGTTTAATGGCATGGGGGATATTTTAGTGGCAAACTTTGGTCCCCTTAGAATCAAGTGAGCACCGTTTAAATGCCACAGAATACCCTAGTATTGTTGCTGACCATGTCCATCCCTTTATGACCAAGTGTACCCATCTTTCGACGGCTACTTCCGGCAAGATAATGTGCTATGTCAAAAAGCTGAAATCACCTCAAACTGGTTTCTTGAACATTACAATGAGCTAACTGTACACTAATGGCTCCCTACAGTCATCAGATATCAATCCAATACAGCACTTTTTGGATGTAGTAGAATGGGAGATTTGCATTATGGATGTGCAGCGATCAAATCTGCAGTAATTGTGTGATACCATTATGTTAATATGGACCAAAATCACTGAGGGACAATTTCAGCACCTTGTCGAATCTATGCCATGAAGAATTACGGCAGTTCTGAAGGCTAAAGGGGGTCCAACTCGGTACTAGCAAACTGTACCTAATAAAGTGGCCTGTGAGTGTATTTTGTTCTCAGGATTTGCGTATTAATAGCACTTACAAACAAAAAATATTAGGTGGATTCAAAAACTTTTTGCCTAACTAAATAAAAGTACAGTCTATTGTCCATGGCTTTGCAAATCACTTAGTCATAAATTTTGTGTGGTCTTTAAAAAAATAATTATGCACAACATCTAGCACCTAGACAGACTCCAGGCAGATGAAAAATTAGAAGCTTGTGCGTGTTACGACAGAAAAGCTGAAAAATGTGGATAATACAAACTTATTCTCAATTTTAAAAATTAAAAGAATAAAGTAAAAATGTTTGACCCTAATCTGTTTTTCTGTCCAGACTTCCAGACTGAAAAAGAAATAAATTATTTTTCTGTTTTTCAATATTACATTTGAAAATTAAAATGAAATTAGTAATATTTTCTTATTTCTCAAGTATAACCATGGATTTCTGTGGTACTGTAAAGGCCACCTTGGAAAATTGGCATTGTAGGACAGACATGTTCACATAGTCTTTACCTATAAGGGGGAAAGTTTGTAAATCATATTAGACAGTAGTAACTAAATTATTTAGAAGAGCTGCATAGACAGGTACCAAACTCTAAAAAATGCTAAATTCGTTGATAAATTTGAGTTTATGCAGTTTCAGCATTTGAAGAGACTAATGCATTGATTTATAAGTCAACATGAGAAGGATGCTTACAGTTTTAATTTCTTGTTGTTTACCAGCAAAGAGAATATTACTAGTACAACACAGAATGATGATGTGGATTTGTGTGGTACATTAGAATTAAATCTGAGGCTGAGCAGTCCATGAAAATGTAAAGTTTCATTTTAGCTTTGTATGACTTTTACTTCAAAAAAAAAAAAAAAAAAAACTTCATGAAGGCGAAATATTAAATATTGTTACATATTTGTAGAATGCCCTAATTTGATACTACACTATTGTTTCATTTTGCATTTTGGTTATTAGAAATATAAGTCCTATGTGATCACCTAAAAACACGTTTTTTTCACACACCACACTGTAAAAATATTCAAAAATCAATATCAGTTAAGAAAATCTTTGGGCATGGAACAGTCAGTATAGTTTTTTAGTCTTGTTAATGCTTAAATCTAGAGCTGTGTTTTTTCAGAAGATGATGACTTAAAGGGCATCAACACAATGATTCAGACTAGGCACCAGTACTCATTTATTGCATTTTTTTTTTCCTTTTTGTGGTGACATAACAGTGTATGAATTAATACTTCTTGCAAGTCAGGGATGGCTATAATTAGTAACTGCAGAATTACTTTAAAATATACTACTCCTCAATTACTTTAAAAATGACAGGATTGATTGGGACTTTTGTTTATTATGATCAATGCAACCACTCCATGTGATATTTAATAGAATATATTTAACAATGTTTAATTTATGAAATGTTTTTCAGCATCTCTGTGTAATTTGCAACTTTTTAGTTATACATTTCTTCCTAAGAAATAAGGATCAGAGGCTGTATAAAAAGATAATCTTTATTCTTTAACTGCAGATGGCAAAATGGTTTAAGGCATTTTTCTTTTTTTTAAACTAAACACATATACAGCCTATTGAGGATTCTCATAAGCCATCCAAAAAGAGCGGTTTCTTGTTAATGTTTTGTATACATCTCTGCCTTAAATTCCTCATTGTTCAAAAGTATGCATTTACTTATTTAACTGCAAGAATTAAAATTCCTTTCAGAATTTTGAAATCCTCAAATACGTCACTACTACTACTTTTTTTTTCAATGTGTGCTTAAGTCCATGTATGCTCTTTGACCATCTTCTTAGCACAGGTTCTAAGTGCTTTCTTGTGATATGGTGGTGACCTGAACTGCACAAAATATGTCACATGTAGTCCTTAATACTATTAAAGTGTAACATAACTTGATAGTCTTAGACAACACAAGAAAAATATATACTAAACCTAATTATTTGGACATTTTTTTAAATCACAGCTATGTCACATCGAGTGTCAGTCTTCCAGCACTATTACACGTGCCGCTTTTTCTGACTGGCAATAAAGTGTTTTGTGATGGAGCAGCATCTTACGAAGGGTTAACAGCTGCAGCAAGTTCAGCAGTAATCTTAATGCTTTTTGTCCTTTCTGTTATAGTATATAAAATACAAGGGAACACACAGATAAGCCTCTCATCTGTTTGTGTGGTTTAAAATACACATGCTACTTATTTCTCGCCATTACATTCTAAGCATTGGTTATCAGCTGTCCTGAAATTTCACACCTGTGAAATGTAATGTGCATGTCACATTAGACGATCAGCTGCATGGGAGTGCGACAATGACTGCCCCAGACTGGCTAAGATTATGTAAATGAAGGTAACAATGAAAATATGACACAGGCTTAAATGTGTATTTATTTGTGAAAATTTTAGATGTTGTGATATCAAAAAAGGGGTACAGGCCTCAGAAAACAATAAAACCTGACGTCCTCTCCACAGGTCTAAACCCACTGAATAGGCCTCAACAATCACACTCAAAATCCAGGAAAAGGCCTGCACAGGCCGAAAAGTGAGGAAGAGGCTTTTATATATTTTATATAAAGCTTTATTTAAATCCAAAAAAGGATTTCAAAAACTAACAAGAAAAACAAGTCATTATTTTGTGCATGTGCTAAATTGTAACAGCAAACAAATCAGTAACCAGAAACAGTGTCCCTAAATAATAACGGGGGTCAAAGCCAGGATATCCAAATGTTACAAAGAAGCACAAATTGAAAACAAGAACAAAAAAAATCCTAAAGCTGCACTGTAGCCCTTTTTAGTTTCTCGGCCTTCTAGATGATTTTATGTAGATAATTTGACTTAATCTTTTTTTTTACATTTTTTTTTGTTGTTTAATTTTTTTTCAACACTGTCTGTATTTTTTAACATTGGGCATTTCTATTGCATTTTCATTTTCCGTTTTATTGAAAGATGGTATGGTGGTTGAGTTGCAGCCTCACAATAAGAATACCATGGTTCAAATCTTGGGTCCTCTCTGCATGGAATTTGCATGTTCTCCCCGTGTCTGCATGGGTTTCCTCCAGAGGCTCTAGTTTCCTCCCACAGTTCAAAGATATGCAGATTAGGTGGATTGGTAAGGCTAAATAGGTCTTATTGTGTGTGTGGTGTGTGTTTGCATGTAATTGGACGTTGCCCTGCAATAGACTGGCATCCTGTTCAAAGATTGCTCATGCCTTGTGCCCTAATCTTGCTGGGATAGGCTCCGGCTACCTCCAAATCCTGCTCATGATAAAGTGGGTTAGTAAATAAATAGATGAATGTTATTATATTTATTTCAAATATGACTTAGTCTCTTAAAGGACACATCTATAATATACAGCTTGAGAGTTCCTGCCTTTCAGTTTTCCATTTTCCTGATGTCTCTTCGATAAACAAAAGCTTCTTTTCACAAATGATACCTTTGTTTTTGTGTGTACTGATGTGTTTTCAAACACTAATTCCAACTTTATAAAATTACTATCACATCTGCTCAGTGGATTAAACATTTTTGTTTGTAATTTTGTTAACAGAAAAAACATGGTCTGTACTGTGCTTGATATATAGCAAACCAATTAAGTCTTCTTCCATGAACACCATTTATGCAGTATTTAATTATACATTTACATGTTAACATGATCTACCTGACTGGAACTAATAAGCATCATTTGTCACATCTGTAAATAACTGCCTATATATAAAATGCATAAAGGCATATTAAAGTAGCTAAATAAACTCTTCAAATTAACAGATATTCTAAATATTTGCTGATATAAACATCCATCCATCCATTATCCAACTCGCTTTTTCTTAACTACAGGGTCATCGGGGTCTGCTGGAGCCAATCCCAGCCAACACAGGCCGCAAGGCAGGAAACAAACCCTGGGCAGAGTACCAGCCCACCACAGGCTGGTATATACATTAAGTCTAAGTTCTCATCAGAATTTTTTTAACCACCTGGTAAAATTTTTAACACTTAAAAATAAAGCATATTGTGTTGGTCAGTAAGATATTTCTCTAGTATGTGCAACCAAAATACAAATATAACAGAAACATAACTAGTAAGTATGAAACTGTGAACTCAAAATGACCTCCTGTTTGCAGCTACTTTATCAGTTCTTCCTTTAAAAAATGCTGACTGCAGATTTCTTAAAGCTGCTTACAAAGATTTTTTGTTCTTGGATCATGACCACTGATCAAAGAAAACGGTTTCATTTTGGTTAAATCCTCAAATTCTTCCCAGTGCTTAAAAAACTGTACATTTATAAATCTGATTGCAGAATAAGGCAAGGCAATGCACATGAGAAACAATGTATTATCTCTATGGTGAGACATTATTGGTGCTAATTAAAATGAAATATATTTTTTAATTAGCAAAAAATGGTTTAGAATTTGATGCAGGTTTTAAAATTACTAAAGTGTTATAGTGTAAATACAGTATGGAATATTATCAGGTGACATTGTACTTATATAATTATTTTCAAAAACATATTAGGTAAGGCTTCAACTAGTATACTATACTTGTTATATTTCTGATTTTGTGCATGTGCTGAATTATTAATTTTGTCCAACACCCTACCAATGGAAGTAAAGTTGAAACCTCAAACTTTTCAACAAGATAATGGCATTAAGAGAGTGAGAAATGAGTATTAGATATGAACCAGCCTTTGAATTAAAACATTACTTGCCTGAAAATATGTTGGTACAAGCAATTTAATGTCAGTTATTGTTCATTTTGTCATTTTCATGTTAGTTTTTTTATATTTTTTCTAGCTGACTGTCTCTATTATATGTGTACCTGTTTTTGTTTGCTTTTCTTTATAGCTGATTAACTTTCAACACATTGTTTTCCATCTCACTAACAATTCCTGTGTTTTTGATGTTTTGAGTTTTGGTACTATTTATATCTGGAACATCAGAAAACATGAAAATATCTGAGCTTTGCTTGTTAAAGTAGTAAATCACAGTAACATATGGAATATCTAAAAACTTATAGGCAACACTAGTTACTACACAAATTATATCTTTGCAAGGTTGTTCTATCTTGTTAAAATAGTTGCAGTCCGCCGTTTGTTTATTCTGTTTTAGACAATATTACATTTTCTGGCAATGGTCAGGTGGTGATTGTGCTACTTTGCAGAGTATATCTTCAGGTGCTAGCTGCACACACACCTCTGCCTCAGAAACCTCTGGGCGACCATCTGGCTGTTGGCAGAAGGACACTGTTCTGAGTCACAAAATGCAATACTGGATGCTGTAAGAGATGTGGCCAACAAACTAAGGAATATACAGGCTGTACTATTTGATATTGACCACAAATTAAATGAATTGGTTAAATAATGCATGCTGCATCTGATTACCTGTTTTTACATTCTGCTAATTACATTCAAGTGAAGCTGTAACGCTGTCCGATTTGACTGATCATTTGATGGGTCAGGGTCTGGTTCATCACACAACGTCTCTTCAGGCACGGGCAAGCCACGATTGTGTGCTACATTAGATACTGTATGCAGCATGCTACATGCTTGCATAATGCGACATACGTTCTGTGCACTATAGAAAAGCACATCAATAGAGGAAATGCTTTCTTTCTTTTTTTTAATAACATTTTATTGAATTTATTAAAATCAAACAACATTCCACATAAGCAAGTCAAATTTTTCAAAACTAGGTTCAAATCAAGTCAACACCCACCCATTAGAAATAAATAGAATGAAAAGGGGAAGAGAATCCGCTTCCTCAATTTAAATGCTTATCCTAAAATATTATTAATTAGATCCTGCCAGATTTTTAAAAAGTTTTGCACAGATCCTTTAAGTGAGTATTTAATTTTTTCTGATTTCAAGTAGTATATAACATCAGTTACCCAATGACTGAAAAGAGGTGAGTTAGGATTCTTCCAGTTGAGCAAGATAAGTAAAGGCAATTACAGTTTGTTTGTCCTTCTCCACTTTAAGCCCATCTGGAGGTACATCAAACACAGCTGTTAGTGGATTAGGAGTGATTGTGACACCCAAGCTCTCTGAAAGGCTTTTAAAGATTTTGGTCCAAAATGTACAGATCTCTAAGTGATTTAATATCAATTGTTTTCCAAACATTAAAAGCTGCATACGGGAGGAAAAAGGTGGTTATTGTGCAAAGGTGCCAAAGATAAAAGCTTCTCTGTCTTAAAGTACTTCCTTCATTGGTTCCATATTCTGAGTGAATGAAGCACAATTGGGTTACAGTATATTGCTGATAACTTGTATTTACTGGGGTACAAAGCTGGAATATAGAGAAGTGCTGCAGCATTTTATTTCTATTGCAGACCAGGCCTGTGTATGTTCATCCATTTGTGTCAATGTCCAGGTTTTTATAGCTTGTATATTTGTCGCCCAGTAATAAAACTGAGAGTTAGGTAGAGCCATGCCACCTTCTGCCTTAGGTCTTTGTAGGGTTGCCCTTTGGATGTGTGGATGTTTTGAATTCCAAATAAATGAGGTTATGATTGAATCTAACTTCTTAAATTATTTGTTGATGTATATTGGAATGCTTTGAAATAGAAAAAGAAGCTTAGGAAGGATTTTCATCTTGACAATGTTAATTCTTCCAGCTAAAGTGAGATGAATGGTGGACCATCTATACAAGTCTTGCATAAGTTTTTTCCAAGCAGACAGCAAAATTTTGTTGATAAAGTTTTCTTTGTAAAGCTGGAATGGAATATTTGGCCAGTCCAGTCTCTGTGCAGCCGGACCTGATCCTTGCTTACTAAGTGGGACCCTTATAAAAATACTACTTTAGCATTTAGACCTGTTAGTTGGGAGAATACTTTCTTTCTCTTTAATTCGTGATTGAGACCTTTAACATTCCAGCTCACAAAGTTAGCTGTTTGGTGATCTTTTGTTGACATTCTGTAGTCTTAATTTAAGATAGTGGGACATTATTACATAAGACAGCTTTGACTTTAATTTCCAATTTTTCCAGGTGTTATTGCCATAAAACCTATTGTTACTTTGGCTCTTACAATTATAAGGATTAATAGGAAAGATAAGAAATAGGTTGCTCTCTTTCTTCCCCCCTAAAATTTTTGCCTTCCCAAGTGAGGCTAAACCACTCTTCACAAAGTCCCAAGTCCTCTGACATACCTAGAGACAGAGCACATCCAAAATAAAACAAGCCCCCCAGCAGCGATGTATGAGGATTAGAATAAAGATATCTACTGACCATACAGTCCAAATACTATAAACAGTTTGAGAAAGTAAACCCATATTTAATTACATAAGCAAATTTATTCTCTAAAGGTGCCTTTATAGTGTATTATCTGTGCCGAATGCCACAATGAATCGGTTCATTCTTTTGGAGATTCATCCCTGGAAATAAAAGCCTTGTCTTTATTATTGTAGTGAAACTCAGCTTTGTAATAAAGGTGAAATAAACTGTACTTTCAGAAAATCCAAGGTAAAAAGTACAGTTATAGTCATAGTAGCAGTAGTAGTAGTAGTAGTAGTATTAGCAGTAGCAGCATTGTTATGTGTATAGATTGCAGTGAAATACTTTACTAAATAGATGCTAGTATTTACAATATACATATGATGTTGTTATTCTAATATTCCTACTTGTTAACATGTCTTTAAAATTCTTGGACCATAAATGTATTGCATTACATTACACAGAAATGCAATTTTTCAATTATTACAAGTTTACTTGATTTTTGCAATAAACTAAAACATAAACATGGTCATACATTTTTGCTGCTATTATAGTACATGAAACTCTAGCACCATGTTAACATCAGGAATTAAATAAAGCATGTTATAATAATGCTTTATCACTTTATATTAAACTGAAACATCTAAAACCCACCTGTTTTTTCTGGTGTTTTTTGAGTAATGCCAAAAATAAGCGGTAGCAATCAGAACATTCAGATATGGCAGCACAGCACTCATTGTAACAAGACAGCTTACTGCATAACAGGAAAAAAAAACACATAAATAGCACCATAACACATACAAATTAATTTTTAAAAAGAAGCTGAATATAGTACTAACTTTTTCTCATACACTATATGTTTCTGCTCCTTGTCCAACATAACCCCCCTGTTTTGCACTATATTAAATTGCTACTGATTCCTATTCAACATTAGGATACTGCTGTATATGCGTGTGCAGACTAAAAAACAAACATGGTTATGATTATTTATAAAATGCTCTCACATTTCAATTTTCCACAACCACTATAGCTTTCTAACATTAACTCTTTCCCTGACTTTGGTTCCTCCCTGTTCTGTTTATGTTTTTAAAATGACTGTCAATTGATCTTATAGTCTGTGAAGACTAGAGCATTTAAAAAAAAAAATCATACCTGCTGCAAATCTTCACTGGATAAATCCCTACATTTGAAAAATGCTTTCAAGTATCTGCATAACTTAGTATTTTGGCTATGTACTCAGCTTTTGCCTTATTGTACTGCTATACACTAAGTCCTGGGTCCATCTTCAGTTAAAAATAAAACACTACTGCATTATGAACAGTTTATCATGATATCAATTGTTATACTAATATCTCATTATCTCATCTTGATTAACTGGGCTTCTAAAGTGCATCACATAACTAAAATTTATTTACAATTGTATTTATTTTTTAAACAATGAAATCCAACTAATTTTTTTGTCGTTATTCCAATTATATCTTGCTTGCTTACTAAAAATATGATGCATGCAGCATGTGAATGAACATGGTTTAGTGAGATAAAAAGCAAAAAGCCTTGTTATATTGACAATAAGCAAGTGTACTGTATTTGTTTGAATAGGAAATATCTTTAAACCATATAAAATTTTCATCTGTTATGTGGAGTCTGCACATTCTCCTCCTGTCTAAACAGGTTTTCCTCTGAAGGTAGTACAGTTTCAATCTCACAGCCCCAAAACCTTGCATGTTTGGTTAACTGTTGACCCAGCCTAAACTGACTCAACATAAGCATTAGATTTAGCAGGCCCTGTGATGGACTAGCACCTCATAAAGGGTTGATTCTTGTTTTATGACTAGTGTTGCCAGAACTGGTTCCAAACTTTATGACCCTGAAGTAGACTGTGAACATGAGAATATTATATTATGCTAAGAGACTAGAAAGTTAATCAAGTTAATAAAAAGAACCCCATTAACTTCACTAGTTTCCTTTTTGTTCTACCAACTTCAGTCTACATTTTGTGTTTTGATGATACAAATTTTAAACATTTCCATTAGTTAAGAATGATAGTGGGCTAACACGCACACCTTCAAAAATATCTAATTTCTTTTTGAAATACACTTTCTGTACATCATATATTTTTGATAATTCTATAACATATCCAGAATTCATTAACTTTCTACTTTTTTCTTTCATCTTAATGTAATCTTCTCATCTCAGTTAAATACTATCACATATTTTGTAGATGTTAAACCAAGAGTTCCCAAAGTGGCCGATATTGATCCCCTGGGGTCGATTTGAACTTTATATGGGTTGATAGTTTCAATAAAAAAATTTTGGGGGTCAATGACAGCAAAAATAGGTCCCCTTACTAATGCTATTTGTTTGTAACTTCAAAATATCTATGATTCCAATAGGTACATAATTAAGAAGTAAAATAATTAAAAAAAACACTATTTTGATAAAAACACATTACATACCAAATTTGCGAACGAAAGGTAAAATGTGTCATTAAAAGAGTCACACGTAAGAACTGGACCTACGACGTACAAATGAGGCCGAAACTGTGACGCATGCGCCTCAGTAAGTGGCGCTCCGTCACCTTCGGCCTGGGGACGCTGCAAGCGGTGGCTGGACGAAGGCTGGAGGGGGACGATTTTGCTGCTCGCGCAGTGTAGCGTCTCTCAGGTGGCTCCTGGCGGCAAGCGGTTTCACTGCCCTCCCACCACAGACGGCTGCCCGTTCATTCTCGGTGGACAGCTGGTAATGCTGCAAGCGGTGAACCTGTTGTGGCTGAACGGAGGCCATTGAGGGTGAACGGGGCGACGGGGGGCTGCGTGTTGAATGGGGGTGGTGGTGCGGCGGGACACTGCAGGCAGCATACTGTAGTGGAGGTGACTGTGAGGTGGGCTGGTCATGAACCGCCCCTCGCTGCCCCCATTCATTCTCAATAGCAAGCCTGCTTGTACTGTTACGCACATAGCAGGAAGTTGTCTCTTGTCAGTACAGGGTGGTCCAGATCTAATTATGTAGATCCAAATCGTCTGGATGACTTTGATTTATGCTGGGACGATTCCAGTTCGGCACGAAGATGATTCTTGGGTGATTTTCTATGTAATAAACTGAATAAGTTATAGCATAATGAAAATTGCATAATTAGATCTGGACCACCCTATACATCAGACATGTTGACGACTGGTGCCTTCCTGCTGTGACAGCGTATACAGTGCTGTGTAGAAGAGCTCATCTTAACCTTTTGTCTTCACCCTTCAAGAATGTCTCTGAAACACAATTCTGATACAAGTGCTGGTGATATAGTAAAGAAGAGAAAAACCATCACCATTGAAAATAAAGTAGAAATAATAAAAAGTCAGAAAGAGGTGAAATTCCGTCAGTCATTGGCAGATCACTTGGTTACAGTCAGTCAACAGCATTTATTAAAATAATGCACCTGTTCCAACTTATATACAAATTCAACTTAAGTGCAAACCTATAGTCCCTATCTCGTACGTAACCCAGGGACTGCCTGTACATACTTTATTGTTTTTTTTTTATCACAGGGGCTGTCGAAATTGTTTGTTAATAAAAGATTTTATTTTTTCAGATAATAATATGATTGAACGAAATAAGAAATGCAGACAGTACAGCTTGGACTATTTGTACTTATTTTGAATTTACATATTTATTTCATAAATGTCAAAAATGTAAAAAAAACTCTGCTCGTATTTTTTTGCTTTAATTTTCGTTAGTGCAGGTTTCGATATTAAATGTTGGACAAGATAATGCCATATTCCAAAGTCCTTTTATCTTTTTCAATCATTATTTACAAGTGATTAAAATGAAAAGTTTGATATCTAGTGAAATAGAACTTCACCAGCATAGGAGAGACATCCCCACCCACAATTGCAGCAGCCCAGGTGAGCAGAGAGCTGAGGAGAATTCGTAATAGCAAAGCAGTGGGTCCAGATGAAGTATCGCCATGACAGCTGAAGGTCTGTGCGCTGGAGCTGGAGAGTCCTCTACAGTGCATCTTCAACCTGAGCCTGGAACAGGGGAGAGTCCCGAGGCTTTGGAAAACATCTTGCATCACCCCAGTCCCAAAGGTATCACGTCCTAGTGAGCTGAATGACTCCCGGCCTGTCGCTCTGACGTCACATGTGATGAAGACCATGGAGAGGCTGCTGCTTCACCACCTGAGGCCACAGGTACGCCACACCCTCGACCCCCTGCAGTTCGCATACCAGGAGAAGGTGGGAGCGGAGGATGCCATCATCTATATGCTACACCGATCCCTCTCCCACTTGGACAGAGGCAGTAGTGCTGTAAGAATTATGTTTCTGGACTTATCTACCGCCTTCAATACCATCCAACCTCTGCTCCTTAGGGATAAGCTGACAGAGATAGGAATAGATTCATATCTAGTAGCATGGATCGTGGACTATCTTAAAGGCAGACCTCAGTGTGTGCGTCTTGGGAACTGCAGGACTGACATTGTAGTAAGCAACAGGAGCGCCGCAGGGGACTGTACTTTCTTTGGTCCTGTTCAGCCTATATACATCAGACTTTCAATACAACTTGGAGTCCTGCCACGTGCAAAAGTTGGCAGACGACACTGCTATCGTAGGCTGCATCAGGAGTGGGCAGGAGGAGGAGTAGAGGAACCTAATAAAGGACTTTGTTAAATGGTGCGAATCAAACCACCTACAACTGAACACCAGCAAAACCAAGGAGCTGGTGGTGGATTTTAGGAGGCCCAGGCCCCACATGGACCCTGTGATCATCAGAGGTGACTATGTTTAGAGGATGCAGACCTATAAATACCTGGGAATGCAGCTGGATGAAAAATTGGTTTGGACTGCCAATTCTGATGTAAGAAAGGACAGAGCCAACTATACTTCCTTAGAAGGCTGGTGTCTTTCAACTTCTGCAATAAGATTCTGCAGATGTTCTATCAGAAGGTTGTGGCGAGCACCCTCTTCTACGCGGTGGTGTGCTGTGGAGGAGGCATAAAGAAGAGGGATGCCTCACGCCTGGACAAACTGGTGAAGAAGGCAGGCTTTATTGTAGGTACAGAGCTGGACAGTTTGACATCCATGGCAGCGTGATGGGCACTGAGTAGGCTCCTGTCAATCATAGAAAATCCACTGCATCCACTGAACAGGATCATCTCCAGACAGAGGAGCAGCTTCAGCGACAGACTGCTGTCACTGTCCTGCTCCACTGACAGACTGAGGAGATCGTTCCTCCCCCACACTATGTGAATCTTCAGTTCCACCCCGTGGGCAAACGTTAATATTATACAGTTATTGTCTGTCTGTTATACCATCATTGTTATCACTCTTTAATTTAATATTGTTCTTTATCAGTATGCTGCTTCTGGAGTATGTGAATTTCCCCTTGGGATTAATAAAGTATCTATCTATCTATCTATCTATCTATCTATCTATCTATCTATCTATCTATCTATCTATCTATCTATCTATCTATCTAAATATTTAATATCGAGTACTGTACAAATTTATTAATTTGAGTAAGTAAAGTAAATGACTAGGGTGTCGACGGTTTTAAAAGTTTTTGGTAAAGGGGTCTGTGGCCAAAAAAAAAGGGAACTCTTGTGTTAAACTCTCTGGGGTATCTGCCCAAGCATTTCTTCTCTAACAACGTAACATTTACAAGGAAGATGAGGTTTGTGTGTAAGTCTGAGTTCATATTGCTGTGTCATAATAAAACTGAATCAGTTATGTAAAGCTTCCATTTATTATCCCTTATAAATGTCATCCCTTATGCCTCCTTCTAGTATCAGGTATTCATTGCAATAGTATATTCTTGTTCCCTTTAAAAATAACTAAGCAGCTGAAACCCCTGGTGTTTTTGTGACCAAATTTATATTAAATAAATATGCAAAACATATATTTGTGAATTAAACACTAAAGTAAACAAAAATCATTAATTAAAAATAATCACCCCACCCTGCTACTCAAGGGATAAATTAAAAAAGAGGAGAGAAAGTGGGCAGCCTTATCTGGCACCTTGATACATGATATCCATGAGTTGGTGACTATAACTGCAAAAGTAGACAAATAGAACCTTCTGATCATATTAAAGTAGCCTGCACCAAAACTCATTTGACACATGATTTACCAGAAAAATTTCCTATTCATATGATCAAAACTTTTTTCAGTGTCTCAAGAAAGCAAGAATATGCAGTTTGGCTACATACCTAAATAATCGAGATATGTTGGTGCAGATGTCTTTATCATTCACATGTTGGTCCAATACAGTACAAAGAGCAGGAAAAGCTCCACTGCCAAGAAACCTTGGTCTAGACTGGGGTAGGTCTGCCAGGTTTCGAAGAGTAGTTGTAATCTACAGTAAAACAAAAACAGAGGAATGAGGGGAGGGAGAGTCAATTTAAATATAATTTAGTTTTGAGATATCTCCGTATATTTATACATAAAATATATTAAAAATAAGTTTAAAGATAAATACTTGATAGTAGTGCTTTTTGATTGTAATAATCAGTAAAAATATATACAGCTGGTCTGCAGTGAACCAAGTAATCTTCCAACGTACGATGAACTAAAAAGAGATTTAAAGCATAATAAAACTCTTTATTGGCCATTATATCATCTTCGGCCAAGAATTACTCTTCTTTGTATGCTGATTATACCAATAACTTAAATGAATGTTTAAGACTATATACTCTACAGCTTTAAAAGTCATTGCTTTGCAATACATTAATACAATGTCCTGCAGTAGGCTGGCACTCTGCCCAGGATTTGTTCCTGCCTTGTGCCCTGTGTTGGCTGGGATTGGCTCCAGCAGACCCCGTGACCCTGTATTAGGATATAGCGGGTTGGATAATGACTGACATTAATACAAATATTTGAACTTTAGCAAATAAAAAATCAGTGGTAATAAATGAAAAGCCAAGTGGTAGGTTATAAACTGTTAAGTTCACACATTTTCACATTTTTTGTTTTGAATTCACTATCATTTAAAGAAATAACATTGTTTTTACAAAAGTACCTGAGCTATGCTGTTTTATTATCGCAGAGATATAATTTTCCAACTATACAATAGGTTTAGGTTGTTCATTCTACAGAAAATATTCTCTCATTAAGATAAGAAAACATTCTTTGTATGGACATAAACTAGTAATTGTTCTTTTGTTTTAGCTAAAGCATTCAAATTGACATTAACTTTAAATACCAAAAATGCACTGTACATTTTTGTTTATCATGGATGGGCTAAGAAATGGAAAATTTTTAAATATATGCAACCAGGGTGCCATAGTGGCTGTGATTACCCATTGAACAACTGCATGGATCCTAAAAATCATTTAAACATTGTGGGGCCCAATTGCAGAAATTCAAACTTATCTTTTGAGAATGAACTATGGTACCACTTTCTCTACATTTAGCCTAATGAAAGAAGCACAAAACAAAAAAATCATAGAGTTGCAAATCCTCTTAAAAGGCATCAACAAAATGTTTTTCTAACCTTGACAAATACATTAGGGTTTTCCCATACTGTGAAACACATACACACTCTCATAATCATGCCTTTGATTTTATTATCACAAATGGTGTTAACATTCACAATGCAGTTCTCTCGTCATGTGGTGGATCGATTCCAGCACTCTTTGTGGATACAAAAATCATATAATCTATACACATCTTCCTGTACACTATAATCATATCTAGATTAATTATAATACCTAATATAACATAAATTCTATGTAAATAGATGTTATACTGTGTTGCTTAGGAAATAATTAATTTGGCAAGCGATATGCCACTTTTTAAAACAAAAAATATTTTTTTTTCTCATCAAGACATAGCACTGTACACTCACTTTACTGTCAAGGATGGCATTGACCACTAAAGTGTTTTGTAGAAGCAATTTTTTCACAGAAACAAAAGGTGAACACAATGTGATGCCAAGGGCCTCACAGCACTTTACAATCGGGATTGTTGAATGAACGGCTTTTGGTAAAAGAAAAGCAGGGAAGCACTTGCCGTTGAACGCATTTGTGTTCCTGTCAGTAATAACAATTTTATTGTTTGAACTTTAGTATTTAATTTATAGTGTACGAATTACCTACATGTAGCCTGTGTGTGTCCAAGCTGTTTCTAGCTTAATAGATTTTTTTACACACATGCATATAGATAAAATTACCTACATTTAAATTAGGTGCCTTGGCCAGGTGTCTGCAGGCTTATGGACCGACTCACTTTGATTGGCTATGAGAATGTAACAGTTTAAGAAAGTCAGATTTCATTATAACTTTTTGGTTAGTGGTTGTTTAGTTTTCTTTGTTTAAGTGTCTTTATTTTCCAGAACATGTGTATGTCTTTTGTGCTTTATTTAAAAGTTGCCATAGTATAAAGATGGAAACCATTTCACACATTGATTAATGGTAGCGCTTAGAAGCTGAGGTAGAACAGGCGAGTGAGAAAGAGCTTTCCTTTCATAAAGAAGGTAATTGCTGAAGAGAAGCATTGATTGATCTACAGAGTGGAACAAGGGCATTTTGCTTGAGCAGATATAGACAACTGAATAGCTATGTGATGGGTCAGCAATTGGCTGCCACATTGGAGCTGTAATTTACTACTATGAACCATTTTATTCAGTTTCTTTGGCGGGAGGCTATAGCTTCATTTTTGTGAACTTTCCTGTTTTTTTACCATGAATATTTTCAATCCAAAGTAGGTTGAATCTGCGAATGCGTAACCTGTGGATACAGAGGGCCAACTGTAATAATAATATAAATGAGATACAGCTAGTATGTGAAGCAGAACTTATGTAATGGCGCCACTATCAAAAGACATTAGAGTAAAATGGCACTTCCCCTATTATAACATAATTTTTTTGGGACATTAACACACAATAAGACTTTCCTAAAATTACAGTGGAACTGGAGATAAAAAGCTGAATGTTTACTGGCCTGCATTGACTGTTAAGTATTAAACAGTACAATAAATCTCTCTGCAAGACATGCCCTGAAGAATCTGGCATAAAAGACTATTGCAGTAGTCTAATCTGCTGAATATAATGGCAAGAATATGTTTCTCTAAATCTGTTTCGAAATGTTTTTGAGATGACAGAATGCTGATTTAAATACGGTTTTAATTTGAGTACCAAAACTGAGATCTGCATCCAGAAGTACACCAAGATTTCTAACTTGTTTTTAGTTTGTAGCACCTTGGAGTCAGGGTAGGAAGCAAATCTAAATCTTTCCTATTTATTTTCAAACTGTATGATTTCTGCTTTATCTTCAACTAGCAAAATACCCACGCTTCGCAGCGGAGAAGTAGTGTGTTAAAGAAGTAAAGAAAAAGAAAAGGAAACATTTTAAAAATAACATAACATGATTGTCAATGTAATTGTCTTGTCACTGTTATGAGTGTTGCTGTCATATATATGTGTATGTATATATATATATATATATATATTTATTTATATATACACATATATATACTATATAAATATACACAGTATGTATGTGTCTATATGTGTGTGTATAGCTTTGGTCACTGAGTGCAAGATAATAAAATGTAGTCTATAAGTTATTAAACAGTAAAACATTAACGTTTTAAGAAGTAAATCTACATTGAGCACTACTGGAGTGGTTTCGGGTAAACTACATTTTAAAGACGATATAACACAACAGGTAAGTAGTACTAACAGCAGCTAAAACGTATATGGATCATCTGTCGGTAGTAGATCCCTTTTGAAAGGCACTACACCGGCTGTGGTATAGAAATTACATTTTCTATGTGAACGTCCAAATTTCTGCCTCTGGTAATGTGCCTTACCGGCATTACCAGCAATTAAAGAAAATTAGTTTTGTGTCCTCTGCAGTGTTAAGAGACGATATGAGCGCCTTTTGGGGACAGTCGCAGTGGGTCTTGTGTAGACTGGTGAGATGTCCCAGCCATTAATTGGCTGTGATGGCACTGTCGGTCCTCCACTCCTGTGCGTGTCTTCATAATCCGAGCTGACGACCTCATAATCGTATACGTGTAAAAGTAAGTGCGAAGCGCCTTAATATTAGTTTCCCGCGGTGTAGAAAAGGGATCCCATGTTTGCACTTGTCTAGGCTATAGCTCAGGGGGAGGATGAAAAAAATTCAAAGTGCTCACTTTGACTTAAGGCAGAAGTGCAGTCAGCGTCTCAAAGGCCGGCACAGCTATGAGCGCGCGCCGGCTGCTCGAGTTTTGTAGGGCAGGAGACGCCACTTTTGCAGACACGTTCACGTGATCAAAAGTCTCAGCGCTCTTTGGAGGTCATTCATATATATATATATATATACTGTATATATATAGCAAAATACCCGCGCTTCGCAGCGGAGAAGTAGTGTATTAAAAAAGTAATGAAAAAGAAAAGGAAACATTTTAATAATAACGTAACATGACTGACATTGTCATTGTCATGAGTGTTGTTGTATATGTATGTATATGTTATACATATATACCCTGTATATACACACACACACATAAACATATATATATATATATATATACACACATATATACAGAATATATACATATACATCCACATATATATACATATATACAGTATATGTGCACAAAACCACGCTTTTATCAAGGCTTCCGTCGGGTAGTCTTTTGAAATGAAATTTTCCTCCAATCAGTCGTAGCAACGCGCTTTCTTCCGACTGTTACATTTTTGTAGCTCTGATGTGTACATCAATGTAATCAGTGTACCAGTAAATCATGCATTGCCAGAAGTTCCCCTTTGCTTGGAATGCAAAGTGTGATTAAATGCATTATTTTTTAACACGTTATGGAGCACATGCATTGAAGCTTCTCAGCTGTGCTTGTGCTAAGAAAAGGAAACATTTTAAAAATAACGTAACACGATTGTCAATGTAACCTTTTGTAAGTAGTGCCTGGAGGATTTAGAGTGTGGAGAAACTGTAGAGACAGTGTGTGTATTAACTTGTGGATTTTTCTGTGAGTATTTGGTGGCAGCGTTACAAAGTTGGTTCCTCAAGATTGCGTTAGCTGCAGAGCTCAGCTCACAGCGAAATGAGGTGAATGGGAGGGGAGATGATGACGTGACTCTCCCACCCGCCTTAACTGTCAATCCCCCCACAAAGACAGTCTCTCGGAATTTGTATAAGCACAGCCCTTCATCAATAATTTTAACTTAGTTACAAAGTGATCAAAACTCTCGTTTATATCCTGCGTCCTGTCATTAAACTTGTATCCCGCATTAGCCGTGGGCATGACAAACGCCAACGGCAGCCTGTCTATGAACTTAATTTAAACTTTAGGTTTACACCGTGCTTTGTTTCCGAAGTAGCTGTACTCGTGCATATGGTTGTATGTGTGACTCGGTCGCTTCTTATTGTTTTGCTGCCTTCTCAATTGTATAATGCATGTTTTCTTCAGCGCTTTTTGGAGCTCTTCCTTGTTTTCTACGTATTGCGTTGACAGTCAGTTCACGTGATTACGTGGGAGGCATGATGATGTCATACGAAACTCCGCCCCCCACGGCCATCGAGCTCAACTCCATTACATTATATGGAGAAAAATAGGTTCCAGTTATGACCATTACGCGTGGAATTTCGAAATGAAACCTGCCCAGCTTTTGTAAGTAAGCTGTAAGGAATGAGCCTGCCAAATTTCAGCCTTCTACCTACACGGGAAGTTGGAGAATTAGTGATGAGTCAGTCAGTCAGTCAGTCAGTCAGTCAGTGAGGGCTTTGCCTTTTATTAGTATAGATTACTTAAAGGAAGTTTTGTTTTATCCAGATGTTAATTTGCTGTAGACTTTCACACACTGAGTCTCAAAGACTAGTCATTAGGAAAAAAGGTCAAGTAAATCAGGGTGACACCTGCATAGGTGTGGTATGCACATTTGCTATCAAACAAAATTCAACTGAGTGGAAGTACATACAGTGAAGGTTGAATAAAAGAGGACCAAAAACAGATTCTTGTAGAATTCCACATGTGATATTAGTCTGCTTAGACTGATAATTGCCAATCACTACCATGCAACTCTCAAAGTACAACAATACATACTCTAAGAGTAGAAACATGTGTTTCAAAATGATTTGTGAAGAAGTGTTTTCAAAAAGAACAAAACTGTCTGAATCACAAATGATGATTCAAGTTAAATGTTCAAAAGTAACAACATAAGTAAAAACATCTGTAAAATTGTGTGAGGTTGCACAGCATGGCTGAAGGAATGTGATGTTGAAAAGTGGTAAAACATCACTTGTTAGAAACCTAAAATGTATCTGATTAATATTTGGGTAGTGAAACGTGTCCTTATTTATCAAGCATGCCAGAATAGATAAACAGTTTGAATGGTGTCAAGATTCTCAGAGTGATGCAAATATGATTCTTCTCTTAGGAGTCGGAACAGAAGTATTTTATCAGTTTTTCAAATTTAGGAAACTACCTCTAACATCACTAGGAGTTAGGAGAGCTTCTGAACTGCCAAAAGATGGCATTCAGGCAGAGACCGGCATGCACATTCCATGAAAGGCTTAATGTTTTGAAAATACCAGATAATGAACTTGTTTAAAGAGTTCTTTCTGACAAAAATGAAATACAAGGGGCATTCACTAAAACAAAATTAGTTTAATTTTTCAATATAGTCCCCTGATAGCTCCATACACTTCATCCACTTTCCCTGCAATGTCTTTAAACCTTTTGAAAAAAAAATCTTCTGTTTGACCTTCAAACCAGTACGTCACAGCTGTCTTGACATCTTCATTACTCTAAATCTTCATCAACTGAGAGATTTTTTCAAAACTCGTAACAGGAAATTATCTGAGGGAGCCTGGTCAGGACTGTAAGGTGGATGGTTCAGCTGCTAGAACCCATATTCTCTGATGGCCTGTGATTGACGTCACATGTGAACCGGCGCATTGTCGTGAAGAGGCAGCACACCTGCTGTGAGTTTTCCTCGTCTTTTCGCCTTGACTGACTCCCACAAAACGATCACTATGTTGGTGTAGTTCTCCCAGGTTATGGTTGTCTTGAGTGGCATGAACTCCAGAAGCAAAAGTCCTTCAATATCCAAGAAGATTGTTGCCATCACTTTGCCTGTAGATTTTTCTGTCTTGAACTTTTTTGGGGTGGGGGATGACTTGTGCTTCCACTGCATTGACTCCATTTTGGACTCGGGATCTCTGTGATAGACCTAAGTCTCATTTCCTGTCACCAAACGATGAAATAAATGCATGTGGTCTTCACGAAGCTTCCCCAAGTTCTTCTGATAGCACTGGACCCTCGTGGCCTTCTGACATGGCATCTGCACTCTTGGAACCCATCTTGCACTGAGCTTTAACATGCTCAAATTTTAATGAATTATTTTCCAAATTGTACCTGCTGAGATGCCCATTTCTTCAACAATTTGGGAAACCATAATTTGTCTGTCTGACAAAATTAAATCCTTGACTTTCTCACACATTTCTGTGGAAATTGCTTCCACAGGCCATCCAGTGTAAGGGTCATCTTCAATAGACTCTCTACCCCACTTGAACTGCTTGCTCCAAAATTTGTAGGATGATGGAGCAGACTCACTATAAACTGCAGTCATGTGTTCAAGGATCTCCTTTATCTTTCTTCCTTCTTTTGTGAAAAATTTTATTACTGAACTTTGCTCGAAATTTAGCATTTTCTTACTTGATTTGCACAAGAACTCTCCTGGCATCCTGCCTCTTGGAATGTTAGACCCGCACTGAGCGACAACTGTGCATGAGTAACCTTGAGACATGTCACAACATGCCCCAGCATGATTGCTACTTTCTTTCATACTCAGGTAGATAAATTATTGAACATCCCTCATATTTTTTGTAACAAATCTTTTTTCTTATGTTATTGATCTATCTATAAGGAGAAGCCTTCCACTGTCAGTCAAAATGAAATTGTTGGTAACATTACACTTTTGGCCACAGGGAAAAGAGCAGCTTTGCAATAGTAATGATTTGTCACAACCAACAACTTCTTAGAAAAGCTGCTTAAGGTATAAGGAGTTGAAACTGTATAAAAATTCAGTGAGAGCACTGTATTAGAATCAAAACCGCATTTCTGATCAAGATACCGGAAAAGTTTTCCCAAATATTTAAATAGGTAGTGGTCTTGCAGCATTGGATGTGTGGTATTTATTGGATGTACATATAAAATATATTCATTACAACATGAAATAAAAAATAATTAAAATGGTGGAATGGAAGAAAGTACATTTTCCAAAGATTTTGGTAAACAGTTACATATGGCTTTTGAAATCTTGTCATGTTTCTACAATTACATTGGCTAAACAGTATTTATTTATTCTTTGGTCTCCTGGGAATCAGTGATTATAGTTACTGTGTCCAGGCCGTTAAATTGTGAACTTGCAGTGAAATAACTGATTTCCATGTATTTCATGAATAAAGGTACCATAGATCCCGGAATATAAGATGACTCAGTATATTAGCTGACCCCCTTCTCTACCTACTAAATTACATGTATTTGCTGATGACCGGTATTTAAGCCGACCCCCTTCTCCAAGCAAAATTTTCTAAATTTCCTTAAAAGTGTCTCTTCAGGTATATTTATCATGTTTATCGGCGAGAATTTAAGACTGCCGGCATTTTTGATGGAAACCAGGAAGTGATTGCGGAGAAGTTTGGTAAAATGAAACCTTTGTGTTGAAACTATATACGCAAATACGGTACATCGGCGGGTGGATTTCGGGAGACTCGTTATAAATTTGACTAACTTAAATACGCGGATATACAGTGGACCCTTGACTTAACGAACTTAATTTGTTCGTGAAGGCTAACCCATAATGCGTTCCGAACCTCCCACTGCAACACTTACTTAACCTTTTCATAATAAAAAAAGGTTGCATAATGTTCATAATTTACCAAAACACCAATAATTTTTCTAATGTACTAACCAAAAAGTTATAAAAAGTAGGCTAGATTAAGCTAGGAGCATGGCGGCGCGCATGGTCGCAGCGGCTCAAAGTTCTCCTTTTCAGTGCACTTTTTTGTTGTTTTTGTACTTTTTTTTTTCCTTGTTTGTGCACGATCAGTTCGGCGAACATTTGCTACACCCGTCAGAACCTTATAGACATCTGTGTCCAGAGCCAGACATCTGTTTCGAGTGTTTTTCAACATACGCACAACATCCCAGACAACATAGCGAGACCAGCGGGCTCTCCATGGATTGTTGTCGGGTCTAGGAGACGACGCAGATGGAGGAGGGAAAGAAAGCAGAAGCGGGGCCGCAGATCCGGTGTTATGCTAAGGCTAAAAAAACAACCATGCAAGCCCTATACAGAACTTATACACTGAAGGAGCTGCTTTTAATCTAATTGTAGATGTGTATAGTGACAATAAAAGGCATTCTATTCTAGAAACAACAATTTCATACTGTAATCACCATTTAATTTGACATCTTTGGGCTGCAGGAAGGGAGGAGGAAGAGAATGAAATGGAAGGTGGTTATTGTTTAGAAGGAGCCTCCTTATGCAAATCTTTTCTTTGTAAAATTGTCGAGATGGTGGATATCGACATGCTGTACATATTAGCGAGATCGATCACACAAACAGCACTCTCATTATTTCCACACAATTTCCATCTTTATTTCGATTGTGATCGCTTTCTTTACCTTCTCTTCCTTCCTTAGCAATTATGTGTCTTGCTTGCATGGTCTTAGTGAATTATATACATAGGTAAATCACTGCAATGACCGAAATTACATCCACAAACACATGTATCTGGGCTTCAACTGACACTACTAACGCTCTCGGTTGTTTGTTTACAATCGCGCAAGCGGATACACTTGACCGCATTCGGGTCGTAACGCAAGATTTTGGTCGTAAATCAAAACAAAAATTTTTATTTTAAACTTCCTGATAATCTATACTAATAAAAGGCAAAGCCCTCACTGACTGACTGACTGACTCACTCACTCACTGACTCACTCACTGACTCATCACTAATTCTAAAACTTCCCGTGTGGGTAGAAGGCTGAAATTTGGCAGGCTCATTCCTTACAGCTTGCTTACAAAAGTTGGGCAGATTTAATTTCAAAATTCTACGCGTAATGGTCATAACTGGAAGGTATTTTTCTACATTTACTGTAATGGAGTTGAGCTCAAAAGCCGTGAGAGGCGGAGTTTCGTGTGACATCATCACGCCTCCCACGTAATCACGTGAACTGACTGTCAACGCAGTGCGTAGAAAACCAGGAAGACCTCTAAAAAGCGCTGAAGAAAAAATGCATTATATAATTGAGAAGGCAGCGAAACAATAAGAAGCGAGCAAGTGACATATACTACCATATTCATGAGTGCTGCTACTTCGGAAAGAAAGCAAGGTGTAAACCTAAACTTTAAATTAAGTTCATAGACAGGCTGCCGCTGGCGTTTGTCATGCCCACGGGTAATGCGGGATACAAGTTTAATGAGAGGACGCAGGATATAAAAGAAAGTTTTGATCACTTTGTAACTAAGTTAAAATTGCAGGTGAAGGGGTGTGCTTAAGCAAATTCCGAGAGACTGTGTTTGTGGGGGATTGACAGTTAAGGTGGGGTGGGGAGTCACATCATCATCTCCTCTCCCATTTACCTCATTTCACTCTGAGCTGAGCTCATGCTAACGCCGTCTTCAAGCAACCGTCACACTGCCACCAAATACTCACAGAAAAATCCACAAGTTAATACACACGCTGTCTCTAGAGTTTCTCCACACTGAATCCTCCAGGCACTACTTACAAAAGGTTACATTGACAATCGTGTTACGTTATTTTTAAAATCTTTCCTTTTCTTAGCATAAGCACAGCTGAGAAACTTTGATGCATGTGCTCCATAATGCGTTAAAAAATAATGTATTTAATCACACTTTGCATTACAAGCAAAGGGGAATTTTTGTCAATGCATGATTTCCTGGTACACCGATTACATTGATCAGCGCACCCCGATTCATTTTACCCTCGCACCACCTTGGTTTGAGAAGAAGTATGAAAAAATATGAGGTTAACACAGAAAAACAGATCACCAATTCAAGCTTTGTGAATAATCGATTCGTCATCAATAATTGTTTTGGTAAAGCCATACTCAGTGTAATCTTCCTTCCATTTTATAATTTTTCCACCACTAGCCATGATTAAATGAACGGTAAAAAAGAAAGAGCGAAGTGAGGGTGACTTATTTAGGCAGGCATATATATGACAGCAACACTAATGACAATGTCAATCATGTTACGTTATTATTAAAATGTTTCCTTTTCTTTTTCATTACTTCTTTAACATATTACTTCTCCGCTGCGAGGCACGGGTATTTTGCTATATATATATATGAATGACCTCCAAAGAGCGCTGAGACTTTTGATATTGTGAACGTGTCTGCAAAAACTGGGGTCTCCTGCCCAGCAAAAGTCGAGCAGCCGGCTGTGCATAGCTGTGCCGGCCTTTGAGACGCTGACTGCGCTTCTGCCTTAAGTCAAAGTGAGCACTTAATTTTTTTCATCCTCCCCCTGAGCTATAGCCCAGACAAGTGCAAACACGGGACCCCTTTTCTACACCGCGGCGAACTAATATTAAGGCGATTTGCACTTTCTATTTTGCATGCATACGATTATGAGGTCGTCAGCTCGGATTATGAAGACACGCACAGGAGTGGAGGACTGACAGTGCCATCACAACCGAATAATGGCAGAGACGTCTCACCAGTCTACACAAGACCCACCGCGACTGTCCCCAAAAGGCGCTCATATCGTCAGCGAACACATCTATCTATACTATATAAAAGAAAAAGGCAACTTTCCTTTCTTTACACCTTTTTTCCTTTTATCCCAAACCAAAGCCTTTCTCTCTTAACACTGCAGAGGACACAAAACTAATTTTCTTTAATTGCTGGTAATGCCGGTAAGGCACATTACCAGAGGCAGAAATTTGAACGTTCACATAGAAAATGTAATTTCTATACCACAGCCATCGTGTAGCACCTTTCAAAAGGGATCAACTACCGAGAGATGATCCATATACATTTTAGCTGCTGTTAGTAGTACTTACCTGTTGTGTTACACAGTCTTTAAAATGTAGTTTACCCGCAACCACTCCAGTAGTGCTCAATGTATCTGTACTTCTTAATTACATTGTCAATCATGTTACGTTATTATTAAAATGTTTCCTTTTCTTTTTACTTCTCCGCTGCCAAGTGCGGGTATTTTGATATATATATATATATATATATATATATATATATATATATATATATATAGATATGAGAACAACACTCATATAAATGACAAAACAATTACATTAACAATCATGTTACGTTATTTTTAAAACTTTTCCTTTTCTTTTTCATAACTTCTTTAAAACACTACTTCTCCGCTGCGAAGCGCGGGTATTCTGCTAGTTTATTATAAATTTTATTAATAAAATCAACAACTAAAACACTTTTTTGAATAAATTCTTTATTTAAGTTAAAGTACCGGCATGCAAAGTTACTTCTTCATCTGAAAGATGGCTCTGTGGTTTCATCATTATTTACTTCCATATTCATCGGCAAAACCGGCATTGCGCTGGAAATCTTGAATCTGAAACGATACTCGTTGTATAAACCGACCCCCAAACTCCAAGCCAAAAATCTAGGATAAAATTCTCATCTTATATTCCGGGATCTACGGTATGCTTCAAACCTCAGCTTTTTCTGCAGCTCTAAACATAGTTCTTTCATCTTCCCAAGTAATTAATTTAATTTTAGATAACATTATTTTGCTTGATTATTTAAGTTCAGTATTTTGAAACTGCATGTTACAAGAAGCACCTAAACAACCCATAAATAAATATTTGTCAGTCCTTTTCTAAACTGCTTCATCCTGAACATTGTCATGGAGATGCTGGAGCCTATCCCAGCTAGCATAGGGGTTAAGGCAGAAACAAATGGTGGACAGGGCACTAGTCCATCACAGTGTGAACACACACACACACACACACATCTTCACCAACCACACACCAGGGCTAATTTAGAGTCACCAATCCACCTAACGTGCATGTGTTTGGACTGTGGGAGGAGACCAGAGCACCTGGTGGAAATCCACGCTGACACGGGGAGAACATGCAACCTCCAAGGAGAGACGACCCTAGATACAAACCCTTGTCTCCTTACTGCAAGGCAGGAATGCTACCAGTGCACCACTGTTTCACCCCATAAATAAGTAAAAAAAAAAAAAACTTTAAAAAATGGCATTTCACCTCTGCAGAAACTGGGAACAAAAAAGCTTTCATAACCTCTACAACAACTCAGGTGATAACATGAAATTACTAAACATAAGCTAAAGTCGCTTCTAGTACAATAGTTTAACTACTTCTATATTTGTAGTTCAATTGATAATACAATATTCAGTTAAATATACAGGAATTCAAATCATTCTTCATGTCTCACCATGATAGAAATATTTTAAAAAGTTCTATGTTATAAATAAAGTTATAAAAAAATTTTTTCCAGTACAGTAAGAGCTAACAAATTTTTGTCACATCCCTTGAAACCATGTAGCAGAAAATATAATATACACCTATAACAGTATCTAACCGTTTATAAAACAGTGATAAATGAGAATATTGCCTTTGACAATGATTTGCTGTGGATTAATCACATTCTGTTTTGTTAAGTATGGAGTCTATGTTTAGAAATTTGTGACAGTGATATGAAAAAGTGAAAACATAATTTTTCATAATTTAACATTTCCAAAGCTGCTTGTCAATTTCCAGGTCATGGAGACCAGAGCCTTGGCAGCAACTGGACACTTGTAATTATTTATTTAAGTCAAACTCAGGTTTTTGGTATGGGTTAGACCACTTCAAAATGTATCACAGGGTTTTTAATTTGTTTTAGGGATTTTGAATGTCAGGGTCCATTTCTGTATGTATATTTTTTAGCCTCTGGGATTAAGTAGATTTTATTATTAAGATATTTTTATTCTAATGCAAAACCACTTTGGTTATGCTGTTGTCAGAACTCAATTCCCTGGGATAGGGAATGAGATTCCCTATCTGTTGTGTGATGTCGCTAACACAAAGCTTTATAAACAAATGCTACAGGTCCTTTAGGATACATGATTGTGGATGTTTAAAAAGAATGTTTGCAAATAATTTACAGTGTTTCTGGCTTTGAAAAACTAGTGATCCTTTTTTGACAATGACTATTGTTAGTGTTCTGGTTTTGTCATTTTTATTTTTTAATTCTAGATTAACAATTACAATTTCATCTCCTGTTCAATGCTTATTCTTAACTGCTCAAGTCATTGCAATAGCAGTAGAGCTGTGACATGGCTACTAGAGGGCATTCACAATTTTTAATTAATTCTAGCATGAATTTGACCTAATGTTTATGGATCACTCTCCTACTGAAGGATGAATTTGAATGACAGTCGAAAATCTGCTTTCACATAAGCATGCAGAATTAACTGGAGTTGGAACCTAAATGCTTACTAATTTAAATCTCCTCATTCAAGATGTTTATTTGCCTAAAACTGATGAAGAAGTAAACTAGTCTTCAATTTTTTTATACTGTACAACGTTTGACGAAAGATCCGTCAACCCGCCTTTGTTCTTTAAGATTCAGAACCCCCAAAGAACAGTCAATTGAGTCCTGACTTTTAGGAAAATAGCCTTTAATTTAATTTTAACCATTAACATTTTGAAATGATCGATCACAACAGGTTTTAATTGGTTAAAACTGTAATCTTCATTTTTCTTTTTTGTCTCATTCATTTGGTCAGTTAAGTTTTAAAAATATTAAAAAGGCATTTTCAGTTCTTTGCATACAAAATGTAACTATTTATCTTTGGGTCCTCTATTTTATTATAACTGTTTAATATTACTTTATGTACCGTATATACCTGAATATAAGCCAAAATATGCTGAAAAACGTCACCCTCGGCTTACATTCGAGTTAGGTCCTGCTGCCCCCTGTGCATTCCTTGTGCAGCGAGCGAGCGAGAGAGAGAGAGAGAGAGCGACACACACAGACACACGCGAGAGTGAGACACACACACACGCATGTAAACACGCGAGAGAGAGATAGCGAGCGAGAAAGAGGGCTGGCCGCATAAGGCCGAGAAGGCAGTTAAAGAATGCCCTGGGCTTCTTGTTAAAGAGACAGATTCGAGCATTGTTTTAACCTCATTGTATTTAATGAAGACTTTTTTCAATTGGAATTTAACTTCCACTTCACTTCTGTTTACAGCGATCGGTTCGTAGCGTGCATTGTTGCAATGTTACTTTTCTTGGTGGTTTATTAAATTATGGATTTTTCAAATGTTCATTTTTCCCTGTGCTTAAAATTCATAAAAAAAAAGTGTTTTCAGCGAGCGTTTCGTAGCGCTATAACGTGAACTCTTGCAGTGTTAGTTTTCTCTGTTGTTCAAGGTTTTCTCAGTGTTATTCATTGTTTTTCATTTAGTTTACTATTACGCTGTGCCTTCTATGGTATAATTAACTATATTTGTACTTAAAAATCTTTAAAAATATATATTTACATACAGTCTGTATGGTCTGCAATGGATTAATTGTATTTATATACAATCCTATGGGGGAAATTACTTCGGTTCCACTGTACCTGGTTTGGTCTGCGGGCGGTAGAAGAACTGCTGCGGGTTCTGCGTGGTGCTGTGCAGCCTCTGTGAGACTCATTCCGGGCTGTGTGCTCAATTAATGAGCTGATGCCTCAATTAATGTACGGTAATTTTATTGGTATTTATTTTAATTATTGAAACTTACCAGTAGCTGCTGCATTTCCCACCCTAGGCTTATACTTGAGTCAATAAGTTTTTCCAGTTTTTGTAGGTAAAATTAGGTACCTCGGCTTATATTTGGGTAGGCTTATACTCGAGTATATATGGTACTTCAGTACTTTAAGTGATAAGTTAAGCTTTTTCAAAAGCGGAGTTATGTGTGTACTTTACTGTCCTGTATCTTCATGTTCCAATATATACCATCATTACAAATTTCACAGGATGAGTTTTATATAAATATTTATGCTTATACGGTAGATCATCACAAAGTCTTTTTAAAAATGCGTAGTAGTATTACATTCAGTTTTGTTAATGTATATAACTAGATGCTGGTGACGAATGCAACACTGCAGGCATCAAACAAAAAAGACATTTAGTAACTATAATGACAGAGAGGGGAACCTCTACTACTAATTTTTCCAAAACTAAAGCAAAGATGAAAGCTATTAATAAAAAAATTGTAAACTGAAATAAAACATAAAATAAAACTGATGAAAAATACTGTTTAAACTGTTAATGTAGCTGAAAAGACTGAAATAAAATAATAATTAATATTTAATTGTCTTTGTTTTTAAAAAAAATATTACTGCTGCTAGACACTATTTTCTAAGGTTTACATTCACTACTGAAAGGATTTGATATTGCAAAAATAATTTGGTGGCAAATTAACGTTTTAAAAATATTCCCTCTCTTTTTATTCTCCCTTTCAAAATAGCTGAGAGAACATAATCTCTTTGTTTTTAATATTTGACATGTCACATACAGATTGTATATGTATATATATATATATATATTTGTGTGTATATAGTGAATATAGTATAATGTATATATATATATACTGTATATATATATATATACACACAATCATAGACGCCCAGGGACGTTGCCACCCCGGGACGCTGGAAGAAGCAGGAGACCGGAAATAGGACAATATTTTCCCTGGACAGCAGGAGGGTGGCCTTTCTGGAATGCATGGGGGTCACTTAACTGCGAAGCTCAACCCTGTGCAAAGACGGAGTCACCGCCAGGGGGCGCCCAGACGTCGTTGGAACCCTAGATGGCAGCACTTCCACCACACGAGAAGTGCTGCCGGAAGAAATTCCAGGGGCACCCGGAATGCATCTGGGCCTCGGTTTTCCGCAGGGCTCCATGGGAAATGGAGTTGGGTGCAGCCCTGTTGGGTCCCACAGGCACCGCCGGGGGTGCTGCAGCTGGGACTCCTGAGCCCGTAAGGGCAGCGTATTCGCCACACCTGGAAGTGCAGCTGGAACTCAGCAATCAACCACCTGGAGCACCGGGTGGACTATAAAAGGGCCCAGCAACCACAAATCAACGGCCAGAGTTGGGAAAGGGAGGAGGACAAAGCTTAGAGGAGGAGTGGTGGTGCTGAAGTGAGGAGTGTGGTGTGTTTTAAGTGCTTTATTTGTACACTTGGGACCGTGTTGTGCCTGTTGGGATTACGAGGAAGATGTACCTCACAGGTGAAGAACAATGAAAGTTTATTTATTTTATACGCGCCTCCCGTGTCCATCTGTGTTGTGTCAGGCATTTATATAGCGCCTTGTTACAATATATAAAAGCCTTCCAAATGTGGCTTCTCAAACAATAAATATATTGTTTTTCAGAATGGCAGTAACAATGCATCACCAGCATGTTCTGAAATTTCATATACATTATGAATAAAACATTAATCCCAAAAAAATTATACTGAATGAAATTGTAAAAATATCCTCACTTCAGAAAAGAATGAAACAAAATGAATCGCTAATGAAGGCCTACGCAGTAATGGCCATAAACATTTACCACAGTAAAGGCTAGAAAATATGGTACTTTTAGGAGTGGGAGCCGAATGTCAAAATCTGAGAAATATTAAATGTTATACCTGTACTGTTCTATTAATGTGGCAAAACTGTTCTAAATATAGCTTGCAGGCTGATATCACAGCTTTTAACAGTAGAATCCCTGAAGTTTATGATTGTTTTCATTCTCCCTGACCTCCTTAAATTTTCCTGACATATGCCAGGAAGCTCATAGCTCACAGCTTGCTACACTCCTCACCCCCCGATTCAGTCAGATGAAGGCATTACTCTGCTGCAATCCTTACAGTTCAAGTTTTTATTGAAGTGTTTATCTGGTGATGTGTTTGTAAGGAATTATATAAGTAATGAAATACCATGATTTGAAATACATACATGGGCGGCATGGTGACGAAGTGGGTAGCGCTGCTGTCTCGCAGTTAGGAGACCCGGGTTTGCTTCCCGGGTCCTCCCTGCGTGGAGTTTGCATGTTCTCCCCATGTCTGCGTGGGTTTCCTCCGGGTGATCTGGTTTCCTCCCACAGTCCAAAGATATGCAGGTTAGGTGCATTGGCGATTCTAAATTGTTCCTAGTGTGTGCTTGGTGTGTAGGGGTGTGTGTGTGTGCCCTGCGGTGGGCTAGCGCCCTGCCTGGGATTTGTTTCCTGCCTTGCACCCTGTGTTGGCTGGGATTGGCTCCAGCAGACCGCCATGACCCTGTAGTTAGGATATAATGGGTTGGATAATGGATGAATGAAATACATACATTTCAGGTGTGTCCCATGTCTACAACGATCTATAGAATTAGAGAGGAAATGCAAGGCAAGAAATGCTGAACACACGGACAAAACAGAAAATGTTTTCATATGTTATAGTATAATATCCAAAAAACACTTTCAGAAAAGGTGTAACAAAACAAGTATGCTTTTATTCAAGAATAAAACTGAAGAAAAAGAAAAGAAATTGCTCAATTGACATGTTGCTGAAGCCCAACTATTAGTTGGTACAAAATAAAAGATGTTCGCATATACAGTACATGTATGTTTCATTTTCAACCAGTTGTCACAGTGGTAATGCTACTCTGTCATGAACCTGTGGATAGGCTACTGTTTAGCAATGATGAGGTAATAGGTTCAAATTCCCGTTTTCTCTGTATTTAGCACTTTGAGTAATGAGCTGCTATTATTATTATTAATAATAGAATTTCAGAAAACACTGGGCTGAACACTGAACATCTTTCATTTGTTGGTTATTTATCTGTGTTTATACTACTGCATAAGGGCTAAATTAAATCAAGTTCACTTTTGATTTATTCCTTACAATAAAACTGAATTATAACACTAAAAGTTAATGTAAAAAATCTTTAATTATTTTACCAAGCCTTTTTGAAGAGGACAGCCTGAAATTAACACAGAATTAAGTTATTAATATACTGTAATTTAAAAAACAGTAAGAAAATTACCAAAAAAGTATATGAATTTCTAGTAATGCATTGAAGTGGAAAATTGTAAGTCTGCAAAATTGGACAGACTTTTAGTAAAAAATGCCATAAACATTTTAAGTTTAACGTTGAAAAGATATAAGTAAAAATAAAAAAATTAACATTCACTCATAGTCATTTTCCTGAAAACAAAAAAGAATTATTTTAGACAATGACAACAAAATATGAAAGCCTATTATAAGAAAATAACCTGTCATCTCCTTAAATGAAAGAATATAATTTACAAAAGAAGTGGCCTCATAAAAACCCTCTTTTGTCAAATTCATTTATGTTTACCATGACCATTTTAATATCAAACTCAATCAAAGAGGGTTAAAAGTATTTTTACTACTGACCTGAACCAGTTGGTGTCCAGAAATCGAAAAAAATGTTTTATTTTGCTGGTTGACATGATTTATTTTCTTTATAAACTGTACCAGAATCTCAGTCGTGTCCTTGTTAAGAAGATCTTTAAGAAGAACAGTGTTTCCGGAAATGAATTTTAGAGCTCCCAAACAGTATAGAAGAGCTTCACTAATGGAAAAAGGATCTTCAGTGTTGAAGAGAGACAGCAATGAATCTGTAAGCAAAAAAAATGATGCCCAATATAACATACATTTCATATTCAAAAACAAACACTAATAACCTAACACTAATAACCTTGTTTTGGGAATAACAAACATGAGACTTCTACACTTTCTAATAAAACAATCTATGCAACACTCTTACTGATATACAGTACACTAAGCAACAAAATTCTGCTCATCTCTTTCAAACAACTGGTAGATAGATAGATAGATAGATAGATAGATAGATAGATAGATAGATAGATAGATAGATAGATAGATAGATAGATAGATAGATAGATAGATACTTTATTAATCCCAAAGGGAAATTCACATAATCCAGCAGCAGTATACTGATACAAAAAACAATATTAAATTAAATAGTAATAAAATGAAAAATGAAAAAATAAAAATAAAAAAAGCAGACAATAACTTTGAGTAATGTTAGCATTTACTCCCCCAGGTGGAATTGAAGAGTCGCATAGTGTGGGGAGGGAACGATCTCCTCAGTCTGTCAGTGGGGCAAGACAGTGACAAAAGTTTGTCACTGAAGCTACTGCTCTGCCTGGAGATGACACGGTTCAGTGGATGCAGTGGATTATTCATGATTGACAGGAGTTTGCTTAATGCCCGTCGCTCTGCCACAGATGTTAAACTGTCCAACTTTACTCCTACAATAGAGCCTGCCTTCTTAACAAGTTTGTCCAGGCGTGAGGCGTCTTTCCTCTTTATGCTGCCACCCCAGCACACCACCGCGTAGAAGAGGGCACTCGCCACAACCGTCTGGTAGAACATCTGCAGCATCTTACTGCAGATGTTGAAGGATGCCAACCTTCTCAGAAAGTATAGTCTGCTCTGGCCTCTCTTACATAGAGCATCAGTATTGGCAGTCCAGTCCAATTTGTCATTATTAATTATTAATTATTAATTAATTTGATTGATAGATAGATAGATAGATAGATAGATAGATAGATAGATAGATAGATAGATAGATAGATAGATAATCCTCTTTGCTACTACCTCCAGGGTGTCCAGAGTGTATCTCCCTTAACCAAACCTGACTTTTTAATTAGTTTGTTGATTCAGTAGGTTTCAGTGATATTATTGCCTCAGTACAACCATAGCATAGAAAATTGCACTGGCCATTACAGAGATGTAGAAGATGAGGAGAATGTCACTACCCACATTAAAGGAATATAGTCTCCAAAGAAAAAAGAGCCTGCTCTGCCTTTTCTTACATAGTTCCTCTGTGTTACGAGACCAGTCCAACCTGTCACTGACGTGGACCACCAAGTACTTGTAGGAGTGCCCCACCTCTACATCCACTCCCTCAATAGTGTACGTATATAGAGGCTTTTTAGTGTGGTGAAAGTCAATAACCAGTTATTTGGTTTTGCTGATGTTAACTTGCAGGCATTTCTTTCTGCACCAAAAAATAAAGTTCTCCACCTGACTCTTATACTCTGCCTCATCCCCCTTATCGAGAAGAACAGAATCGTTTAGGAATTTCTGCAAGTGACATGAGTTGTTTTTATAATTATAGTCGGAGGAGTACAGAGTAAACAGAAAAGGAGACAGGACTGCTCTTGATGCACATGCTTTTATTGGAACAGTATGAATGCAGGATGTTTTCCGCAACAGTAACACTTTCTGGAGTGTTAGAAACAGACTGAATAGCTGTCATTCAGTACAAGCCTCAAAAACTCGAGGACTGACTTCATCTGGTCCCATGTCTTTCCATGTGTGTAGCTCCCCCTGTTTTCTCCTTAACTTGGTCTGTAGTTATGGACAGCCAGAAACTGATGATCATTGGTGGATTAATCACTGGCCATTCCAGCTAAGTGGTAGGAGTAGTTGATGTATTGCAGTGGTATAGAGGGACTGGTCATTGAAATTTGGTGGCAGTTAAAGGGAAGATCTAATGAAAACTGGTTCAGGGTTTAATTTTGTCCACATCCCATCTAGCACCACAGCCCTGGACTGTTTGAGTCCAGTAATTATGTCCAATCTATTCCAGACATCTCTTATGTTATTCTGAGGGAGTTTGTTTTCTATTTTAGCTTCCTTTTCTTCACAAAGCTTTTTTCTTCAGCACTTGCTCCATATACCTCAGAAACTCTTTGTCACCGGATTTGAAAGCTCTTTTTTTCTCATTCAGAAGATTTTTTAGCTCCTTAGTAATCAGAGTCATTTCAGCCTTCAGGCTCCACTGTCATATTATCATGGTGATAACATGTTGCTGTATAGTAATAGACTTGTAGCCAGGAATAAAATGAATCAGATTGTAGTCAGATCTGCCATAAATTTCTGCCATAAGTTTACAAAAGCATGTTTAAAATTTGAATAGAACAGGTCCATCCAACTTGTTATTTCCTTGAATGGAACATGACTAGTGATGAGCGTGCATGCTCGGCCGAACATGTGTCCGGCTCGAACATCGCTATGCTTGGAGCATGGCGCTACTCGAACGAGCACCACATGTGCTCTTGCGCCATGCTCGAGTCTCCGCCCTGCACGTTTCAAGGGCTGGAGACAGCCAATCAAGGGGCAGGTAAGTACTGCCCTCACAGTAATGCCAGTAGCCATGTCAGGTGCTGGCATTACAGTGATTGGGTGGACGGAACACATCATCGGGTGCTAAACAGCATGTTTTAGAGTGTCAGCTCACCTGCAGGCACTCCCATATCATGTTTTAGAATAGTGAAAGGCAACCTTTTTCGAGTTGCGGCGCACTAAGCCCAAAAATTTTCTTTCACGGCGCACCTGAGGGACTGCCCATAAATAAAGTCGTGATGACACAATCTATGGACAATCGGCAAAAAAAACAGTTCATTTTACAAGTTTGAAAAACATTTTATTAATAAAGGAATCAAAGGATAAATCTTAAATTTAATTAATGTGAACGTTTAGATTGTTTTTCAGCACATATGAGATTGATGCGAGGATAAATTTTCGAAAGACAGACGCGCATTTCCTTGTCGATCATTTGAAGTCTCTTGCTTTTCTTAGACTTCATTTCCGTAAGTGTTCCGTTATCTGTTTTTCCAACATACATTTTTTTTTAAACATTATCTTTTTAATCAACCAAAAGTTCAAAAACACTAGCAATTTTAAATATTTTACAAAGTTTTCGCGGCCCTAGAAAATTCCACGGCGCACCGGTTGCCCAACAATGTTTTAGAGTGTCAGCTCACCTGCAGGCACTGGCATATAATGTTTTAGAGCGTCATTTTTCCTGTAAAATTCATTTTTTCGGGGGTTTTGGGTGTGATTTTGTCAGTCTGTAAAAGTGGTGTACAACTCGGACAAACTGGTTCCCAGCAGCGACTTGGGAGTCCAAGATGCATCCAGACATCGTCCCCATGCTGTTCCCGGTCCATTTGGGTGGTGTTTCTGTCACTTTCTGACCTTTTCCAATGGACCAGGCACCCTCCCCTCTTCAGAGCAGGGGCTGCCTGGTTGTCTCCCATTGACTTACATTATACTCGGGTGCTCGAACATTGCAATGTGTTCGGACCAAACACCCGAACACTTTGGTGCTCGCTCATCACTAAACATGACATAAACTGATGAAAGTTTTTTTAGTCACATAGTTGAAGTCACCACATATTACATTCCCAGGGTCAGAATGAGTCATCATTAAAGTGCTGGTGACAGTGTATCAATTCCATTGTTGAGTCCCCGCTTGCAAAGGAAAGAATATAATTATTAATAAGGATGATATAACTTGTGTCCCTGGCAAATAACACAGACAAAATATGACAGCAGGAATTTAAATGTCTGATTTACAAACCATGGTTTTAACTGTAATATGTTTCCTTTTTCACCATTCCTCATTCACATAGATGACCAATCCCCCTCCTGTTCTTTTTTCACACCGCACTGGGTCTCAGTCTGCTTGAAGAAGACGAAATCTGTCTAGCATTAAAACAGTGTCAGGTAAATTTGGTGTAAGCCAGCTCTCCATAAAACACAAAATACCACAGTATTTCTATGCGCCATGACCTGCTATTGAGAGCAGACACTTCAAACATCTTATTTGTCAGAAATCAAATATTTCCAATTACAATATATGATATACCAGTTTTAAATCCCTTTCACCTTTCACTTACAACTAAATTTATTATGTTGGTTTTAGTAACAGGTGGTGGTACAAGTGGTTAGTGCTGGTGCCTCTTAATATGCAGAGGTTGAACCCCTGTCTCAGTGGAGACTGCATGTTCTTCCTATATCTTTCTTCCTATATCTGCATGTTTTAGTGGAACTTCCTAATGATTGATTGGTGACTTTACATTGATCTGGTACTAGTGATGTGGAATTGTGTAAATTGGCCATGCCCTAAAGTGGAATCTCATTAACAACTGGTTCCCTTCTTGAATCTCATGCTGTCAGGATTGGCTCTGTTTCTCTGGATAGGTGGATGGATTACATTCATGACTAGATTTTGATGACTTTTAAGTTTTTTTTTTCATTAAAGAATATTGATGTCTCAATAAATTTGTAGTAGTGTGGACAGGCTCATACTGTACAAAACTGCTTTACTAGACAAAAAATGTAACTGCCTTATTGGTTCATTTTTTATTCTCTCAATGGTCATTTACTTATATGCCGTTTACATGATCCATGAATTACATAACCTGTTCTTATTCTACTATATGTTGTTAGCTGAAAAATACTGTAGCATGGACTTTAATATGGGTGCTTTTCCTACAAGTTTTGAAAATACAAAGGGGTGAACTACAATACTTTTTTTCTGAAATAAATGAGAACTATCATATTAGTCATAATGTAATGAAAAAAAAATAATAATACATGGTGTGAATGTAGTCAAAAAACACTGAAAGCAGTTTGATAGCATTTTACATTTACTAAATTTAGAGCACTTAGTAATGTGGAAATGTTGTGATTTTACCAAGATTGACCAGTTAGGTAAAGGTGAGTGAGAAAAAAAATAACTGTTTGCATGCAGGCATTGCGTAAGCATATATAAAAGAAACTATTCAGTCATACTAATAAATGTATTATTTGGTTGAAGTATACCCTATACAGAAAGTTTATAGTGTCCAAGCTGTACTAAGCAAAAGAAAGATTTGGTGATATAGCAACATGAAACATGATAGTTTTGCATATGAAAATACAATGCACAAAGTATCACTGAGTTATGTTTATAGGCTTTTTTTTTTGCTGTTGGTAAATATTTTTTAAATGTTACACATCTCAAGTGCAATTACTAAAAAAAAAGAAAAAAAGACTACAAATGATGGTTGTCTCCAATCCAACTCTGAATAACTTTATATGTTAATTTCCTAAGTACAGTATGCCAATTCATTTCCAGCAATATTTACTTATTTGTATAAACTAACTCTGCTCTTGATTCTAGTCTACTGTAGATGAGCCCAGACATAAGCCTACATTTGCTCATACAGGATGCATTTAAAGTTGCTTATCAACGTAATGCTAGTCATTAGTACTCAATAGAAAATTGAAATACATGCAAGACAAATACAAACTCTAGTACAAAAGGACTATAATCTGACAATGCAAGCTCTAAAAAATCCTAACAGCTTTGCTCAGTTTTGAAAAAATGAAAAAAATAAACAGCACAATATTGCCCTTCAAGTATACTAACAACTAAAATAGACAATAATTCAGATTATTGGTAAACAAGAACTATATTACAAATGCTCACATCATGATCAGTGAATACAAGGACTGTAAAGACCTCTTCTTCTTTACAGTTGTTGCATCATTTTATATTACTTATTGCTTCAATAGAACCATTTCCATTTATTGCCACTATAATTATGTTTAATGATATGTAAACATTTAGTCATTATCCATCCATCCATTTTCCAACCCGCTGAATCCGAACACAGGGTCACGGGGGTCTGCTGGAGCCAATCCCAGGGCACAAGGCAGGAACCAATCCCAGGCAGGGTGCCAGCCCACCGCAGGACACACACAAACACACACTAGGGCCAATTTAGAATCATCAATCCACCTAACTTGAATGTCTTTGGATTGTGGCAGGAAACCGGAGTGCCCGGTGGAAACCCACACAGACACGGGGAGAACATGCAAACTCCACGCAGGGAGGACCTGGGAAGCGAACCCAGGTCTCCGAACTGCGAGGCAGCAGCGCTACCACTGCGCCACCGTGCCACCCTTTAGTCATTATAATTTAATTAAGTAGTTTGATAAGAAGAACCCACAATAACTATCCATCCATCCATCCATTATCCAACCCGCTATATCCTAACTACAGGGTCACTTGGGTCTGCTGGAGCCAATCCCAGCCAACACAGGGCGCAAGGCAGGAAACAAACCCCGGGCAGGGTGCCAGCCCACTGCAGCCACAATAACTAGCGTAGTAGCAATGCAAGTTTACTGAACATAAATATAAGGTGTAACATTTTTTAACAAAGGCAGTAGAATTTGGCAAGTAGGTTTAAAAGGCAAATATTTTGTTACTATTTTAAAGTATAGTGGTGTGAAAAACTATTTGCCCCCTTCCTGATTTCTTATTCTTTTGCATGTTTGTCACACAAAATGTTTCTGATCATCAAACACATTTAACCATTAGTCAAATATAACACAAGTAAACACAAAATGCAGTTTTTAAATGATGGTTTTTATTATTTAGGGATAAAAAATCCAAACCTACATGGCCCTGTGTGAAAAAGTAATTGCCCCCTTGTTAAAAAATAACCTAATTGTGGTGTATTACACCTGAGTTCAATTTCCGTAGCCACCCCCAGGCCTGATTACTGCCACACCTGTTTCAATCAAGAAATCACTTAAATAGGAGCTGCCTGACACAGAGAAGTAGACCAAAAGCACCTCAAAAGCTAGACATCATGCCAAGATCCAAAGAAATTCAGGAACAAATGAGAAGAGAAGTAATTGAGATCTATCAGTCTGGTAAAGGTTATAAAGCCATTTCTAAAGCTTTGGGACTCCAGCGAACCACAGTGAGAGCCATTATCCACAAATGGCAAAAACATGGAACAGTGGTGAACCTTCCCAGGAGTGGCCGGCCGACCAAAATTACCCCAAGAGCGCAGAGACGACTCATCCGAGAGGTCACAAAAGACCCCAGGACAACGTCTAAAGAACTGCAGGCCTCACTTGCCTCAATTAAGGTCAGTGTTCACGACTCCACCATAAGAAAGAGACTGGGCAAAAACAGCCTGCATGGGAGATTTCCAAGACGCAAACCACTGTTAAGCAAAAAGAACATTAGGGCTCGTCTCAATTTTGCTAAGAAACATCTCAATGATTGCCAAGACTTTTGGGAAAATACCTTGTGGACTGATGAGACAAAAGTTGAACTTTTTGGAAGGCAAATGTCCTGTTACATCTGACGTAAATGGAACACAGCATTTCAGAAAAAGAACATCATACCAACAGTAAAATATGGTGGTGGTAGTGTGATGGTCTGGGGTTGTTTTGCTGCTTCAGGACCTGGAAGGCTTGCTGTGATAGATGGAACCATGAATTCTACTGTCTACCAAAAAATCCTGAAGGAGAATGTCCGGCCATCTGTTGGGTGCTGCAACAGGACAATGACCCAAAACACACCAGCAAATCCACCTCTGAATGCCTGAAGAAAAACAAAATGCAGACTTTGGAGTGGTCTAGTCAAAGTCCTGACCTGAATCCAATTGAGATGCTATGGCATGACCTTAAAAAGGCGGTTCATGCTAGAAAACCCTCAAATAAAGCTGAATTACAACAATTCTGCAAAGATGAGTGGGCCAAAATTCCTCCAGAAACTTGTGTTATATTTGACTAATGGTTAAATGTGTTTGATGATCAGAAACATTTTGTGTGACAAACATGCAAAAGAATAAGAAATCAGGAAAGGGGCAAATAGTTTTTCACACCACTGTATGTGAATGGGTATAACAAACCTCTCTAAAACCATTAAGGACAATCAGCATCACGGAAAATAAAATAAATTATAATATTTATTTTAAATGGAAAAAAATGCTCCAGTGAGTATTTGTTACACTTATAGCAATATACTGTAGAGTAGTAGGAATGAATAAAATTTATATTGTAACAAATACAGAATTAATTTTCTGAACTCATCTATCAAGCAATTATCAGAACTTGCATAATGGAATTTTGGGGTTATGGGGGGCATGCTTATTTCTAGCAGCATCAGTGGTAAGGTACAAGTTCATTACAAGGCATATTCGAGCAAACAATCACACACAGAGAGACTCTTTATTTAGTTCTGTTTTCATGTCTAGCCATAAAGTGGAGTAAAAATATGATACAATATATTACAAAAAAAAAATAGTTAAAACTTTCAAATTTAATTTATTTTCTTAATTTATTAGAATGTATTGATTAGAAAAACAACAAATGAAAAATGTATGATGCTCATATTTACAAGTTTTAACAGCTTAAAGACTTTGATTAAAATCAAAGGATCAATCCAACAAAAGTCAGACAGGCAGCTCTACTCTTCCATAAAGTTGTGAGTTTTCATTTCTAATGATTCACTTGTCTCCCTCAGGAGTGGATGATAAAGTGAAGGCTACTTGGAAAATTGTGTTTGTGGCTGCTATTCAGATACTTTTTCTGAAAACCTCATAGAGAGATAGACAGATTTGTTTTATTTTTAAAACCAAACTTTATTAAATTAATTATTAAAGTTAATAAAAGATGCCATTTTGCTTGACTTCTCATTAAATTAATTATGAAATTCATTACAACTACAAGATCCAACCATTTGAAAAAACAAAATAAAAAAAGAATATCACTATTAATAATTCAGTAATCAGGACTTCTAACCCCTCTCATTCAATATATAAATACCCACCCAAAAACCCCTCTCATTCATCTTCTTCACTCCCCAATCTCAATCATTCCTTATAATACACTACTGACTTCTTGTCATTAATATCCTACTAATGATAAAATTAGAATACAAATTACAGTTCATCATTTTCATAGTGCATAATGCACACACAACTTACCTTGGAAATATACAAGATTCTGAGGAGATTTATAAAAATTCAAATCCACTATTATCCTATTCTCATATATTGTTTTAAATAATACAATGGAATCTGTAGTGTCTACTCCCTTAACTTAATTTTTATAGGTTTTCCAAATTCTTAGTTTTGCTTCTACTAAAATAAATGTAACAAGGTATACATTTATCCTTGTTCTTTTTGTACTTTACATGCCAAACACAGATACCATCCCATTATAAGCAAACCCCAGGGCCTCAATCAACCTCTGTACCATCCCAGTATTTCACATAACATAAAACAATGCAACACAGTATCTCTAAGCCCAAAGAAAAGACAGGTATCTGAAAACTTGGACATATAATTGAAAAGAAAGAGTTCACCGCTAGTATACTGTGCAATAACATTCACTTTAGATCCCCAACCCTACTGGCTAATGGTAGTTTATGAAGCACACTCCAGGCTGACAGCATTCATTCAGGAACACCAATCTTCTTCCTGCAGCCTGTGTGGTCTCTCATTGCTCTCAACTAACTTAGATGTTTTCACTTTCACAAGATCTTGTAGAGCTATTTTCCTGTAACTGTGGGTAAAGGCAAGTCTTTCAAATCTTTTACAGAAACCAACCTGTTGGTTTCACCATTAGTCCAATTTCCTGCTGGAAACACCAAAACTGCAGTGATGGCCAGGTCTTCAATTGGTTTTATCTGGTCTTTAAAGATGAACTGCAGGAGTATTGTGACTTCACTGTTCAGCAATGCTTATACTTGCCTTAGGAACTACTCCATGAGATGCACTCTAATCTCTACCGCTATTGTCACTGCATTCTTCCAAGTAAAGCCGTACTAGTCGATTAAATGCTTTATTTGGACCATATAATTGCTACTAAGATTATTTAAAAAGTTTGTAGACAGTCCTATTGCAGTGCTGATATTTGGATTAAATAAAATAGTCTATTTCAGAATCCAAAACAAAGATAGGTCTTTACAGTGTCTTTGAATTGATAAGATTTGCCAATGTTTAAAAATACTCTTATAATAAAACTCTGGCACTTAAAAAGTCTCAGCGTTCTCTAGATGACACCATATCAGACTTTTGTCCAGTCTCATCTATCCTACTTGGTTAAAAAAATAGTGCTAAGTTCATCCATGGCTCCTGCTCTGTAGAATATAAAGTTTTTGCACTGTCCGAAGACACTAATACAGATTTCAATGTCTATAAGCCTTTTTATCAATGTCCTCTTGATTTGAAATAAAATCAACAATATCATCTGCATTGGCAGTGACTTTTACTGGATTTCCACTACAGAGAAGACTGAAGAGACCAGTGAGCACTTTCTGGAGATTCACCAAGGCAGGCTCCAAGGCCAGAGCATACAGCATCCCTTGACAATGAGCAGCCCTGTTTGTTCAGACACAAAGGAGCACACAAACCACCATTGACCTTGACTATACTGGAAATGAATATATAACAGCTGAAAATACTTAATGAACTGTCCCCCAAACCTAAATGTTTTCAGAGTATTCCACAGATAAAAGTGACTGACTCTATCAAAATTATTATTTTTTTTGCTGTGGCAGTAATATCCCAAATTAAGAAAATATTCTTACAAATGAATGTATTAGATATGCAGTAGCTTTGGTCTGGATGCACCACTTTTACTATTACTGAATGCATAATGTTAGTCAAGGTTTTAGACATCATTTTATAATTTGCGCAGAATAAGGACACATTCTGCCAGTTCTAAATATGGCATGTGTCTCCTTTTTGACAGAAGCGTAATTAATGCACTTCTGCAGCTCTGGGATAATAAGCCAGTTTTACCACTGCACTTAAATACTTGTACAAAATTCTGGCCTACAACATTCCAAAATTATTTGTAAAATTCAAAAATTCTACGAACTTTTCCATTATTCACTTCCTTCACTGTGTTTGAGTTTTATGTCAAGGCAAGCTCTCTGTTCAGCACTGTTGCATGTACTTCAGGAAGCTGGGTTAAGTCTTTTAAACTACCACGTCCTTCAGCAGAAGACAGCTTTTCATAAAACTCCCAGACATCTGTTTTTATCTTGCTCAGGTCCTGTGTCTCTTCACCATTTGTTTACTCACACAGTTTAAGGTTTTACTTTGAGAATATTTTCCCAAGCCCAAAAAAGTATTGTGTCAGTGCATCCATTTGAGCTAACTGCTAAAATCAAGCCGTCACTAGAGTCACTAGGGCATTTGTCTCTAGTAAGTGTAAAAACACAATTTTTGTACCAGTTTTTCATCTGAGCTGACTCCTAACAGCTGCTCTATGCAAGATATTTCACCTTACTATAACAACCTTGTGACATTTGCAGCATACTGTGGTTCTTACTAATCTTCCACCACTGTTGTAACCAGGTGAACTCCTTCTTTGCACCCCTCCAAATTCTCAAAAAATAAACAGCTCTTTAAGTAATTGGTACTGTAGGAGGAGCATATTAAAATGCCAATATGCACTATGCGGTCTTTAGTTATTTGATAAAACTGTACAGACCGTTAGGCTGTGGTCTGAAAATCCAGTGAGGACAATAGAGCACTCTTTAAATATTTCCAGTAGATGCTTAAAAATATAACATCAACCAAGTCTTGGCAGTAAAAAGATCTCACTATCTTTCCCCATGTGTACTGCTTGCTGGCTCCATGTTTATTCCTTTACACACCCACCAGCACCATCTCACCCACTATCCTTCCCCATTCCCATACTATTTCAGGGTTTTCCAATTATTCCTGTTTGTCTGAGGGTCAAAGGTCCAATTAAAATCACAGCCCACTACTACCACCACCCACTTCCTCAGAATCACACTAAATTAAAACATCTGATACTTCTTCTTCTTTTGGCTGCTCCCGTTAGGGGTTGCCACAGTGGATCATCTTCTGTTACACTCATCGCCTGCATGTCCTCTCTCATCACATCCATAAACCTTTGCTTAGACGTTCCTCTTTTTCTCTTACATGGCAGCTCTAAATATCTGATACTGCTGTATAGAAAACAACTTTCTCCCTCCCGTCACTTGGGACATATATATTTATGAATAGCTATTGGTTCATCATTGTAACCTTCTGTTTGAACCCCTTTACAAAACAAAATTGCTACCCATTCCAGTCCCTGCACCACTCCCACTGGTTGGTCTCACTATGTGAGTCTCCTTAAGAAGGTGATTGCTGGCTGTTTCGGGCTATAAACTCAAAGAGAATTAACCCTTTTACTGGGATTACTCCCTCCATAAATATTTACACTTCCCATTTTAAAACTTACCATACTGATTGAATGTATAAAACTACTCAGCACCAAACAAATAGACCACAACAAATACAGTGGAGGGGCGGAGGGATTTCCTAATAAACTATTCCATTATTTTGATTGTTTGGACTTTTTTCTCAATTTACTAGTGATGTTCTTTAATCCCACAAGTTCTTTAGTGGTAAACATTATGGAAATTGACCTATTTACAAAACAAAAGACGCTGATGGAGAGGTGCGAAGGAATTTAAGGTGGGCCGAGATTATGAGTTTTCTTGCAGGCTTCAGGGATTCTAGTGTTAATAAACAGTGGTACATTTAAAACAATCACATCAACAGAGTGACCTGCACAAAATATTAATTTGTAACTACCCCCTTCTCCTCCACTATTGAGGCCAGATTCCCTGAGCTCAAGAGTAAAACAAATAAGCCACTCATTCTGGAAGCTGAATTCATAATTTTGCAACCAACCACCTGACTGACTGCCAGTGCCACCATCTCCAACAGGACAAACTTCTCTAATAGAAATTTTATCCCATGGCGGTGGCTCAAGTTCTCTAGATTTGCAGCCATCCTGGGTGCTGTTGCCGTATGCCACTCAGCATGAAAAAAGCACAAAAACAAAGACAACAGTTAACAGTGCAAAAGAGAAGAGATGAAAATTGAATGGAAAAGAAAAAAGATTTGAAAATGTTCAAAACACTCATTGCACTCCGAGTCCATCTTGACCACTTGCGTCTGAGCAACCACCCAGAATGCACAGCGTCATCAACACAGGAAGGAAGCAGATACATAGATACAGTATAATCTTGCCCAAAGGGAAAATACAGCTTTTTACAGAAATACAAAGCTCAAGAAATATTCTAGCTAAAGACAACAATTCCACATTAAACAAACTCAAGAATTACACAAATAAAAATAAAAGAATAAAAAAACTTCTGGCTTGGCTAGTTATAAGAGAGCAGATCACTTTGAAGCATTATAAAGGAATACTGCTGCAGGTATGGAGCCGACCCAGTAGCTTATGTTAACATAATCAGTGTTGTGGGTTTTCAAGTCTTTATTAGAACTGAGGTGCCTGATTCCTCACACCTTTTCCAGCACTCATTTTAAAAAGTAAAAAAATAATAATTATACATTGATCACTCACCTGTTATAGTATTTTGTTGAAACAATATGTCATTGTTCTCACTTCTACTAATTTTAAATACAAGTTTGCAAACATTGAGGAGATTATTTCCAGTAACGCTGAGCTAAAAGAAAAACGAAAACAAAAATACCACAGTTCACAATTTATCATTACAAAACACAATTAGACTAATATTGTCTTGAAATAAACATACATGCAGATTCTGATCTGATGATAGTGGCATAAAGAAGAATCTTTAAGCTGTCAAACACAAGCATAATGACACTTTTGCAATTGTTCTGATATGGGGGTCATGACATTTAAAACTTCTCTAAAGAAACCTGGTGGCTCTGCAGATTTAATGTGAATTTGTGCAAGGTAAAAACATATAAGAGAAGGTTTCAAAATGATTAGCTGTTGTACGTTTTTTACATTGATATCTTCAGAGTCTTTGAACTGGAATTCAAAAAATATTTCATGCACTGTAAAAGGATTCCAACCAATTGCTGCAATTATCATGACAGCCTGTAGTTTAGAATAATGTTGAAAGTAAACAAAAGTTTATTTTTATTACCATGAAATCTTAATTGGAAAATAATTCATATATATTAATGTTTATGTATTATATCCAAGTTCTTTAAAATGGTTATTGTAATGCCTTTATTTTAGAAAGCAGCTTTAGATTGTGGGTGTGTTTCCTCAGGTGCTCTGATTTCCTGCTCCAGTCCAAAGATTTGCATGTTAAGTGAACAACCATTTCTCAAATGGCCCCAGTATGTTTGCGGAAGTGTGTGTTCTCCCTGTGATGGACTGCAAAACTGTCCAGGTGTGCTGTTCCTGTCTCATGCCCAGTTGTTGCTGGGATACGCTCCAGCTGCCCTATTAACTATGTCCTTGATAATTAGGATAGGAAAACAAATCCATTGGTAAAATTACTTGAGAATACAAGGGCTTCATTTGGTCATATTACACCTTAAATAAGGATTTACAAGCCTTATACTGAAATATTTAGTATTGCAAGACATGTTATCATCTACTTAAACAATCAACATTATTTTAGCATGCCACAACACTGAATTAATAATCAATTTATTACTGCTCTGCACTGATAGTATTTGACTAATAAAAGCAATATAAGGGGCACCTAATCTAAAGTGTTACCCAGTTATTTTCTTACCTTGAAAAAAACTGAGAGCAAGAGGAAAGTGTGGTTAATTATATTTGTATTAATCCATTTTAATAAGAACAAACATACAGTAAAAGTGGCAGAAGCTCTTCAACTCCAAATCTCAAATAAAAAAGTCACAGTTTGATGTGGTTAAAGCTTATGTTGGTGAAAAGAAGTTCTTCCAGTGCATATCAGAGTACCTTGCAAAACTTCACAGGAATTTATATTGCTAATCAACTTATCTAGTACATATTTACTCATTCTAATTATACCATCGCCAAGGAACTCTACCAAGCAAGTGGCCAAGTCCGGCTGCAAAAGGAGGAGGGGGGTTGATCTGCTAAAATAACCAGAACAAGGAAACTAGGGAAACCAGGCTACCGCATGTGCCAGCACTGGAGACCCAGGGTTCTGGTGAAAAATGGATAATTGGCAGAAATAAGAAATTCATTATCCCAAAAATGAAGATTCGAATAGCCGCATGGAGTGTACAAACTGGACATAACATTGGCCAAAAGGAAATCATTGCGTAAGAACTATCGAAATGCAAAGTATCGATTGCAGCATTATCCAGAATGAGACTTACCTAATCTGGGACAACGATCATCCAACTAGTGATGAAACAATGACCATCTTCTACTCAGGGCGTAAGAAACGAGAAGCAGACGTAGGATGCATGGTGGACAGTCGAGCCATCAAAAGTGTAGTCATTTTTCAACCAATATCATGCAAGTCGACAGCACCAGAGGCCAGCGCTGATCAAGCCAAGGATGAATTTTACACATAGCTTCAAAATGTGCTAAACTTGATTCTTATAACCAAGATGACCATTCTGCATGGCAACTTCAACACCCACATCTGCACCGATAGGTCTGGATGGTGAGGCATTGGGTACATTTCAAGATGGAGAAATAAATGATAACATTATGTGCCTGTTGTCCTTTGCCACATCAAAGAACTTGGTTGTAGGAAATAGCATTGCCTAGCACCCACACCAGCTCACATGGTGTAAGCCATCTATCTGGGAAGGATTCAGCCGTATTAGACTTCATTTTGATCAGTTCACAATTCCGGTCATCACTTTAGGATGTATACGCCATGAGGGGACCAGACTGTGGATCCGATTATTACCTTGTCCTGGCCACAGTGTGGTTATACCTTTAATTATTCAAGTGAAAATAATTACCTCAAGCCAAGATTGACTGGTCGCACCTGTTGGACTCCACCTGCAAGCAAGAATTTCAGTTGGCTCTTTCAACCAATTTGCAGCATTGGATCCACTGGACAATGAGAATGCAGAAGAAAAGCAAATATCTGAAACCATCCTGAAATGTGCCAAACTACTGTGCCCCATTACCCGCAGTTGAACGTAACCCTGGATCTCAGACCAATGCCTAGATGTTGTAGCAAAATAAAAATAGGCAAACACTATTGGCAGCTAAACTGTGAGGTTTGTGAGAAGATGAGAGCAGAACGGGAGGCATACTGGAACAAAGTGGCAGTCAACCTGCAGAAAGCAGCATCCAAACATGAGTACTGCACCCTTTACTGCACTCTCAGAACACTGAGGGGCAAGACCAAATCGACCAACAATAACATCAGGAAGATGGACGAATCTTTTGTGAGATCACCAAGCAAACAATTGCAATGGTGGAGGTAATTCTTTCAAAAACTGTACAACTACAACCCACCACAACAACCACCAGCAGCTCCCCGACCTATTAATCCACCTGAGATTCCATTCATTACCAATGAACCAGGAATCAAAAAAGTGGAAGCAGCCATAAAATCGGTGAAAAATTGCAAGGAACCTGGAATGGACCATGTCACTGTAGAGGCAATTAAAGCTGGAGGAGACATTCAACTGCATCAACTCCATACAGTGCTAAAAACTGATCTGGGGCCTCATGTATAAACGGTGCGTACGCACAGAAATGTTGCGTAAGAACTTTTCCACGTTCAAATCGCGATGTATAAAACCTACACTTGGCGTAAAGCCACGCACTTTTCCATGGTACCTCATGCCTTGTTGTACACAAGTTCTCCGCTCGGTTTTGCAAACTGGCGGCACCCAGCGTCAAAGCAATGGTACTGTTCTTGTGTGATTACTCATTATTTTCATTACGCGGCTTTATAAATACACAGAAACAAACCGCATATTGTTTATTAGTGTAATGCATCTGATTGTAATTAACTCGTAACAATATAATGGTCCAGGGAACAGCCATAGTATTCCAAATACCATAACTGCTTTAGCGTTGTTACTCTCACTTCTCCTTCTTCTTCTTTCAGCTCCTCCCATTAGGAGTTGCCAAGGCGGATCATCTTTTTCCATATTACTCTCACTGCATCACTCGGAGTATTTATATCACTGTATCTGAGTGTGAATCACAGCAGCAGCTGATCGGAAAGAGAATTATCGGTATACAGCTTTAAGGACACGCTGTCTCAGCCACGGCCAAACGTTTTAAAGCCTTTCCTGTACAGACCTTGCGGTTCAGAAACAGTTTAATCCCAAGAATTTTAAATGCACTCAATCAATTGCTCCTTGTAGAACGGTTTGTACTTATACAGTAAGTACAATCACCCCACTGTAAACTTGCACTACAGTTATAATATCTCACAACCTGAGCCACTTTATAAAGCGCGTATTTACATATGATGACGATATCATTTTTAAAGTGAAATGTAGCAAAATATGTTTATTAAATTATACACATAAAACTTTAACTTCATTTAAATAATCTATATTCTTCACTGGGAGTGTCGTGAAGGATAGAATAATTAAACATGTACTACGAAGATATTTCAATGTTCTTTAAACGTTTTGAAGAATCGGCGCTAAGCTTACAGATGGCTTAACGTCTATTACAGAGCTGATTGTATGGCGATCGGTTACTTGGGGAAAGAAAAGCACTGACTGCAGTGACGGCTACGCCAATATATATTGAATATAAAACAGAAAGAGAAAATAACAACACAGCTAAAAACGCAGCGACAAATTTCGACAAAAGATAAATGCTTGTCATGAGCACGAGGCTCATGAAACACATGTTTAATAATGTGCTTTAGCTCCTATCATCATGAAAATGATATCACGTATACATCTCAGTATTTTAGTTATTCAGAGAGCTGTAATATCACAAATGTAATGGACTCTGTGTCCAGTTGGAGGAAGAGAGCCAATTTAAGAAGCAAGTAGTGATTCACACACAAAGATCACATACGATTAGAAGATCAAATACAAAACAAAGCATTTAACGTGCTACTTTAATTACGATGTAATTTTGAGAAACTGGTTAATTAAACGATTTTAAGATGAAGTTTATAATGTTCTACTAAATGACAAAATAAACTACGTGATTAAAGTGGAAAATTCGAGATTAAAGTTGACATTTCGTGCTTTTTCCCCACCGTGTGCCTTTTTCCTCTGTACCCTAATAAGCTTTCATATGACACTCAGACAGTGGGCTTACAACTCGGCTTTCCACGGCGACTTTGATATGTGACTTCTTTTTTATTTCCGGCACTGTGCGATTTTGTGAATGTAAGCTTTCAAGTTTCTCCAACACGCTATGTCACTCGATCAACTTCATTTTGTTGATTATACCACGGTTTATTTGAACAAATAGTATGTTTTTCCTTTGCCTCCACTTGGTATTCGCTGAAATTCTTATATTTTCCCCGTGCTTTTCCCATTGTCTTTTCACAGAAGGCTGCGCTTAAGGGCGATTTATATTGATTTGCATATTCAAATAGGCGTAATTCTGGGAGGATTTGGGGCGTTACATAATGCGGCGTGCGGCGTTAGTTTTCACGCTGATCGGGATTTATGTAACGGAAGGACGTGGAAGTTGGAGTACGCACAGATTCCTGCATCTGGATTTTTCTGTGCGTAAGCACATTTCGGCTTTTGTGCTTACGCCATGTTATAGTGCGAGTTCTACGCACGACGTTATACATGAGGCCCCTGGTGTATGGAACAAGAGCCATCTGTGTAGAAGAAAGCAATCATTGTGCCAATCCACATAAAAGGAGACAATCGCAAGTGCAAGAACTATCATGGAATTAACCTCCTCTCTATTATCGGCAAGGTGTCCATGAAGGTTATCCAAACAAGGCTACAGAAACATTGGAAACAAACCAGCAAGGATGTATTTCCTCATAGACAATAATTGTTTTGCCCACTATCAAATCTTGTAAATACAACACCATTGTTATCTCTAACCATGCCCCCTCTGATCATAGAGCTTAAATTACTGCATCCTACATTAGCTGATGAGAACTGTATAGATTTCATATCCAAGCAAACTGATAATTTTCTTGAGACAAATGCATCTCACCAGGTATACTCTGGGAAACTCTGAAGGCATTTTTCAAAAGGACAGATTATTTCATATCTTTCTAACAAAAAAGAAACTGGAAACCAAGAAGGCATCTGAGTTAATCAGCGAAATTACCAAAATAGATCTAGAATACGGCAGGACTCCAATTGAGGCACTTATTAACAGGAAAAGACAGGTTTGCAATCAGAATTTTATCTCTTGACTACTAAAGAAACAGAACAGCTCATCTTTAAATTACGACATCATTATTATGAACATGGAGACCAATAAGATCTTAACCCAACAAATCCACCACAGGAAGTCCACAATGCAATAACAGCAATTACCAACACAGAGACAAAATTATTGACCATAAAAATATAACTTACACATTTAGAGAGTACTATAAATCCTTATATTCCTCTCAGATTAAAGAAGATAAGACACAATTTAATGAGTTTTTCTTATTCATTACAGATACCACAGTTAGGTACTCTTTACCTCTGTACCTTACTTCTGTGGAACTGGATAAACCTCTGACACTTTCAGAATTACTAGATGCTAAAAACTCAATTAAAAATGGAAAAGCACTTGCCCTGATGGCTACCCAGTGGAATTTTATATAAAAAAATTAAAATAGGTTAGCTCCACTATTATTAGCAAAGTTGATAGAGGCTAAAGACAACAAAATTCTACCTTAAACGTTTTGCCAAGCATTAATTACCATCTTTCCTAAGAAAAATCTTTAGATGCAGAAAAAACATTTGATATGGTCTTCACTTTACACAAATTTGTGTTCGGCCCAAACTAATATGCATGGATCAAACTACTTTATACTAGTCCAAAGGCCTCAGTTTGTATTAACAACATTATTTCAGACTACTTCAAACTAGAACGTGGTACTCAACAAGGCTGCCCCTTATCACCTTTGCTCTTTGCAATTCCCATTGAACCACTGGCTGTGTACTTTCGAAATGTATCAGAGCTAATGGGGATTTTCAGAGAAGTACTTGAACAGAAAATTTCACTATATGCAGATGATATGGCACTATATATATCTAACTCATAAAATTCTGTGCCACCAATCATAAAAGCAAAAGCAGATATTCAAAAGATATCCGTGCACAAAATCAATTTGAGTAAAAGTGTGCCTTTTCCAGTGAATTTTCTAGGACACAATATTGGACTGAACACTTTCCCATTTATCTTAGCAGATCAGTTTAAAAATCTAGGTGTGAATATAACAAGTAAATATAAAGCTCTTTTCAACAAAATGAAACTACTGTAGACATAAATACAGGGCTCTAGAGTGCGACCAATTTGGTTGCACGTGCGACCAAATTTCTCAATGGTGCGACTAAAAAAAATCAAAGGTTGCACCGGTGTGACCAGCCGTTCGAGGGGGAAAAAAAACGAAACTCCGTGACTCTTAAAGTCTCCCTGTTGTTCAACAACAGACACACATTAGGCCCATATCGTGGTCTAAACCAATCAGAGATAGTGAAGGGCGGATCCCGCCCCCCCCGATTGGCCGTGGTCCAGATATTCCTGAACGTGTGTGTACGTTTTAAAATGCATGTGATGCAGTCAGACAGAGAGAGGTGAGTAGCCCATCAGGTAAACAGTGGATGTAGCATCGGATTATGAGAGAAGATGAAAAGAACGATTGACAGCTTTTTCGTTAAGAATGTTAAGTTAGGGCCTGATCCGTCCGAAAATCATAACCAATGCTCTGACATGGAGCCATCAACCTCCCAAGTTATAGCAAGCCCTGGTCCGGAGACGGCATTAGATAATGAGCCACATACGATCGAGTCCAAGCCCACTGAAATTAAAAGGGGTAAAGTGTATACATTTCGAAAAGATTGGCTTGACCAGTTTCCCTGGCTAAGATACAGTAAAGCCGATAATATAATGCACTGTATCTTAGGTGCTGATGCACCTAAGAAAAAAACTTAGGCGCACCAGTGCAACCAGTGCAAAAAGTTAGTATAGAGCCCTGTAAATAGATGGTCTACTCTCCGTTTTACATTAGCAGGGAGAATCAACATTGTTAAGATGAACATCCTTCCCAAGCTTCTTTTCCTTTTTCAAAGCATCCCCACATACATTAAGAAGTCATATTTTAAGAAATTAGATTCAATCATAGCCTCATTTATCTGAAATTCAAAACATCCATGCATACAAATACTGTAGCAACTCTTCAACGACAGAAGGGGCCATGGCATTACCTAACTTTATTACTGAGCAGCATTTATACAAGCTATAAGGACCTGGACATCAATGCAAATCAATGAATATACACAAGCCTGGTCTACAATAGAAGTAAAATGTTGCAGTACTTCTTTAAATTCCCTGCTCTGTGTCCCAATTAATAGAAACTATTGTCAATACACTAATAATCCAATTGTGCTTCATTCTTTCAGAATATGGAAGCAATGAAGGAAGCACTTAAGACAGAGAAGCTTTTATCTGTTGTGCCTCTACATGACAACCACCTTTCTCCACCCTCTCAGACATATACAGAATTTAATGGAAAAATTTTTTGGAAAATGTCCAGGATGTACTTTGATAATGTATTTGCATCCTACGAACAAATACACTTCAAATTTAACTTCTCATCAACACAACTCTTTCACTACTTTCAAGCTAGAAACTTTGCTAAACAGAACCTGCCCAATTTTCCTCACCTCCCACCTAGATTATTTCCGGAAGAAATATTGATCAGTCTCAGACTCAGATAGCATCTCTACTATCTATAAAAATATTTTAAAGTCCTTTCCTTTCAAAAACCCCAGGGTACATTGGAGAAAAGATCTGTCTCTTAGTATTCAGAAAAGGAGTAGAAGGCAGCCATGTACAGAATACACTCTAGCTCCACATTATTCAACTTAATTTTTTTTATCGAATGCATTTATCTAATTTAAAATTGTCCAAAATGTATCCAGGGCAAGATTCAGCCTGTGAACATTGTAATCTAGCTCCAGCCTCAATGGGCCACAACAACATTTTGAACAAAAAAATTTAATGCACATCAGACAGCCTTGGTGTCACAATCACTTTAAACCCATTAACGGCTTTGTTTAGTGTACTCCCAGACAGGCTAAAAGTGGAGAATGACAAACAAACTGTAATTGCCTTTACCTCACGACTAGCATGTAGACTTATCTTGCTCAACTGGAAGAATCCCTCCCCATCACTTTCAAGTCAGAGGGTAAGTGATGCTCTATATTACTGGAAATTGGAAATATCAAATTCTCACTTACAGGATCTATTCAAAATGTTTTTAAAATATGGCAGGATTTCATTAATAACATTTTAGAATAAGCTTCCATTACAAGGAAAAGGATACTCTTCCTTTCTTGCTGCTTAAAAGAGTAGCTTTGGATATTGGCTCTCCTCTCTTTCTTTTGGTTGGGGGTTGAATTTTGCTTTATTAAGTTTGATATGATTGTAAGGAATGTTATCAGCTTCTAATTATAATCAATAAAAAAGTTTGACATTTCAGATATAAATGTTTATACATAAGGTGGGGTGAAATGGTAGCACGACCTGCACCCTGTATAACTGTACTTCTTTATGAAGTGTCTCCTAGGAAATAAGGCTTGCCATACATATACAGGTATTACTTTATTATTAATACTCAGAATTCTCTATTGCCACATCCCAAGACTTTTTTTATTTTAAAGTCCTATTTGTTTTAATTTAACTTCACACTGTAAACCTCCGACTATAAATATAACATAAGGTCATGTCTCTTGCAAAAATTCTCCGTTGACTCTATATTTATGGAGTATATTATGTTGATCATACAACATATACAGAGTATAGGAGTCAAGTGGAGGACTTTGTTTCTTGGTGCAGAAAGAATTGTCTGCAACTAAACATCAGCAAAACAAAGGAACTGGTTACTGACTTTCGTAGCGGAGTGGATGTAGAGGTGTTGTGCTCCTTAAAAGTATTTGGGGGTCTACATGAATGACAGGTTGCACTGGTCTCCTAACACAGAGTAAATATATATGAACGGGAACAGCAATCTCAACCTCTCCACAGGAAACTGTGTTCCTTTAATGTTGGTAGTGACATTCTTCATATCTTCTACAACTGTGTGAATTTCCATGCAGTGGTGTGCTGGGCATGTATTAAAACAAAACTAAGAGCCATTATGGACAAGGCTGCACATCATCTCCATGACACACCAACACTACAGTAGTACTTTCACTCAACTTTAGTAGTACTTTCAATCAACTAGTACTTATTCAGCATAAGTGTGTCAGGAAAAGCTACTGGGGCTACTTTATTCCAACAGCAATATGCCTGCCTAATGCCGTACTGTGAATGTGACTTCGAAGTCAAACATTTTTCTTCCTTTTTCAGTGATTCTGGTGTCTGTTTAGACTGTAATGTGTAAGTATGCATGTGTATATTTATTTATTTAAACAGTTTCTGCAAATAGCCAAGTTTCCCCCTGGGTACAAATAAAGTTCTATCTATCTAAGGTTTAATGCTACTTTATATACTAAATATATTAAAATACCTTTCTTAAGGTGAGTAGCTAGCTGACTGTAGAAGCAGCGATAAAGAATTATTTACCCAAAAGTTGTTTTATTGCCGGTAAATATTTCACAAAATGTGGAGAGAAAGCAAGATGATATGACACAATACCTAATAAGGTGGCAGAAGTCAAACTTAGAGCCTTCCATGCCCTTGGAAAAGTTGAGCAGTTTCTCCAGAGACAAAGGAAGTAGAAGTTATCATTGACTGTACCATCTGAGTGGTTCTGTTTTCAGCAGGAATGAACCTCCTGGTCAAATTAGTAGACACCAAGATGGGATGCAGTACTGGCAAGCAAGATTTAACAGACAGCAACTGGAGTATTTATGGAAGATTTAACTGTAATGGAGAGTAATAGCTAACTTATAGGTTGATAATGTTTTTTTTTTCATGTCTAACAATATCTAAATTATTTAACCTTCCAGGGAAGTTGGATAAGCCACTTGTTGCTTGGGCACATTTATGACCCTACTAGATCAGATACAAATTTTTTAAGCGTTGTTCTGGGTTATGTAATTTGTAGTGGAGAGGTTGAAGTCTTTGCAAAGAGGACAAGTTTTAGAAGCACAAGTACTCATTTCCCTTCCAGGAACACATCCTTAGGGAATATAGGTGGTCAGGGATGGGAAGAAGGCTGGTGGTTGAACCAGGACATGAACAGGTTTGTGTTGGCTGGCAGCTACAGTGGGGCAGAGGTTAAGGTGACTAAGCTGTGATGAAAACCATTGGTAAATACTGCATCCCCACTCACACAAAAGGTGTGTCAAGGGCTGGATAAATTACTGATGTTGTTAAACCCCTGCTCAAGAAAAATAAATCTCGACTCCTCTGTTTTTTAAACTTTTAGACCTATTTGTAACCTGCCATTCTTAATTAAAATTCCAGAAAAGGCAGTCATTATGCAGCTAAATAATCACTTGAATAAACATGCTATTCTTAATAAGTTTCAGTCAGGTTTTAGAGCAAATCACAGTACAGAAATTGACTGCACTGGTTAAAGTAGTAAATGACTTACAGGTTAATGCGGACAGGGGCTGTTAATCTGTTCTCATCCTCTTAGATCTGAGTGCCACATTTGATACCATTGATAACAACATTCTTATAAATTGCCTTAGTCAGTGGGTGGGCCTCTCTGGCAGTGTCTTAAATTGGTTTGAGTCTTACTTAACAGGTAGAAAAACTTTGTTAGTTGTGGTAATTATAATTCGAAGACACATGATATTCTGTATGGTGTTCCACATCCTGGGTCCACTGCTCTTTTCGATCTACATGATTGCATTAGGTCAGATTATCTCAAGGCATAATGCGAGCTACCACAGCTATGCTGATGAGATACAACCGTATTCATCAACAGCACCTGATGACTCAGACTCTCTTGGTTCACTGACCCAATGTCTTACTTTTGTTTGTGAGTGGATGAGTAGTAATTTTCCCAAACTAAACAAGGAGAAAACAGAAATCTTAATTATTGGCAAAATGGATATAGTGATGGAAATTAAAAATAAAAGGCTTAAAAGTCAAGATAGAGGTAAAGAATTTAGGGGTAATTATTGACTCTGAGCTAAATTTTAGATCACATATTAATCAGATTACTAGGACAGCATTTTTCACTTAAGAAATATATGAAAGGTTAGATCCCTTATAAGTTTGCAAGATGCTGAAAAAATAGTTTACACTTTTGTTTTTAGTCAAGAAGATTACTGTAACACACTCCTTTGAGGAGGTGCCTGTCGTGGCGGCAATCCCGAACCCGCTGGTGGACACCGGGCGGTGAGGGATGCCGTCAAGCTGAAGAAGAGTCCTATAGGACTTTTTGTCCTGTGGGTCTCTGGAGGCAGCTGATAGGTACCGCAGGCCAAGCGAACGCGGCTTCGGTTGTTGCTGAGGCAAAACTCGGGCATGGGAGGAGTTTGGAGAGGCCATGGAGAACGACTTCGGACGGCTTCGAGGAGATTCTGGTCCACCGTCCGGCGCCTCAGGAGGGGAAGCAGTGCAGTGTCAACACCGTATATGGTGGGGATGGTGCGCTGCTGACCTCACTCGGGACGCTAGGGTCGGTGGGAGGAGTACTTCAAGACCTCCTCAATCCCACTAACATGCCTTCCATGAGGAAGCAGAGCCTGGGGACTCTGAGGTGGGCTCTCCCATCTCTGGGACTGAAGTCACTGAGGTGGTTAAAAACTCCTTGGTGGCAGGGCCCCGGGTGGATGAGATACCGGAGTTCCTTAAGGCTCTGGATGTTGTAGGACTGTCTTGGTTGACACGTCTCTGCAACATCGCATGGACATCGGGACAGTGCCTCTGGATTGGCAGACGGGGTGGTGGTCCCCTCTTTAAAAGGGGACCGGAGGGTGTGTTCCAACTATAGAGGGATCACACTCCTCAGCCTCCCTGGAAAAGTCTATTCGGGGTTCTGGAGGAGGGTCCGTCGGATAGTCGAACCTCGGATTCAGGAGGAACAGTGTGGTTTTCGGCCCTGGTCGCTGGAACAGTGGACCAGCTCTTCACCCTTAGCAGAGTCCTGGAGGGTGCATGGGAGTTTGCCCAACCGGTCTACATGTGTTTTGTGGACTTGGAAAAGGCATTCGACCGTGTCCCTCGGGAATCCTGTGGGAGTGCTCGGGAGTATGGGGTACCGGACCCACTGATAAGAGCTGTTCGGTCTCTGTACAACCGTGTCAGAGCTTGGTCCGCATTGCCGCAGTAAGTCGAGCCCGCTTCCAGTGAGAGTTGGACTCCGCCAGGGCTGCCCTTTGTCACCGATTCTGTTCATAACTTTATGGACAGAATTTCTAGGCGCAGCCAGGGTGTTGAAGGGGTCCGGTTTGGTGGACTCAGGATTGGGTCACTGCTTTTGCAGATGATGTTGTCCTGTTTGCTTCATCAGGCCGTGATCTTCAGCTCTCTCTGGATCGGTTCGCAGCTGAGTGTGAAGCGGCTGGGATGAGAATCAGCACCTCCAAATCCGAGCATGGTCCTCAGCGGAAAAGGGTGGAGTGCCCTCTCAGGGTTGGGGAGAGATCCTGCCCCAAGTGGAGGAGTTCAAGTATCTCGGGGTCTTGTTCACGAGTGAGGGAAGAATGGGCGGAAAATTCAAATGTAAAACATGATGACACAATACCTAATAAGGTGGCAGAAGTCAAACTTAGAGCCTTCCATGCCCTTGGAAAAGTTGAGCAGTTTCTCCAGAGACAAAGGAAGTAGAAGTTATCATTGACTGTACCATCTGAGTGGTTCTGTTTTCAGCAGGAATGAACCTCCTGGTCAAATTAGTAGACACCAAGATGGGATGCAGTACTGGCAAGCAAGATTTAACAGACAGCAACTGGAGTATTTATGGAAGATTTAACTGTAATGGAGAGTAATAGCTAACTTATAGGTTGATAATGTTTTTTTTTTCATGTCTAACAATATCTAAATTATTTAACCTTCCAGAGAAGTTGGATAAGCCACTTGTTGCTTGGGCACATTTATGACCCTACTAGATCAGATACAAATTTTTTAAGCGTTGTTCTGGGTTATGTAATTTGTAGTGGAGAGGTTGAAGTCTTTGCAAAGAGGACAAGTTTTAGAAGCACAAGTACTCATTTCCCTTCCAGGAACACATCCTTAGGGAATATAGGTGGTCAGGGATGGGAAGAAGGCTGGTGGTTGAACCAGGACATGAACAGGTTTGTGTTGGCTGGCAGCTACAGTGGGGCAGAGGTTAAGGTGACTAAGCTGTGATGAAAACCATTGGTAAATACTGCATCCCCACTCACACAAAAGGTGTGTCAAGGGCTGGATAAATTACTGATGTTGTTAAACCCTGCTCAAGAAAAATAAATCTCGACTCCTCTGTTTTTTAAACTTTTAGACCTATTTGTAACCTGCCATTCTTAATTAAAATTCCAGAAAAGGCAGTCATTATGCAGCTAAATAATCACTTGAATAAACATGCTATTCTTAATAAGTTTCAGTCAGGTTTTAGAGCAAATCACAGTACAGAAATTGACTGCACTGGTTAAAGTAGTAAATGACTTACAGGTTAATGCGGACAGGGGCTGTTAATCTGTTCTCATCCTCTTAGATCTGAGTGCCACATTTGATACCATTGATAACAACATTCTTATAAATTGCCTTAGTCAGTGGGTGGGCCTCTCTGGCAGTGTCTTAAATTGGTTTGAGTCTTACTTAACAGGTAGAAAAACTTTGTTAGTTGTGGTAATTATAATTCGAAGACACATGATATTCTGTATGGTGTTCCACATCCTGGGTCCACTGCTCTTTTCGATCTACATGATTGCATTAGGTCAGATTATCTCAAGGCATAATGCGAGCTACCACAGCTATGCTGATGAGATACAACCGTATTCATCAACAGCACCTGATGACTCAGACTCTCTTGGTTCACTGACCCAATGTCTTACTTTTGTTTGTGAGTGGATGAGTAGTAATTTTCCCAAACTAAACAAGGAGAAAACAGAAATCTTAATTATTGGCAAAAATGGATATAGTGATGGAAATTAAAAATAAAAGGCTTAAAAGTCAAGATAGAGGTAAAGAATTTAGGGGTAATTATTGACTCTGAGCTAAATTTTAGATCACATATTAATCAGATTACTAGGACAGCATTTTTTCACTTAAGAAATATATGAAAGGTTAGATCCCTTATAAGTTTGCAAGATGCTGAAAAAATAGTTTACACTTTTGTTTTTAGTCAAGAAGATTACTGTAACACACTCCTTTGAGGACCAGACCGCCAAGGTCCCGCTTTGCCACCACCCAACTCACACTGCACCCAACCTCCTTGGCCCCTCCCATAGGTGGTGAGCCCATGGGAGGAGGACCCACGTTACCTCTTCGGGCTGTGCCCGCCGAGCCCCATGGGTGCAGGCGCCACCAGGCGCTCGCCATCGAGCCCCACCTCCAGGCCTGGCTCCAGAGGGGGGCCCCGGTGACCCGCGTCCGGGCAAGGGAAAACGTCGTCCAAAGGTTTCACTCATCATTGGAGGTTTGTTGAACCGCTCTTTGTCTCATCCCTCACCTAGGACCAGTTTGCCTTGGGTGGCCCTACCAGGGGCATAAAGCCCCGGACAACATAGCTCCTAGGATCATTGGGACACACAAACCCCTCCACCACGATAAGGTGACGGTTCAAGGAGGAGGGCCATGTTCGTGCCTCTATTGTTGAGGCGGCTGACCGGAGCTGTGGCCGCAAGGTGGTCGGTGCCTGTCGTGGCGGCAATCCCGAACCCGTTGGTGGACACCGGGCGGTGAGGGATGCCGTCAAGCTGAAGAAGAGTCCTATAGGACTTTTTGTCCTGTGGGTCTCTGGAGGCAGCTGATAGGTACCGCAGGCCAAGCGGAGCAGCGGGCGGTTGTTGCTGAGGCAAAACTCGGGCATGGGAGGAGTTTGGAGAGGCCATGGAGAACGACTTCGGACGGCTTCGAGGAGATTCTGGTCCACCGTCCGGCGTCTCAGGAGGGGGAAGCAGTGCAGTGTCAACACCGTATATGGTGGGGATGGTGCGCTGCTGACCTCGACTGGACGTTGTGGGTCGGTGGGAGGAGTACTTCAAGACCTCCTCAATCCCACTAACATGCCTTCCACGAGGAAGCAGAGCCTGGGGACTCTGAGGTGGGCTCTCCCATCTCTGGGACTGAAGTCACTGAGGTGGTTAAAAAACTCCTTGGTGGCAGGGCCCCCGGGGTGGATGAGATACGCCCGGAGTTCCTTAAGGCTCTGGATGTTGTAGGACTGTCTTGGTTGACACGTCTCTGCAACATCGCATGGACATCGGGACAGTGCCTCTGGATTGGCAGACCGGGGTGGTGGTCCCCCTCTTTAAAAAGGGGACCGGAGGGTGTGTTCCAACTATAGAGGGATCACACTCCTCAGCCTCCCTGGAAAAGTCTATTCGGGGTTCTGGAGAGGAGGGTCCGTCGGATAGTCGAACCTCGGATTCAGGAGGAACAGTGTGGTTTTCGTCCTGGTCGCGGAACAGTGGACCAGCTCTTCACCCTTAGCAGAGTCCTGGAGGGTGCATGGGAGTTTGCCCAACCGGTCTACATGTGTTTTGTGGACTTGGAAAAGGCATTCGACCGTGTCCCTCGGGAATCCTGTGGAGAGTGCTCGGGAGTATGGGGTACCGGACCCCCTGATAAGAGCTGTTCGGTCTCTGTACAACCGGTGTCAGAGCTTGGTCCGCATTGCCGCAGTAAGTCGAGCCCGCTTCCAGTGAGAGTTGGACTCCGCCAGGGCTGCCCTTTGTCACCATTCTGTTCATAACTTTATGGACAGAATTTCTAGGCGCAGCCAGGGTGTTGAAGGGGTCCGGTTTGGTGGACTCAGGATAGGGTCACTGCTTTTTGCAGATGATGTTGTCCTGTTTGCTTCATCAGGCCGTGATCTTCAGCTCTCTCTGGATCGGTTCGCAGCTGAGTGTGAAGCGGCTGGGATGAGAATCAGCACCTCCAAATCCGAGCATGGTCCTCAGCCGGAAAAGGGTGGAGTGCCCTCTCAGGGTTGGGGAGAGATCCTGCCCCAAGTGGAGGAGTTCAAGTATCTCGGGTCTTGTTCACGAGTGAGGGAAGAATGGAGCGTGAGATCGACAGGCGGATCGGTGCGGCATCCGCAGTGATGCGGGCTCTGCATCGGTCTGTCGTGGTGAAAAAGGAGCTGAGCCGTAAGGCAAAGCTCTCAATTTACCAGTCGATCTACGTTCCTACCCTCACCTATGGTCATGAGCTATGGGTAGTGACCGAAAAGAACAAGATCGCGAATACAAGCGGCTGAAATGAGTTTCCTCCCAGGGTGTCTGGGCTTTCCCTTAAAGACAGGGTGAGAAGCTCAGTCATCCGGGAGGGGCTCAGAGAGCGCTGCTCCTCCGCATCGAGAGGAGTCAGATGAGGTGGCTCGGGCATCTGATCAGGATGCCTCCTGACGCCTCCCTGGTGAGGTGTTCCGGGCATGTCCAACCGGGAGGAGGCCCCGGGGAAGACCCAGGACACGCTGGAGGGACTATGTCTCCCGGCTGGCCTGGGAAGCTTTGGGATTCTCCGAAGAGCTGGAAGAAGTGGCGGGAGAGGGAAGTCTGGGCCTCTCTGCTTGCTGCTACCCCGCGACCGACCTCGGATAAGCGGAAGAGAATGGATGGATGGACTCCTTTGAGGACTACCCAAAAAAGACATAAATCGGTTGCAACTAGTGAAGAATGTAGCTGCCAGAATCATAACTAGGAAAAGAGAATCCAAGCACATCCAGTTTTTATGTCACTACATTGGTTACCCGTGCCATTTAGAATTGACATTAAAATACTGCTTATGGTTAACAAATCCTTAAATAATCTCGCTCTGTCATATATTTCGGAATGCCAGTCAGCTTACACTCTAAATTGTAACTTAGATTTTCAAATGAGTGTCTGCTTACAATTCCAAGAACTAATCTTAAAAAAAGTGGTGAGGAAACCTTCTTGTGTTATGTACTTAAAATCTGGAATAGCTTACCAATAGAAACTCACCAGGCTAATACTTTAAAAAAAACTGCTAATAACCATTATTTTAACATGACTTTCTCATAGCTACATTTTAATTAAACCCTGGTATACTGTATATGGATTGAATTTTCATTTTTATCATGGCTCCGCTATCCATACTAATACCTACTTTCTCTGCTGTTTTTTTTTCATTTTATCTGTGGTGACGATCTGTGCCACCACCACCACCAGATCAAGGTACCACACAGTCCCTACATTGATGGATTGAAGCCCAGATGTCCACATGACCATCGTCATAAAATTATTTCATGTGAAGCCTGATAAACATGAGGACTGATCTAGATCATTTATGCTAGGTAGAATGCCCAGTGGGGGTTGGGAGGTCTCGTGGCGTTGGAACCCCTGCAGATTTTGTTTTTAATTACTCCAGCCTTCTGGAGATATTTTTGTTTTTTTTCTGTCCACCCAGCCATCGGACTTTACTTTATTCTTTGTTATTTAGTATTGCCTAATCTTATTTTTATTTTTTAAACTTTTCTTTCTTCACCTTGTAAAGCACTTTGAGCTACATCATTTGTATGAAAATGTGCTATATAAATAAATGCTGTTATTGTGTGTTATTTCTAAGACCAATTTTAATTTAAGATAGAGGGATTTTGGTCTCGTCCGATGCGAGAGATGGACGTCTGAAGTGGAGCTCCGCTAGCAGTGGTGCTATTTTTCATATTATTTGCTTATTATTCTGAGATATCCTGTATTTATTCAACCCGAGAGGGACCGCTACAGTATATGTAAACACATATAAACATGGCCAACAAGAAGGGGGGTCCGAAAGAATCGAAGACTAAAGCTACATCCAAGCTGCGATCAGCAAGCCCTAACTTCGAGATCGGCCTCTCAGAGACAGACCTGGATCAGATGGGCGAAAGTACAGACTCCTCGGGACCACGGTCCGCTACATCGTCGCCGGCTGAGAGCGAAAAGGGGAGCGAAGGTGCGATCGTGAGTGCAGATGTGGATAGCTCGCCGATTGGAGAGGATTACCTGAAACTGGAAAAGGCCGGGAGGTCCAGCGGCTTCAGTTACGCAATTACGCGGGACTGGAGCAGCGGGACACCGGCTTCAGCAGATCTGCTGCTTCATCTACGTACAAGAAGGCACATTTGAGCTATCTGAACTGAAAGTGTTGCTCGCTGAGCTCACGCAAGATATAAAGAAAAGCGAGAAGGCTAATGAGAAAGCAACGGCAAAGGCACATGAGAGACTGAAACAGGAGATGAAACAGGCCAATGAATGGCTGCGACAGGAAATCCAACAGGCAATTGAAAGGCTGCGTCAAGAGGTACAACTTGAACTTCGACAGGTGCTGGGTAAAATTGAAGAGCGCATTGAGAAAAACTCGGTTAAACTGAGCACGCTTGCTGATCAATTGGAGCATCTTAATGAGACATTCACAAATCGGATCGAAATGGCCGAACATCTAGCTGCCAGTGCCGAGGAAAGAGCAGTAAATGTCAGTTCGGAATGTAAAAACTCGGAGAAAAACTTGGAGACAGACTGGCTGCTTTAGAAGATGGGAGTAGAAGGTATAATGTCAGAATTGAAGGCCTGCTGGAGAATCGAGAAAGTTTGAACCCTGTGAAATTCGCAACTGAACTTTTTTCTAAAATAATCGGGGGCGACTTTAAATCAGAATCTGAGATAGCAGCGGCTTACACAGCGCTGAGCAAACTCCGTCAGACCCCGACCAAGATCTTTTATAGTTCGTTTTGAACGATTATCATTTAAGTCAGAGGTGATGGAACTCCTCAGAAAAAAGGAAGATATTATATATGAAAATAGCCACATTCGTGTCTTCCCTGACTTCTCTCCAGCAACAGCTATTAAACGCGCAGCCTTCTATAATATTAAACAGCGGCTACGGCAAGCCAATGTCAAATACGGCCTCCTGTATCCGGCAAAACTGAAAGTGGAATGGCAGGGTCATTTCTATGTTTTCGCTAGCAAGGAGGAAGCAGAAAATGAATTAAGAAAGCTGATCCCGGGACTATTCTGATACATAATTGTGAGTCATGGCGGTAAATGATAAAGCTAGGATTAATAATCTACTGTCTGATCTATTTGTTTTAAAATACGGGTTTTTTATCAGCATATATTCTCATATTCTTATTATTACTTACTTATTATTATTATTACTTACTTATTACTTATTATTACTTAGTATTACTAGGGTGCTAAATGTTTATGTTTTATTGTGCTTAATTACGTTTTCCTCCTCTTTTTTTTTTTCTTTCTTTTCTAATTATTTCATGTGTACCCTAAATGAGACTGTTCAATATCATACCCTTGGTTTACTGTTATTGCTATTACTGCATTAAGACTTGTTATGCTTGTTTTGGACACATCTTTAACACCATCACCTGGGTTTATTATCTGGGGGTATCATCTAAATGCACTAAAATTGCTGAAGATTATATATATATATTAAGTGCAAAATTCTTTTCTTTTTTCTTTTCCTCTTTTAAAGACTATATTGGTAACAGATATCTCTATCTTTTAACCTTAAAGCGCCACTGCATGGGGCTTGATGTGCTTTGGACGTGCTCTGTCTCTGGGTATGTCAGAGGACTGGGACTGCGTGAAGTGGGTTTTAGCCTCACCTGGGGAGGCAAAAGGGAGGGTGGGGGTTAAAGGGGAAGAGAAAGAGAGCAGGCTTGATCTATACCTAATCTATCATCTCAATCTTTATAATTACAACTATCAACGTAATAATAAGCTGCATGGCAACAACTCTTGGGGGAATAGGAAATTAAGACCTAAACTATTTCACTTCCAGTTAAGACTATAAAATGACATCAAAAACTCTCCATGATGGGACAGTTAACTTCGTAAGCTGGAATGTTAAAGGCCTGAATCACGAATTAAAGAGAAAGAAAGTACTTTCTCACCTAACAGGTCTAAATGCTAAAATAGTATTTTTACAGGAAACCCACTTACTAAGTAAGGATCAGTTCCGGCTGCAAAAAGACTGGACTGGCCAAATGTTCCATTCTAGTTTTACAAAGAAAACTAGAGGGGTAGGAATTCTCATACATAGAACAGTACCTGCAGGAATACTCTGCATATCTGCAGGAATACTCTGGGAAACTCTTAAGGCCTTCTTAAGAGGACAGATTATCGCATATCTTTCCCACAGAAATAAATCCGAAGCGAAGAAAGTAGCAGAGATAAAAAGCGAAATTACTAAAATAGATGAAGAACATGCCAGACTACCAAGCGAGACTCTACATAAGAGGAGGCAGGCTCTACATTCAGAATTAAACCTCTTGACAACTAAAGAAACTGAACAACTAATTTACAAATCCAGACATCATTATTATGAACATGGAGAAAGCTAATAAGCTTTTAGCGCAACAAATTCACAAGCAAGATGTATGCATAGCGCAATCTCGGTAATCACTAACACGAACGGAGATAAAATCATCGAACACAAAAATATAATGTACACTTTTAGAGACTACTATAAATCCCTATATACTACTGAGTTTAAAGAAGACAATATACAATCTAATGCATTTCTGGATACATTACAGATACCACAAATTGGCGCTTTTAGTGTGGAGGAACTCGATAAACCTCTGTCATTATCAGAATTACTGGATGCTATAAAGTCACTCCAAGGTGGAAAAGCAGCAGGCCCTGACGGCTACCCTGCAGAGTTTTACAAGAAATTCTCCGCTCAGCTAGCTCCCCTCCTATTAGCAACATTTACAGAAGCCAGAGATAACCAATCTCTTCCACAAACCTTTCGCCAAGCACTAATCACTGTCTTTCCAAAACAAAATAAGGACTTATTACAATGTGCATCATACAGACCAATTTCACTTCTGAATAACGACGTTAAAATACTCTCTAAAATCATAGCTAGAAGGATGGAGAAAGTGCTCCCCTCAGTAATATCACAAGACCAAACTGGATTTATTAGGGGCCGACACTTATCTTCAAATCTTGACGCCTGTTTAATGTAATATACTCACCAACTAAATCAAACACCCCAGAAATATTATTATCATTGGATGCAGAAAAAGCATTCGACATGATTGAATGGAAATACCTTTTACTATTTTGGAGAAGTTTGGGTTTGGCCCAAACATTTGTGCATGGATTAAATTACTGTATACTATCCCAGAAGCTTCAGTTTGCATCAATAACATTTGCTCAGACTACTTTAAACTAGAGCGTGGCACAAGACAAGGATGCCCTTTGTCACCACTGCTGTTTGCAATTGCCATTGAACCACTGGCAATACATTGTCGAAATACTGATCAGATAAAGGGGATTAGCAGAGAAGGACTGGAACAGAAAATCTCATTATATGCAGATGACATGGTACTGTATATATCGGACCCAGAAAATTCTGTGCCTGCAGTCTTAGCAGCACTCACAGAATTTCAAAAGCTCTCTGGTCTCAGAATTAATCTGAATAAAAGTGTACTCTTTCCGGTGAATTCTCAAGCATATAATATTAGATTAGACACCCTTCCTTTTATCATTGCAGAACAGTTTAAATACCTCGGGGTAAACATCACAAGTAAACATAAAGCTCTTTATCAACAAAATTTCGTGTCCGCATGGAAAAAATTAAACAAGACTTGCATAGATGGTCAACCCTTCATCTCACACTAGCTGGAAGAATTAACACTGTTAAGATGAATATTCTTCCTAAGCTCCTTTTTATTTCAAAACATACCAATATACATTAATAAATCGTTCTTTAAGCAATTAGATTCAACAATAACCTCATTTATTTGGAATTCTAAACATCCACGCATCAAAAGAGCGACCCTACAAAGACAAAAGGCAGAAGGCGGCATGGCTCTACCTAACTTCCAGTTTTATTACTGGGGGCAAATATACAGTCGATAAGAACCTGGACACAAATAGAAGAACATACACAGGCATGGACCGCAATAGAAGTAAAATCCTGCAGTACTTCTTTGTATTCCTTGCTCTGTGCTCCAATAAACACACGTTATCGGCAATACACTAATAACCCAATTGTGCTCCACTCACTTAGAATCTGGAACCAATGTAGAAAGCATTTTAAGGCGGAGAAGCTTCTTTCTGTGGCACCTGCAAAAGAACCACCTCTTTCAACCCTCACAAACATATGCAGTTTTAATATCTGGAAAAATTTGGAATTAACTTGCTTAGAGATCTTTATATAGACAACGTCTTTGCATCCTATGAACAATTACATTCCAAATTTAACATTCCAGCTACAAATTTCTTTCACTATCTTCAAATCAGGAACTTTGTTAAACAGAACCTTCCAGATTTTCCTCATCTTGCACCCTCATCCACGCTGGAAAAATATTGCTCAATTTCAAGGAGTTAGACTCCATCTCTACAATATATAAAATCCTTTTACAATCCCTTCCTTTCAAAGATCCAAGAGGACACTGGGAAAATGACCTCTCAATTAATATATCAGAAAAGGAGTGGAAAGTAGCAATGCAGAGAATTCACTCAAGCTCCATATGCAAAGCATACAATTATACAACTCAAAATTATATATTGAGCACATCTGTCTCGACTAAAACTCTCAAAATGTTTCCAGGGCATGATCCAACCTGCGAACGTTGCAACCAAGCCCCAGCCTCACTAGGTCACATGTTCTGGGCCTGCACCAAATTAACATTATTCTGGACAAAAATTTTTAATTACCTCTCAGACAGCCTTGGACTCACAATCCCTCCTAACCCATTAACAGCTGTGTTTGGGGTTCTTCCAGAGGGTCTTAAAGTGGAGAAAGACAAACAAATTGTGATTGCATTCACTACACTGTTGGCACGCAGACTTATTCTGATAAACTGGAAGAACCCAAACTCTCCTCTTTTAAGTCAGTGGGAAACTGATGTGTTATATTATTTAAAATTGGAAAAAATCAAATACTCAGTTAGAGGATCTGTACAGACTTTTTTCAAAACATGGCAGGATCTAATCAGTAATATTTTAAATAAGTTTATAAAGCACAGAGAATTTGTTGATTTAGGTATTTTTACAAGCCTTAAATTTTACACCGTTTGGCTTGCTCTCTCTCTCAAGGGTGGGGATCGATCTGTTCTTAGCATAATTCTTTTTTCTGTAAAAACTTGATTGCTATGTATTGATTGTAATAAAATTAATAAATAAAAATTAAAAAAAAAAAAATAAGATAGAGGGACTGACCATTCTACTGTCAGAGAACACTCAGTCAAAAAGCTGGGGAAACAGCATAGGTCCAACGTTAATGATAGAGACAGCATAAAGGAGAAGCCAAACCAGTACACACTGGAATTAATATAATACAGAGAACTGGTCTTCCAGGCACGTTTAAAGCCTTAATATAATGTACTCCCCCGACTTATGTAGCTTGCATGTATGGTTTATAAGGCACTTCTTACAATAAAACAATTGTTGGAGAGGAAAATTATAAATTTCTTTGGAAAGTGGCAGTCCCCAAAAGTTTCTGTTCCAGCTTTTTTTTAAAGCAAGTGGAGAATACTACAACTATGATTAACATTGGATAGTGAAAGAAGATAAATGGCCACTAAAGCATGAAAGGTAATGATGATGCTGGGCTGCAAAGATAGAAATCAATATTCAGCTGCAAGTTGTCTGCCAGCAAAGCACTGAAGTAAGTGGATGTTAAACAGGATAAGCTGGGCCTGAGCGGTAATACCAGGCCATGTAATAACAACACATGTCCAGAAGAGTGGCAGGGCATTTTTTCATTTGGAGGTCCTGATGTGAGTAAAAGAGGATATACAAGCTAGAAGTATATCTATTTTTGTAATAAATTATTTATGTAAAATTAAAGGGAATTAAAATGCCGGATAAAGAACCAAACACAATGCAAAGTAAACTCAAACTGCACATTTAATTGAATTTAATATGCAGTATAATGAAGTGTAATTACGGACTGATGGGAAACCAACCTCGGAGGATTGAAGGGCTTTACCACTTTACCAGCTCCAAAGTGTACATAACATGCAAGCCCAATAGTATAACTCTAAAACTGAAAATGAGACACCTGCATTGCCCTTATCCCTGCAGACAGTATGTTTCAGTTTGGGTCTCCTACAATTCCAAATTAAACTGGAGAGAAGAGAGCAAACCACTGACCAATAAGAAGTAAGAGGGAGTAGAGGAATCAGTACAAAGTTATTTCTATTAACAACATTCATCTTCATAGTGGCCAGATGGGACTGAAAACAAACTAGGATATTTAACCTGACTGGATCAAGGATTTAATGCTTAAAAAGATACAAAATATGTTTTAGCAAGAAATTTCTATTTTATCGTGTTTGTCACTGAACAGAGCTGTAAAGTTATTAAAAAGTAGATGCGAATATGCACCTGATTTATACTCATAAAACAAGACTCAAATATTCAGTTCAAAATATTAGTTGGTGCTGCTTTGGGCTTTATGTGTCAAATTGTCTAAACTGATAATGGTGCAGCTCACCATATATGACATTGGCTCATTCACCTTATGATCATCTTTTCTGATACACCATATAGATCTGCAATCTGTTGTACTTTTAAACAGCACAAAAGGAAGTGTTCTATTGACTCAGGTGGAATGTCAAAGGACGTGCGTTCAGGGCAGGTAACCTAGTCCGTTGCACCAGTTCTTTGCTGTTTTCAAAAACAGTTTAATCAATATCAAAGTCTAAAAGCGCCACCAACACTGTAATTTCTTCTGATAAATCATCAGCTTTCTATCTGATATACATGACGATTTCAGCAGAATCCATTTCATTGGCAGTAGTAAGCATTTTTCTAATTAATTCTTGTGCTATCGCATTTACCTCCACCTCCCACACTGACATGTTGAATTAGGCATGAGAAATCTACAGAAGATGATTCACCAATCAAAACACAGTATGTGCTAGAGCCCACCTTCTCAACTTTGACATGTGGAAGTGATTTTGAGGAATATTATGGACAAAATTAAATAAATAAATAAGCCACACAAATCATATTTCATTACACATTTATTTATGCTCACATTTCATGACTCATTTATCTATTTAGGCTCACATTTTATGCAGTTGTTATTTATTTGAGCATTTATTTATTTAATTTTGTCAGAAATATTGCTCCATATGTATCATCTGCACACTAAACCAGCTTGTTACTTATATTCCTATCCAAATCATTCAAAAATAGCAACGGCCCTAGCACTGACCCCTGAGGGACATCACTCTTATCATCAGCCAATTCTGATAGGGTTAACTCACACCATAACCCTCTGCTTTGTGTGTTTGAGCCAATTCTGCACCAATCTACGCACCACATCCTGAAATCCCACTTCTTTTAGTTTGATTCCCAACCTCTTATGTGGCACCTTATGAAATGCTTTCTGAAAGTCCAGGCAACTTCACTCTGATCATATCCTTTCGTTGCTTCCAGTATGTTGGTAAAACATGACCTCCCTCTTTTGAACCCATGCTGACTGTTCAGTAAATCTCATGTTCTTGCCATGTGTTGCTCAATCTTAATCTTAATAATGTGTTCCTTTAATTTACCTATGGTGCACATTAAGCTTACTGGCCAATAGCTGTTTGTAACTGCCTGCTCAACCTTTTTATATAAGAGGATATTTGCCAGTTTCTTAGAGGATACTGTCATAACAGAGCAGATATCATCCTCAATACATACAAAGCAGACAGTCCTAATTGAATTACCTTTGCCATGGCAGAAAAGAAAAAAATGATGCCTTCATGGAAACTCAGGAAATATCAGCTCCTCAATTTTGAGTGTCAACAGAAGCGACAGACAGTATAGAATCTAACAGGTGAGGTCAGATATAGGGACTTGACCAGCCAAATACTCTGGGGAGTTTTTAAGGTTTTTGGCTTTCATAGATCAGAGCAGAAGAACTTGGTACCCAGCCTAATAAACGAGGCAGAAACAGCCGCCAAGTGGATATATGTTAAAAGAAATAAAATTTGGCAAAGTCAAGTAGACAGCAAACAAGCGGAACAGAGCTCAGTAGTGAGCAGACCTGAGTGGTTGCGGCAGTAATCCCACGACACTGCATTGTCCTGGCTAGCTGTGAAGGGTCATGGGCTAAATGATGAAACACTTGTGAAGGAGAGTGCCTGTTTAAGAACTAAAATGTCTACTCTAGGAGGTTCTCTCTTGTGAGAGGGAGATAAAGTGTTATTAAGATAAAGAAGGAGTGATTGTTGTGCCCATCACCAGAGACAGAAGGTATAAGACACAAAGCATAATTTTTTGAAACTTTTTAATTGTTCTAAACGGTTCAATGGACTCTAAAAAATATCTGTATATCAACATCCCCAAGTCAAAGGGACAAAGGTCGGTGTCGTACACTTTAAGGTTGTCTGTATTTGGATTCAACTAAAAAGACTCAGCATTCTGCTTATTTTTTATTAAAAGGGTCTTTGGTTTCGAAGTCTTTTCTGCATCCAATGACAGTTTACATCTCTCATTTTGGCCCAGAAACATATATTACTCTGGGTTTCTTTAACATTCTTTTTCCTAGTTGCATTCTGTTTTCCTGACTTTGCTCTGTCTTTTGATTCATAAATGAAAAACCACTGTTGATAACCTGCATATACAGTAAACAATGCCCCGTTAGGCGAGTCAGATGTGATGACCTCATCGTACTGCAGATACAGTAGACTAAAGCATTATGTCTAACGTTAATGTCTAATAATAATCTAAAATAATTTCCAAATTCAGCTATAATGAAAAACAAAACAGTGCTGCTATTAGTGTAGCCTACCTTACAAACACCATATACAAAAAATAAAGACAGAAAGGGAAGGACATGCTTTAAATTAAAATCTAAAGACAAGCATGGGGTAAAAGCAGGAAATAAAAATTATGTTCAGTAGTTCACAGCAAATAACATCATTAACACAGTATCAAGAAAAATTTGATCAGGAAAACATTGACAACTCATCTGCTGCAAAGAACCCTTTTCAGCATCAATCACTGCTTATTTTATAAACAGTATTAAAGGCAAGTACCAGGGCACCAATGCACTTAAACTTACACAGCCAACCAGTTCTGAAGTGATGTAAGCAAATATGGGAGGCAGTAGCAGAGCACAATAATTAACAATAAATAATTAAATTGTTTAGAGTAAAACAACCAAAAAGCTAACTCTGCTAACTTTGACAACTGAAAATTAACTAGCCATGCTTAGACTCTGTTTAAGTTTCTAGTACACATTTTTTGGTACATATTACTGATTGCGCTCATTTAGTGCAACTACCATATTTGTCAGAAGTCATGGATGGTGGTTGTTCACAAATGTAAGAACCAGCTTAAGTGCTCATGTTAAGCGACATGTTTGTTTACAGTGCAAGTTGTCAAAATGTAAGCAGCTGGATTTAAAAAAAATTTAATCTTGCCTGACTCAAAACACTGTGCATATAATGGCTTTGTCAGATCTGACACTCCCTCTAAGAGACAAGACACGGGTACCAACTTTGCGTAAGTGTGCCAACAGGTTTAAGGTGATTGGAATATCATCCAACAGTAATTTTTAGGAAAGAGGCTAATGATGAAAGACATACAATATGTAGCAGCCATGGCTAAGCATACTTTCTGATCCCTGGCTCCTTATCTAACAAGTACTAGTTCAGTAGCTTGAAACTCTGGTTACTCTAACTGTACTTAAAATATTTTTTTTTTCACAGTAAGAAAAAAGCTATACAATTTTGAAATAACAAAATGTTTCTTTAAAACATGACCATAAGTATTTTTATTACAAAATAGGCTTTAATGGTCGATACATATAATCAAATTAACTTTTTCTATATATGGGCAGTATATTAATTATCTTATTGTAACATGATTATATAGATACTGTATATACTATATATATATATACACTATATATATATATATATATATATATATATATACACACACACACATATATATATTTATAAAATCTGTTACTTACTGCAAAAATAAGCTTTGAGAGATGTAAATTAAGCTGATCTGAACCAATGTCAATCAGTTTAAACAGGATTCTGAGAACTGTAGTTCTTCTTTTACATTTTCTTCCTAGCAAATTCCCTTGCTCCAAGGCACAGTGCAGCCTGGCACAGCAATCACATAAGTATTCCACATCATTTCCTTAAAAGAAAAAAGAAAACAGATATAAAAAATATTTTGCAAAATGGTTAATGCTAAAGATGATCATTGTTTCATTGCCTATGTCTGTATTTATAAAGTTAAATAGAATCTTTAAAAATAGACCTCCATGCAGGCATTTGTTGCACCCAATTTATCCATGCAGCATTGGTTCATAAGAAATACAGATCTAAGTGGGACACCAACTTATTACAAAGCACACTCCTGCAAAATACAGAGAGGTGCTATACTACCACTGATGATGTTGTGCTATCAGTTGTGGAACACAACCAGATATTCTTGAATGCAGGTGGTAGGGTCTTGATGCATGAGGTGGGAGGCTGCTCTACTAGCCAATGAAGTTCAGAAGCATCTTGTTTGCATATGTATGAGGTTTGAGTAGCATGCTCCATAAAGGAATATTTCAGGGTGGTGTTGGAGGCATGTTCACTTACTCATATTTACAAGGTGGCTGTAATTTAAAAAGTGTAAGTTGTGTAGAAAAATGTAAACGCCAGGTTTTATACATTTTTTTTGCATACACATTTTTCAGTTTTTGTTTGGCATGCCCACATTAGGCACCTGTTCAGCAGTATAAAAATAAGAAGATGCTTACTCTATATATTTGTGTAAAATGCTCTAAAGTGATTCTGCCAAACATTTTACTCCCAGAGGTAAGGAAAAAATCTAAATGTACTGAATTGTTATTTATTACTAAAAACCACTTAAAAGGCTATATGAACAAATAAAGTTGAAACACGAGAGGTGATCAATAAGTATTAAGTCTGTACTATTTAGTTGTATTAGGACAAAAAACAGTAAAACCAGACAAGATTCATTTTTTGTAACTTTATTCTTATGAAAACGGATATATTTGTTACAGTGAATGTTATGTGAATTTCCCCCTAGGATTAATAAAGTATCTATCTAATCTAGTGTTCCAAAAGCTTTTCTATTTCACTTGCATAAGCATTTTGTCTTGCTTGACCACACGATCGTCAATACTGATTTGATGTCTTCTTCAATAGCACAGGGCATCCCACAAGGCAACCATTCAGACTGGGAAAAAGGGGTTTGTAGCATTTCTTTGAATCCACATTTCACAGAACAGACTTTGCAACCCATGAGGTTATGAAGCAAAAAAAGGGATAGTTGAAGCTTTTCTCACAACTTGTCCTTCATTGACTGTTGCAAACACCAAAGTAATTAATTGTAAAATTGTCCACTTATGTGGTTCTTTTGAAGCATGTGACAAGTGCTACACCTTGAACTTACAAATTTGTGTATCTCTAGCACTGGCTTGGACTTTGGACTTTGATGGTGTGGGTTGGCTCCATACTCCCAGTTGATCTAGGGAGCCTCTTCAACCCACTACTACCGAAAAAAGTACCTTAGGGATGAGCCCACCGATGAGGACACTCACACAAAGCAAAAGGGTACGTGCATAAAAGTGCAAAGGTGCTTTTATTAAAAGCCGTCAAAAAACAAATAGTGTTCAAAAGTGCAGTGCAAATCTCCAATAAATAAATAAATACAGTATATAATCCAATAAACAAACATTGTCCAAGTGGACATTAAAAACAGTTCAATAAATATATTCTTAAAACCAGAGGTTGAAAATAATCATACAGTTCCTATACCACTTACGAGACCAGTGCTGCCTTCTAAAAGAAGACATCTGCTCAGCTTCACCCAATACAGGCTCTTGCAAACAAGAGAGATGCCCAACTGACAGGTGCAGTCAACCCACATTTCATAGGCCACATTTCATATACAGTACCACATATCAGGCTGCTCCTATTCAAAGGAAAGCACTCAGTAGGAGTGCCTCTTCCACAGACTCCAGTTCCTGCGGCCATCAGGCTTGCTACTGACCACCTGTCTCTCTCTCTCTCTCTCCTTTCAGCATGGGCTCTCACATCCTTGCCTACATTTCATATTTCTTCTTCTTCTTTCACATTAATGCCCACTCCCTTTCTGTCCCTTCTTTTCCATCCTTTCTCTCTCCTCTCCTTAAGCCCAGCACATTTCTCTTTCTTGTCTAGCCAACTCACCCATCCAGGTCTCACAGCCATAAGAGATGTCAGTAACCGTGGTCCCCTTCAAATACAGCTTAGCCACCACTGCCTCCTTCCATGCATCTGTTGTGACTCCGCAAGCCGTCTACTCCAGTCTCCCTCACACCAACAAAGTTTGCCTTCTGGATCCCTAGGGAGACCTTTGATTGTCCCCTGTAACCTCATAACTATGCAGTGGGGAACCGATCTACCTCAAGAACACTGAGTTGATTGCTCCTTCATGGGGCATCTGACCGGTTTCGCCTCTCTTTCTTTTCCTCTTTCCCTTTTTCCTCCCTGCTCAGCTTGTTTCTTTTTCTCTCATTTTCTCGTGCCAGCTCTTCCTTATATGCCTCCATGGCAAGGTAAAGAAGCAACTGTATCTCACACCAATTACTCCACCAATCTCCTGCAGCTGCATGAGCACATACACCTATGGAGATCAAGCCAGCCTTTCAACTATTTAATTATTTAAAAATCGGCCACCTTTTTCTGAGCCACAGGCCCACTATGTCACATTAGCTTTGAACTTCCTTGTATGTTGGAGAATCACCATGCTTCTGTTTTTTTAAGTGTCTGAATGCTAGGTCACAGTAATGAAAAGAGAGTTTTGTTCACAATTTTAAAATAATTTCTCCCAGTCCAAGCTTGGGATTCTTCTTGGAACATTGGATATGGTTGATGTTTACTTAAGAAGTTAATAATCTGGCTGTCCAATATGTACAACCCTTGCTGATATTACATTTTATCATGAAAAACATTCACTTTACCCATACATTAACTAATCTCTATAGTATCTGTTATATCACATACTGTATAATCATTCTTCAAAAAGTTGATATCAAAGGCAATCCAAACCTCCAATTTTCAAGAAACATCCTGCCAAAATGGAATTTTATAGCCCATTTCTTTAGTATTGCATATTTGGAAGACTTTTTGTATTATAACTTGGCTAGGTGAGAAATAGTCCTGAAAGACCTATTGTTCTGTAGAATCAGAAATTCACTGATAGTACAATATTTGATTTTGTGGTCTATGGCATCCACGTCAACTTGGATCAAAAGCAAGAAACACAAATAGTAGAACCTTCTAATTCACATATTTTAGTACACTGAGCTAAATTTTTTAACTACAGACAGTACCCGGGTTATGTACGTGATAGGGACTATAGGTTTGTATTTAAGTTGAATTTGTATGTAAGTCGGAACAGGTACATTATTTTAATAAATGCTATTGTTGACCGACTGTAACCAAGTGCTCTGCCAATGAGTGATGGAGTTTCACCTCTTTCTGACCTTTTATTATTTCTACTTTATTTTCAATGGTGATGGTTTTTCTCTTCTTTACCATATCACCAGCACTTGCATCAGATTTGTGTTTCAGAGACATTCTTGAAGGGTGAAGACAAAAGGTTAAGATGAGCTCTTCTGCACAGCACTGTACACGCTATCACAGCAGGAAGGCACCTGTCGTCATGATGTCTGATGTACTGACAAGAGACAACTTCCTGCTATGTACATAACAGTAGAAGCACAAAGACAGGGTAGTGAATCGCCCACCACCATCCCTATTCAACATGCAGCCATCCGAGGCACACTACAATGCTACCCCCGCTGCCCCATTCATTCATAAGAAATAGCTAGGTTCTAATAGTGGGAATAAAGGTGTTGCAGGAGTTAATGCTGATGCTCGCAGATCCTAGATGCTGGGTTTGTATCCTAGTCTACTGGAGCTGTAATCTGTGCGAGTTTGTACTATTAAGTGATGTCCACTAATGTTTCCTCAAAATACACTGATTTTCTCTCACATTGGAAAGACATTCATGTCCAAATGATTGCCAGCTATATGACTGACTACAGCTGAGTCCACAAGTGTGACCTGTAATGGGATTACTTATCCAAAGAAGGTACATAAACTGGATGAATGGATTCTTACAAGCAAAACAAAAACTTGTGCAATTTAACAAACTACTAAACAGGAAGGACACTAGCATAAACTATGATATGAACAGTAAAGAAAAAAAAAAAACACACCATGTTTGGAGTATTTTTCAACACTAAAATTGTTTTGCATTTGACTTGGCATACCTGAGAGGTAGTCCAGTGTGACTAATGTAAATATTTAAAAAACATGCTAAGCTACAGACTGCATTGTGGTAGAGTGGATAGGATTGCTGCCTCACTAAATCAATGTGCTGGGTTTACATCTCATACCTGGTCGCTCTCTCTGTAGAGTGTGAAGATTCTCCCTGTATCTGCAAAAGTTTTTCTTCATGTAGCCAGTTTTCAAAAACATGCTTAGTTAGATTAACCAGTGATATGTCCATTTCTGATGTGTACATGAATGAGTCGTGTAATGGAATGTAACCCTAAATGTTATGTTGAGTTATATTAACTCTTTGAGGGCTGAAACTTTTTTCCAAAAAACTCAGTTTTTGACAGGTACACAATTTCGCACATAAATCAACATAAAATGTCTGTTTCTGCATGCAGAGGCTGCTGCTGGTGCCTGTTCAACATCTCTGGCAGTAGCAGCTGTATGGGGGCAGCTCAATGGACAGCAGAAATGTGTGGTGGGCAGGCTGCCTGGCTATCTGCATGTGGCATGTGGACAGTGGTGGCAGATGCAGTGCAATGCAATCTGATTTGTACTTCTTGTCATTGTAAGTGTCAGTCACCCTAGGTGAACATTGCTGTAGGTGCATCAGGCACATGAACATGTTCAGCATGTCGATCAGCTGGGGACTGATCGGCTGATGCTGGTAACTCACTTTCGTTTTTGATCTACATCTCCAGATCTCTTGCATCAAAATCGGAGTTCAACAAGTCAGAGTCCTTTTCAGTGATAATATGCAAAATGTTGAGTATTTCGCTTTGCACATTTGCTTTGGTCTGTCTCCTAATGTCGATGAAATTTTTGAGGTTGTTTTTTTCTTCACGATTTATGCACATGCAGGGAATCAAGGTCAAATCAATGAACCTACAGTAACTTTCTTTCTAGCAAAGAGAGTCGAATTAAAATGTTACAGCGAGTTTTGTCTCAGTTTACAGCTGATTACCCTCCTCTGCTCCTGAATTTCGATAATAGTCGACGTCTGTCCTGAAAGAGTTAAGCATAATCACAAAGCTCATACATATTCTGATCTCCTCTATGCAGCCACTTATTCAACACGTAAGTTTCTTCTCACATACTTTACTGCAAGCAACACAGGTCTCTACAGTAGAACAATGCACTAGATCTAGCCTTCCCTCTAGTATCTAGTTACAATAATTATTGTTATTACTATTTATTTGGAACACAGTTTTTGCAAATCAACCAAAAAATAATTAGGACACATGAAACCTGCTTAAATATACTGAAAAAAAACTGAAAGATAAATTATTCAAATAATTTGCACAATATTCTGGCCAGTGTCCAACATTTCCATTAATCTGATTCAGCAGTTATAGTATAGTACAGTAAGAAAGAAAAATGCCACTGATATAAACCACAAAAATTACTTATAGCAGCTATCCTGTCTAATGTAAATATTTGATATGTTACTATTTCCATTATTACCACATTAGCTAGTGCCATGGACAGTCGTGGTTCAATTTTAATAATGTTTGTTGTTAGTATTATTGGTGTACAATCAATTTCAATCAGTTTAAAAATTGAATATATGTATTTATGTTTTAAATATTGAAAAAGTCAGAATACTTTTGCATGTAATCCAGTATTTTTTGATTTTAGTCTTTTACAATATGGTTATTAAAGTATCATAAAGACATTTCAGTGATTGGCCTTTAAAAACCAAAGTACACTACAAGTGTACTGAAGTGCTACAAAGTACTTCAAATGTGGGATGGAGATAATAAGGAAAATTTTAATTATTGACAATACCTGTCATACTCAAAAAGGTAAATTGTGTCTCTTAGAAAAACTGAAATTTTAATGCAAATGTGAAGTCATCACAACAATAAGGCATACCAAGACAATCTTTTAAAATGTTCAGTTGCTAGCACAAGCCTTTAAATGTGACATAATACTATAATAAAACATCAGAAGGCCAGAGCAGTTTTATTTTTCAAAATGTTCACTATTTTTGAATGTTAATGCCTACCATTCTGTAAAGACTCCAAATCTTGAAGAATAGGCATTATTACTGAATTCCAGTATTGAGTTTCACTTTCAGATTCACCATCATTTGTTTTACACCCATTAGCAGATCCTAAAATTATAGAAAACATAATTTAATTATGAGAAGCATTTACACACATGATGGCTGTGCTTTGTTCAATTATCTTCCAAAAACAGAAACTCAGACAAGCAATAGGGCATAAAGAGGGGTTAGTAAAGCAGAGAAACAAAGCTATGGAAAAAATGAAAACACTTGACTTCAGAGTGCATATTTCTAAAACTATGTAACATATTTTTGACTGCTGGACTGCCAAATGTCAGTACAGAAAAATGTTCTAACTGATATATGGATTTTAGGATGATAATTGCTTTGGATCAGGTGAGCAGCAGGCCATTGAAACCTCAAGATATATACATCTACTGTAAACTTTTGTCAAAAAATGATAGAAAATAAAAGTTCTTAATATATAAAGTATCTATAACAGAAAGGGTGCTTGCAAAATCATCTTTTAAAATAATAATTATAGCATTTGGTTTATGAAATCCAATCTCATTGGACATTTTCATTCATTTTTCCAGAAAACTGCATATTCTTATGTAGAATCAGAAAAAAATATCATCACCAGATTAAAGAGATAATCTCCAATTAATTAATTATGTAACATCTAAAATTACTAGTTTAAAGTGTGTCATATTATACATATGCATACTTATAAAATCAATTATTTTGTGTTTTACATTTGAAATTCACTTAGATCACTTTGCATAGATCTGTTTCCACTTTGATAAGTGTAAAATGTAAAAACTTCCAAGGATGCAAATTCTTTTGATAATCACTTTATCTTAAGCCAGGATACCACATTGCATCTAGAGGTACTGTCATCAGCCATATAGAAAAGCATCCTACAGACAAGACACAAAATCTGAAAACTCAGGTAGCCACTACTAATAAGCTCACACTTGCAACTGACTTTTGAAAAGTATGCCACACAGATAAGGACTGAAAGATGAAATATTTTTCCAGACAGGGTTACAACTAACAATTGGGGCTTCTAATTAGGAGTTATAGTCTATCTAAAAAGTTAAGTGTTGTCATGCACAATGGGACTTGCAGGGAGAACGGTTGCACATGTTCATAAAATCAAAAATACTGTGGTCATTAATTTACCCACTAATTTAGTTGTGTGGCTTCTATTCTTTCTAGGTCTATTCCTTAATTGCAAGGATTCAGCAGTAACATTTAATCAAGCTTAAAACATAAACTGCCTTTTTTGCAGTACGTAATCAGGCATAACTTATGCTCTGCCCATACTGGACTATGGACTAATTAAGCAGAGATCAATGGAGTTATGATTGGGGTCAGAGAGGACAGCCACATTAAAAGTGTTATCAATCAAATATAGAAATTCTTAGTAATCTTCAGCAATTAATCCTGCAATCTCAATTTTAAACTGACCCCTCAACAACTCCAGAACTTTTCACAAATATGCTGCAACTAAGTTGTTTATTTATTTTATCTTTTGTTTATTCACAAAGATATTCTCGTCCTGTATATTGTGATACTTGATTTTAGAGGTTGTTAAATTATTTAGAATGTAAACTATGTTACATCAAATTAATTCTGACCAATGAAAACAATCCCAATCAGGATGATAGTGCATTATAATCTCTTTATCTGCTTCTTAACTGGTATAACCATAAGCTTATAGCTACAGAAAACTGCATGTCCATAAAATATGCTGTTCTGTATGATTTATGGAAGGTTTATATATCTATATTCTAGAAGATATTCCTATTTCACCTCTGCACAACATATCTACTGTGGTGGGCTGGCACCCTGCCCAGGGTTTGTTCCTGCCTTGCGCCCTGTGCTGGCTGGAATTGGCTCCAGCAGACCCCCGTGACCCTGAGTTAGAATATAGCAGGTTGGAAAATGACTGACTGACTGATTGGCAACATATCTACTCACAAAATCAATTATTTATTTACTGATAATATTTAATATTCTTCTGTCTGTACAAATCTTGCAACTATTATGACAGAGTAATTCCCAATCATGTTCTGATTATAATGGAATCTGATCTGACTTGAGCTATCGGCAATAAAACATACTTCTACTGGCATATGACAATTCACTTGTTATTTTTATTATCTGAAACTAACTCTACCCAACAAATATCTAAATATGAACACATAAATTTACAATTTTCACTCTGCAAGTGATATATCTACAACTACTTCACTCCTAAACAGTCAATGAAAGACATACTGTATAACACGACATTTTATCCATAGTTAACGAGGCTACACATCTTACATAATATATAAGCATATAATATTTAATATTAAAGAATGCAAATATGAAAGAATGTAAATATTGGAAATATGGAATGTGCTTGAAATAGTGTAGGTATTTATGCAGTGACAGGTATAATACCTGATGATATATTTTAGCCATGTTACCATTCAAGAAAAAGTTACAGATAAAAATGTTAACAACAACTTAAGGGCATTTTAAATCATGTCTCTGCCTCTCTTCAAAATATTTTTCAGCCAGACCTTTGAGAGTACATTAGACCACCTGCTACTGGACCAAGTTGAGAAATATATTAAATAAAGAAACTTTTAATTTGATATTTTTTCCTAAGCTCTGAGCCACACAAAAAACATTTATTAAAAATCCAGCCATCATTACATTATAAATTAAATTAATTTTAAATTGTTTAAGAATTGAAAATAAGTTATGTTCAATTCTTTATTGTTAGTTGTTCTTTCTCTAACTATCTTAGGGTGAGACTAAAGTAAAGCATTAAATAAATATTAAAAAAGTAACACATTAGAACAAGTACAGGATATTATAATATTCACACTTAATTACAAAAGAAATATGAAAAATAACTTCCCATGGAAAATGACATTCCCCTTTTTGTCAATCTACATCTGTATTTTTTATAATTATTTTAGCAAACACAACCTTTTCCTTATTATTGGTATACAACCTTAAAATACTATTAAATCATACTTTTAAAACAGTTCTAGGAAAGCAGATGAGTAAAAGTAAGAAATTTTATTCTTTTCTCAAGGTGCTTCAGAATCAAAGAAGGACCTTAACGCAATCATTTCTAAACCTAGAACCTTTCATCAAACTGAACTGTGGGCGGAAAACCACAGTATGAAATCTAAAGATACCTGTTAAGATTTCTGATCCTGTAATATTTCTGTCCTCTGAAAACTGAGAAGTGGTCCTGTAGAAAAAAAATAAACAATATTAATAAATTCTCTTGATATTAGTTTAAAATGTAGGAACTACTGTATTCACAGAATTTTTCCTCATATATTAGTGGTTTTACACAAAATAAAATACATATTTGTGTTTCTTTTATTCCACTCTGAAAAATGAATTTATCAACTTGAGGCTTTATAAGTGTTTGTTTATTCAAAATAAAAAAAATGTGAAAATGAACCTAAAAAAAGTTAAAGTATTCTCTACCACTAGATGTCACTGTTCTTATCAACAAGCCTCACATCCTATCCTTGTATCTACACTGAAATAAAGCCTGTATGCACCAAAACAGCTTTAAAACAGCTAAAACAATGAATGTTTTGAAATCAACAGTAAAGTCTCACATATCAAAGTAATAAAACAAATGTTTTGGTAAATACTACCATATCATACCCATTACAAATTTACACATTTTTATTGGAAATAACAAAACATTGTGAATGAAAAGATTACTGTAGCACTGATAAGAAAGTAGTTTTATGTAAATTAGTGCATTGTAAATTACAATTATTTAAGTAAGTTTGTGGAGTTATAATTGAAATATGTGTTATTTTCATTAAGTTAAGGAGTTTTCATATTTTATTCAGGAATATTAAAATGTACTAATCTCCAGACCCAGTAAGCAGCTGGTTAAGAGGTACCCTGAACCCACAATCTGGAGACACTTTGTGCCATGACTAGGAACTGGGCAACCCTATATTTTCTCAAGTGACCCAAACTGAAACTTTATTTAATATCCCAGAATATCTGAGCTTTCACTTCTCCTCAACCGGAATTCTTGCTTACTATAGAATTTCCATCTCTGGCTTCAGTCCGTCTTTAAACAGTGGGCCAGACAGTCCTGCCAACTGTTGAGTCACCTTTCCTCTGTCATCTAGGAGGACAGTAAATACTGCCACCAAGACTTCCTGCCTTTCACACTTGTGGTAGTACTCTGGCTAATATCTTTCTGAGGCATGCAGCACAAACACAGGGTACACCTGTTAGCAAACATTACGTTACCATGCAGGAATATACGGGAACTAGTTGATCCGGGCAAGCTTTTACTATTCAAGCACTCCATCATTTGCTATACAGTATATTCCACTGACTATGGATTTGTCCCTTCACTAACAGTAGTTATCAACATATTTGAAAACTCTTATGAAAATGTTTACAATATTTTTTGATTTTATTTAACTGAACTGAGCACTATTCTTTATACTGTGAATAATACTGCTATTTTTAAGTTTGACTCTTTAAAAATTAAAAAACAGACCACGAATGTACACTTTATCAGAAAACAGCACAAAAGGCTGTAATATCAAACTTCTGAGTGCTGGGTATAACATGACCTTTATTTTGCTTTGACCTTTATTTTGATTTTATAAAAATCACACAAGTATGTCAGTATTTGCTCACAACAATGAATTGTCATCCTGAAGTAAAATGCATATAATGTAGTGATGAGGAATAAAGAAATCGCATGCTTTGAACCTTGCAAACAGAAGAAAGGCTCATCTTTCTGATGTCTCGTGTTTAACGTATAAAACAGAATATGTTAATATGTTAAGCCTTCTTACAGTGCAGACAGCATTTTACTGGCTGACAAAAAAAAGTTAGTTAATGTGACATGGCAGTGATTTTCAGTCTTTTAAACTGACAAGGTCTGGTGTCGAGAGCAACATCTGAGGTCAGCAAACCTGACTTACCCCACCACTAGAAGTCATGTAATGTGATATCAGCTTTATCTGCTGATCTTTGTTTAAAATCTGTGCTGTCAAACCACTTAAAATAACCAATAGAGCTGAAAGTAATGACAGACTGCATAATGCACAAAAAAAGAGAATATAGAAGAGAAATAAGTCCTCTTTTAGATCCTTATTGATTTTGGTTCCAGATATCTATACTCTAGCCACCAGGGGGCAAACCAGCCCAACTTGGTGCTGGTCCCAAGTCTGGCAAAATACAGGGGGTTAGTGTCAGGAAGGAAGTTCGGCTGCAAAACCTTAGCCAAAACCTTAAAGATGGAATCAATCCAATCATCTTACCCTGTGGGCAACGTGCAGGGGACTCACCTAACCCCAGTGGGAAGTACGTGAGGGCTACTGGTCTTCCGGACTAAGGGTGGGCTTGGCTAAAGTGGTTAGTCCAAAAGAAGCAGAAGAAGACAGAGGAGGGGAAAGGAAAGGGTAAGTTAAAGGTAAGAGTTGGTACACTGAAAGTTGGAACCATGACCAGGAAAGGAAGTGAGTTGGAGGATTAAATGGAAAAGAAGAAAGTGTGAGTGTTGTATGTGAAGGAAACTAGATGGAAGGGGAATAAGGCAAGCAAATTAGGAGGAGGCTTTAAGTTGCTATACAGTGGAGCAAATGAGTAAGGGAGAAATGATGTAGGTGTAGTAGTATCAAAAGAACAAAAAGATAGTCTTCTCAGTGTGAATAGTAGTGATAAGGTGATGAGTGTCTAGCTGGGCCTTGGCGAAACTGTAATTAATGTCATTTGTGCATATGCTCCTCAAGTTAGCTGTGTGGAAGAGGAGAAGGATGTTTTCTGGGCACAAATAGATGAAGAGGTTAGAGCAGTACAAGAGGGAGAAAAAGTGATTGTTGGCTGCAATCTAAATGTGCAGGCGAGAAAGAGTAAAGAGATAATAGAGAGGGTACATGTAGGGTGGGGAGTAGAGGAGAGAATTGGGGAATGGGAAAGGATAATAGTTTTTGCCATGGCATCTGATTGGGTAATAGTTAACACGTTTTTGGAAAAGAGAGTAAATCAGCTTGTGATTTACAGTAGTAAGGAAGGGAAAGAGATTTTCTAATGTGTAGAAGATCTCATTTGAATGAGATTAAGAATTGTGAGATCAAAAATGGGAAAAGGGTGACAGTGCAGAATAAAGCAGTGGCGATGGAACGAGAGATCAGAATCAGTAACAGAATAAAAACAGAGCAAGTAGCACCAAAGGATAAAGTGGTGACAATTAAAGTAGGAACGGCTTAAGAAAAGGTTTAGGGAGAGTTTTAACACTAGAATTACCAGAGCCTACGAAAAAACTCATAGATCCGGCCAATCTTAAATCTATTTGCATCTCTCCGCCAGCGTCTTTTGTCCTTTAAATGTGCTGATAAAGACAAGCTGCAAGCAGCCGGCTATTTCATCCCCCCACCGACTTAGAACATGCACAAACTTCTCCCAGCTCATGCCTTGATTCATTATCTGGAAGTGAAGTGGAGTTTTAGAGTGGAAATAATAGATCATTATTTGGAACACACACATTTCATGTGTGTTCCGTTTCTACAGTAATCTGTGTAAACACATTTTTAAAACAGAAATGTTTTTCATATTTTAGTAGTAAATGACAAAATGTAGGCATAAACTATATAATGTATGAAGCCTGAAGTCCATGATCAAATAAACACTTTCACAAAAGGTTCAAGGAAAAGACAATAGCTTCCATGGCGTAGTGGCAAGATTTGCTGACTTGTAATCAAGAGTCCCCGGTTCGATCCTGACTCACTCCTATATTTGCTGTTTTCAGTAGTGAGCTGCTCTTATTGTTAATATTATACAGTACACACATACATTTGGTTTGCGTCTGTAACACATGGTGTACATTTATAGGACTTGTAAAAGTTAGTTTTTTTTTTCACCTTTATTCTCTCTAAATCATGATCATGATACGTACTACCACCCTACCACTCAGGGATCTGACGCTGTTAGTCTTTATTTAACAACTCAGAATAACTGGAGATGTGAGTGGTGTTTTGAGACAATGGAACTGGACATTCTCTGATCTGGAGTGATAAAGTGACAACACAAAAGCTGGAGAATCTGCCTTCTTTGTATCTCACCATCACTTGATTTTTTTTTAATTCAGTTTTATTGAGTGTTCCTGCTCACGCTGAATTAGTATGCAACTTATGGTCTATGATGTCAAAATGAAAACAAAAACAAAGACATAGGTATATATGATATTTGGAATAATTCGTTTTATGACCTGTATAGTACATTTCGGAAAACTTTGTGGCACGGATGCAACATTATTCATATTATTCATATCCATTCGCATAACATCATTTGGTTTGTAATCACTGACCGCGTGTTTTTTTTTCCCCGATCTTGCCAATGCCCACATGTATGCTGTTTCTTTTGTACTCCAGGACATGCAGAGGAAAGAATAGTACAGAGCAGTAAGTTCAGCGCTATATGCAATCATCAGATTCAAATGTTAACAGTTCACACACATGCAAGGATCGTCCTTCCTACATTTACAAGGTTTGTACCTGTTACAATGTACACACTTCTCTCTATGCTGTGGTTTCTATTATACACCTGAAAGAGACAATATATATGAAAACATCATCGCACTAATGCAATATTATTTGAAAATAACTTTTTGTATGAAAATGTGCTATATAAATAAATGTTGTTGTTGTTGAAAACGAACAGCGCCAGATCAGGTGTGAATTTATGCTGGCGCTGTTACTTAGAGTCAGATCAGGAGCTTATTCAGTGCACGCAAGAACATGCAGGTGGCCAGTTGCTGTGTGCTACAACATGCTGGCGGTGATCAACGCACATGTACTGTGCAAGGCATGCATGGGGGGCCACTGTGAAAAGAAGAGTATTCATGGCTCAGCTTGCAGAGGAACTTCGTCGTCGCATCTTACTAGAAAAGGCGATGGAAAAAGAAAAGGAGGATTCAGCATCGACAAGCTTCTGTTCCAGACAGCCGCTTTCCCCAGGAAAGTAAACTGAGTCAGTGTCACCCCACCCCGCCCCTCCGCATTTGCTATGAGCGCTTCGGTGGCGCAACGTTATTAACTGTTGACTGGTAATCAAAGCTTCACGGGTTCGATCCAGGATGAGTCCATTTTCAGAAGTGAGCTGCAGGTACTGTATTCTTACTATTTTAGAATGAAAACATACATTTGATTCCAGTCTGTAACAGCCGGTGTAATTTATGATACTTGTAAAGGTTAGCTTGTTTTTTTTTATTTTCTCAGTCCAACTCCCCAAAACCCGTATTTGACGCTGCTCTTTTCACATAGACGTGCTATAACAGAGGTAAACTCAAATCATGACAACGATTCTACATCGGATCAAGACTGCACTTTTGCCATTGCTGTAATTTGTATATGTACATGGGAAGCTCTGCACTCGTGACTTTACGCTGTAGGAAGTAAGTGAATAAATTAAGGTAAATAGGTAACAAAGGACGGTGCATGTGCCCAAAACATTAACATTTATAAGTTACTTACATAAAAGCCAGATCTAATGTTATTTACCGACACGGGCATGCTCAAAAAATACATGTGTAATGCCACGAAAAGTGCACACAGACACTTCAGTTAGCAAGCATTGGTACGAGAATGCAGTCACAAGTATACTGCAGCGCTATAGCTCGTCTTTATGTGAAAACAGCAGAGAATGAAACTGAATAAAAAAAACAAAGCTAACCTTTGCAATAATAATAAATTACACTGGCTGTTACAGACTGAAATCAAATGTATGTTTTTATTCTAAAATAGTAATAATAAGAGCAGTTCACTTCTCAAAACGGACTTGTCCAGGATCAAACCTGTGACCTTTTGATTCCCTGTCTGCAGCTGATGCCATTGCACCACGGAGGAAGTCATAGTAAATGTGTGTCAATGTCGCATGCTAATGTGGCTTTTTTTTCTGCAGTTATATTTTTGAATAAAAGCGCACTTGTTCTGTTATATTTGTACATTTTGTGAAAGTGTTTCTTTGATATTTGGACTTCAGCCTTCACACATTATACACTTCATGCCTACATTTTGTCAATTATTACTAAAACATGAAAAACATTTCTGTTTTAACGATGTGTTTACTGTGCATAGATCGTTGTAGACACAAGAACACACATGAAATGCAAGTGTTCCAAATAACGATATACTGTAGTATTTATAAAAGGTGTCATTTTGAATGACTTCTCACTCTATACAACTCTAAGCAACTGACATGCAGGTAAACAGACTTGAGCTGAGAAAACTGTGCGGGGTGGGGGGATGTGATAGCAGGCTGCTTGCTGTTTGGTACTTATCCACACATTTACAGGACAAAGGACACTGACGTAGAAGTGAGAAGTGGGACAGATTTTTGAGTTTTTTTGTAGGCTCTTGTAATTCTAGTGTTAAATGAAGTACAATAATTTGAGAGTGTGGAGGAATGGTGGGAGAAGAATAGCAAAGTTGTACTAAAAATAGTTGAAGAGGTGTTGGGTAGGATGACAGGAAGGAGCCCACCTGGGGACAAAGAGACATGGTAGTGGAACTAAAAGGTGCAGGATGACATAAAGACTAAGAAGAAGGCAAAGAAGAAATGGCACCAATCAGGGAGGGAGTAAGGAAGAAAGATGAAGAAATGTACTGGCAAACAAACAAGGAGACAAAAAGGACATTGGGAAGCATCAAGGCACAAGCTTTGGAGGAGATGTATGAAAAAAGAGAGGGAGAGAATTGTTTTTAGAATAGCAAAGACTAGGAATAAGGCTGGAAAGGATTCTAGTTAGATAAAGCAGACAAAAGATGACCAAGGTGTGGTCTTGAGTGAGCTTGATAGGATGAAGAATAGATGGAAGAGGTACTTTGAAAGGCTGTTAAATGAAGGATATCCAAGGGTAGTATTTAAGGATGGAGTCACAAATGAAGGAAGGTGCCAAGAATAAGTAGGGAGGAAGTAAAGAAGAAACAGAAAAGAAAGAAAAATGGAAAGGCCACAGTACTTGATGAAATACCAGCAGAGAATTTATGAGAAGAGGGAGTGGATGTGTTGTGCAATCTAATGCAAAAAATCTATGAACAAGAGTGGAATAACAGTGTATTGTATGCATTTATAAGTAGAAGGGTAATAATCAGGATTATGGAAACCAGAGAGGGATAAAACTAATGTCACACAATGAAAATTTGGGAAAAGGTTTTATAGAGTCTTGCACTGATACATCTCATAGATAAAGTTTGGATATGGAGTTTATTGATTTGGAGAAGGCTTATGATAGAGTATCAAGTTAAGAGATGGATGACACAGAAAGGAGCACCAGAGAAATATGTGAGGATTACCCAGGATATGTAGGAGGGAGAGAGGACTTGGGTTAAAAGCAATGCTGGGGTAACCAACAAGATCCCAGTTAGAGTAGGTCTGCACTAGGGATCTCAAGTCAAGCATAGAGCTCAGAGGACCTTAGGGACTTAAAAACAAACAATAAAATTTTAACTCAACCCTGTGGTGAACAGGAAGTCAGAAAAGAGTAGCCAAGACTGATGTGATTCTATTTTTGTGTACCTGTTAGAAGCCTGGCAGCAGCATGGAATAAAAGATTAATCCCCTGGTGCATGCTTTTTGCTTATGACACTGTGTTGTGTAGCACTAGAATAAAGGAAGTGGTGAGGAATTTCAAAGAATGAATAAAGGCTATGGAAAATAGAAGGTTGAAGATAAAGAGGAATAAGTCAGAATATACAGTGCATCCGGAAAGTATTCACAGCGCATCACTTTTTCCACATTTTGTTATGTTACAGCTTTATTCCAAAATGGATTAAATTCATTTTTTTCCTCAGAATTCTACACACAATGCCCCATAATGACAACGTGAAAAAAGTTTACTTGAGATTTTTGCAAATTTATTAAAAATAAAAAAATTGAGAAAGCACATGTACAGACGTATTCACAGCCTTTGCCATGAAGCTCCAAATTGAGCTCTGATGCATCCTGTTTCCCCTGATTATCCTTGAGATGTTTCTGCAGCTTAATTGGAGTCCACCTGTGGTAAATTCAGTTGATTGGACATGATTTGGAAAGGCACACACCTGTCTATATAAGGTCCCACAGTTGACAGTTCATGTCAGAGCACAAACCAAGCATGAAGTCAAAGGAATTGTCTGTAGACCTCCGAGACAGGATTGTCTCAAGGCACAAATCTGGGGAAGGTTACAGAAAAACTTCTGCTGCTTTGAAGGTCCCAATGAGCACAGTGGCCTCCATCATCCGTAAGTGGAAGAAGTTCGAAACCACCAGGACTCTTTCTAGAGCTGGCCGGCCATCTAAACTGAGCGATCGAGGGAGAACGGCCATAGTCAGGGAGGTGACTAAGAACCCAATGGTCACTCTGTCAGACCTCCAGAGGTCCTCTGTGGAGAGTGGAGAACCTTCCAGAAGGACAACCATCTCTGCAGCAATCCACCAATCAGGCCTGTATGGTAGAGTGGCCAGACAGAAGCCACTCCTTAGTAAAAGGCACATGGCAGCCTGCCTGGAGTTTGCCAAAAGACACCTGAAGGACTCTCAGACCATGAGAAACAAAATTCTCTGGTCTCATGAGACAAAGATTGAACTCTTTGGTGTGAATGCCAGGCGTCACGTTTGGAGGAAACCAGGCACCGCTCATCACCAGGCCAATACCATCACTGCAGTGAAGCATAGTGGTGGCAGCATCATGCTGTGGGCATGTTTTTCAGTGGCAGGAACTGGGAGACTAGTCAGGATAAAGGAAAAGATGACTGCAGCAATGTACAGAGACATCCTGGATGAAAACCTGCTCCAGAGCGCTCTTGACCTCAGACTGGGGCGACGGTTGATCTGTCAGCAGGACAACGACCCTAAGCACACAGCCAAGATATCAAAGGAGTGGCTTCAGGACAACTCTGTGAATGTCCTTGAGTGGCCCAGCCAGAGCTCAGACTTGAATCCGATTGAACATCTCTGAAGAGATCTTAAAATGGCTGTGCACTGACGCTTCCCATCCAACCTCATGGAGCTTGAGAGGTGCTGCAAAGAGGAATGGGCGAAACTGGCAAAGGATAGATGTGCCAAGCTTGTGGCATCATATTCAAAAAGACGTGAGGCTGTAATTGCTGCCAAAGGTGCATCGACAACGTATTGAGCAAAGGCTGTGAATACTTATGTACATGTTACTTCTCAGTTTTTTTATTTTTAATAAATTTGCAAAAACCTCAAGTAAACTTTTTTCACGTTGTCATTATGGGGTGTTGTGTGTAGAATTCTGAGGAAAAAAATGAATTTAATCCATTTTGGAATAAGACTGTAACATAACAAAATGTGAAAAAAGTGATGCGCTGTGAATACTTTCCGGATGCATTGTATGAGACTTAATGACAATCAGGACTTGAAGCCTGTAGGAAGAGGTATTGAAAAGAGTGGGTAAATTTAAATATCTAAGATCAGTGGTAGCCCATGATGGAAAACTAGATGCAGAGATAACCCATAAAGTATAGTGTTGATGGAACCATTGGGAAAAGGTATCAGATGTATATGTATTGTGTGATTGAACAGTTAAGGCAAAGTTTAAAGTTAAGGTTTTTAAGACAGTTGTAAGAGCAGTTATGATATATGGAGCTAACACATGGGCTATAAAGGGAGCACAGGAGAAGGAGTAAGATGTTTCAGAAATGAGAATGTTGAGATGGACATATGGAGTTATAAAAATGGACAGAATAAGAAATGAGATGATAAGAGTTACAACAAAAGTGGGAGAAATATCTAAGAAAGTACTGGAAAGTAGGTTGAGGTGGTGAAATGAGGAGAGACAATGAATATGTGGGCAATAGCTTGATGGGAACAGAAGAACAAGGGAAAGGAAAACAAGGGAAGCCAATGTGGGGGTGGATGGATAAAGTAAAAGATAGTTGTAGATGCCGCCGTGAGTGGCAGCCTTTCCAGCAGCTCCGTGTATGACTTTATCTTTCTACCTTTTTCTGGACATGGATTTTTACATGCTGAGACTCATCTATTCAGGTAGTCAACTTCTAGCGCTGAGAACAAAGGCCCGTGCCGGTGTGGTTCCCTATTTACCTGACGAGGTAAGAAGGCAGTATCATGGCAGCAGAGCCGGCACTAAGCTAAAGGCCAAGCAGCTAGTGAGGAAGTGGTGATACAAGCCTTCGGTGTCTTCTGTGATCCTGGGAAATGTGAACTCACTACCAAATAAGATCAATGAACTGGCTGCGCTGGTGAAAAATGTCAGGACCTACAGAGAATGCAGTTTGTTGTGTTTTTGTGAAACGTGGCTAACAACTAGCATCCCAGATGCTAACGTTGAGCTACCCGGGTTTAGCACAGTTAGAGCAGACAGAGACCCAAATATCTGCAGGAAGCGGAAAGAAGTAGGACTCGCTCTCTATGTAAACACAAGGTGGTGCAACCCTGGACATGTAAACATTAAAATCTCCACTTGCTGCAGGGACATCGAACTGATGGCCATAAGTCTGTGTCCCTACTACTTGCCCAGAGAGTTTGGACACGTCGTTGTTATTGTTTACATCCCTCCTTGGGCGGACGTGGAAATAGTGTGTGAAATCATCCACTCAACAGCAAGCACAACACCCCAAGGTGCTTGTGCTAATCTCTGGAGATTTTAACCATGTTAACACAACATTACCTGCTTTCTCCCAGTATGTGGATTGTAACATCCGGGGAAATGGGATTATTGACCTAATGTATGCAAACGTTAAAGATGTATACAGCACCACCCTGCTGCCTGTGCTTGGGAAAGCAGATCATAACCTGATTCTGCTTCAGCCTCACTACAAACCAAAAGTGAGGGAGCTACCTACAACCACATGCTCATTCAGGAAGTGGTCCCCTGAGGCAGAGCAGGCTCTGAGAGACTGCTTTGGAACTACAAACTGGGATATCCTGCAGGGGTCACAAAGTAAGAACATTGAGGAGGTTGTTGACTGCACTACTGACTTCATCAACTTCTGTATGGACATTGTAGTTCCACTAAGAACAGTAAGCTGCTATGCTAACAACAAGCCATGGATTACAAGTGACATCAAGGGCCTTTTAAACCAGAAGAAAAGGGCTTTTAAAGGTGGTGATTGTCGTGGTGAAAAATGGTCATCAAGAAGCTTTTTACCTGAAAATGAAGGCTGAGTTTTAAAGCTTTATTGCAATAAAACAACAACACAGACTCAACCCAATTCGGCCAAATGAGATTGAGCCATGAATAGTTCAGAATTTGAAACATATATAGTAATTTCTTATCACTCTGACCTCGCTCAATTAGCTCATTTGCTGTTTTTCTCTGACTCCCTTCTGCACCTGTCTGGCCAATACCTTGAGTTCTCATGGGAACCATCATTATCTTCTGATTTTCCCTGCAGCTGGTCTCCGGTATTTTTACTGTCTATTGTCCATCTTAGTTTCTGTTTTTGTTTATTTTTACTGACCAAGGCCGGTACAGACATTCTCTCTCTTCCATATGATCAGTATGAGCTCAAGCGCGTGCAGAAGGAACTCCTAGTAAAGCTTAGGGCGGCAAAAGAGCAGTATAGGAGAAAGCTGGAGCAGAAGTTGCAGAATAATAGCATGAAGGAAGTGTGGGATGAGATGAAGATCATCACTGGCTGCAGCTCAAAGCGGGGTGCCACCATCGAGAGAGACGTGGAGACAGCAAACCTGATGAACAGCTTCTTTAACAGGTTTGACCACCCTTACCCACTCTCACCTCAGAGTACTGCATCCTCCACCCATCCTTCTGCTGATAGCAGCATAGGAGAGAGGTCCCCCTCCCCCACACACACAATTACAGTAGCCCAGGTAAGCAGAGAGCTGAGGAGGCTTTGTGCCAGCAAAGCAGTAGGTCCAGATGGAGTATCACCACGACTGTTGGATGCTTGTGCGTTGGAGCTGGGGAGTCCTCTACAGTGCATCTTCACCCTGAGCCTGGAACTGGGGAGAGTCCCGAGGCTTTGGAAAACATCTTGTATCAACCCAGTCCCAAAGGTATCATGTCCTGGTGAGCTGAATGACTTCAGACCTGTCGCACTGACATCACACGGGATGAAGACCATGGAGCAGCTGCTGCTTTACCACCTGAGGCCACAGGTCCTCCACTCCCTCTAACCTTTGCAGTTCGCATACCAGAAGAAGGTGGGAGCAGAGGATGCCATCATCTATATCCTACACCAATCCCTCTCCCACTTGGACAGAGGCAGTGGTGCTGTAAGAATTATGTTTCTGGACTTCTCTAGCACCTTCAACACCATCCAACCTCTGCTCCTTAGGGACACGCTGACAGAGATGGGAGTTGATTCATACCTGGTGGCATGGATCGTGAACTATTTTACAGACAGACCTCAGTATGTGCGTCTCGGGAACTGCAGGTCTGACATTGTGATCAGCAGCACAGGAGCACCGCATGGGACTGTGCTTTCTCCAGTCCTATTCAGCCTACATACATCAGACTTCCAATACAACTCGGAGTCCTGCCACGTGCAAATGTTTGCTGACGACACTGCTATCTTGGGCTGCATCAGGAGTGGGCAGGAGGAAGAGTATAGGAACCTAATCAAGGACTTTGTTAAATGGTGCGACTCAAACCACCTACAACTGAACACCAGCAAAACCAAGGAGCTGTGTGACGATGTGGGTTCTGGCTCCACACTCCCTTTGATGTTTGGGAACCCTTGAACCCAACACCGTCGATAATGAAACCGAGAGAGCTAGTCAGTGAAGGCAATAATTGAGCATCTTAGCAAGGGGATGGTTAAAAGTGAAAACAGTGCTTTTATTAAAAATTGTCCATCAAAACAGTGTTCCATAAATAGTGCAGTTCTTCACAGTTCATTAAATAAATAACCCATAAAAAGAACGTGGGAGTAAAACCAATAAATAGAAAAAACAATCCTTAAAACCAGAGGTTAAAATGATCAGGAAGCAGTTTTAAAACGACAACAACTCTGGTGCCTTTCTGGTAGCGTCTCTGTTAGCGTCTCACCTGCTTATCCCGTTTGGGCTTCGCAGCAGGCAAGACGTTCTCTGCAGCTGCCCTCCTACATCACACATTCGAGACTGGAGACCTCCCGATCCCTGGCTTCGGTCTGGCACTCTTCCCAGTCCCCGAGACTTGATTACCCCAATAGCCAGGACGCTCACATTGGGGACTCCATCACCAAGCCTCCCGACTTCCGCTGCCTTTCCACGGCCTTCTGCGGCTCATCGCTTTCCTCTAGGCACTCCCGCTACCTGCTCACTCAGCGGGAGCAACCTCAACTCAAACGCCTGGGTGTTGGCCTAACACCCAGCTTCCTCACAGCTGCCCACGATCGTGCGCTCACCAGACGCACACACCGCCTGTCCGTCTCTCTTGCACCGCATGCTTCCTCGCTCCCTGTAACCTCCGTCCTCTTTCCTCATCTCCTTTCTCCTCTCTCCATTTTTTTTACCCCCCATAAAACCGACTCGCGCTTCTTTTTAAAACGTGAGGGGCCATCACAGCTGTAGCATTAGCCACGGGAGCAATCACGAATGTGGGCAGTTCCTCACCTGTGCACACGGTGAGAAACGCCCACATCGACGACTGCCCGCGGCTCGCTACAACATCGCCTCACGAAGCCGCCTCGGGTGCAGCGATTATTTAAAATGAATGGCCTTTTCTCAACGAGCTGTGGACCCATAACACCACATTCCACCCCCCATAAAACTCCAGTTGCATGGGAAGGCTCCACTCCACTGCCAACCCAATGCAACTGGAGCTCAGGTCCACAGCTTGGCCACTCTACACTGCACTAAAACCAATAAAAGCACTAAAACAATTCCCCACAATAAAACAAACCCAAGCCCCCTTCATAAAAACAGGACATTAAAAGAATAAGAACTTTAAAAGACAATTAAAATGACAGCAATAAATAAATGTCCTTAAAAAGCTCAGTCCTCTAGAAATGTCCTCCTCCGGCTTGGGTACGTGGGTCCTTCCAAAAGTCAGTTACCAATCCCGCTTGCTGCTCTGTCTCCTCTTCTGGCCTCCACTGCTAGCTCATCCCACCGCTGCCACCAAATGGGACGCTGTTTTTGTTGACTGTTTTTAATAAAAGCACTTTTGCACTTTTTACCTTCCCCTTGCTGGAATTATTTGCCTCCACTGACTAGCTCACTCGATAACATTATCGACGGTGTTGGGTTCAAGGGTTCCCAAACATCAAAGGGAGCGTGGAGCCAGAACCCACATCGTCACAAGCTGGTGGTGGATTTTAGGCGGCCCAGGCCCCTCATGGACCTCGTGATCATCAGAGGTGACTGTGTGCAGAGAGTGCAGACCTATAAATACCAGGGAGGGCAGGTGGATGAACACTGATGCTCTGTACAAGAGAGGACAGAGCTGACTATACTTCCTTAGAAGGCTGGCGTCCTTCAACATTTGCAATAAGATGCTGCAGATATTCTATCAGACGGTTGTGACGCCCTCTTCTACACGGTGGTGTGCTTGGGAGGCAGCATAAAGAAGAGGGATGCCTCACGCCTGGACAAATTGGTGTGGAAGGCAGGCTCGATTGTAGGCACGGAGCTGGACAGTTTGAAATCTGCGGCAAAGTGATGGGCGCTGAGCAGGCTCCTGTCAATCATGGAGAATCCACTGCATCCACTGAACAGTATCATCTCCAGACAGAGGAGCAGCTTCAGCAACAGACTGCTATCACTGTCCTGCTCCACTGACAGACTGAGGAAATCGTTCCTCCCCCACACTATGCGACTCTTCAATTACAGCCAGGGGGGTAAACTTTAAAAATATGCAAGACTAGCAAAATACCCGCACTTCGCAGCGGAGAAGTAGTGTGTTAAAGAAGTAATGAAAAAGAAAAGGAAACATTTTAATAATAACATAACATGATTGACATTGTCATTGTCATGAGTGTTGCTGTCATTTATATATATATATATACAGTATATACATATATATATATATACACACACACAAACATATATATACATATACACAGTATATATACATATACATCCACATATATATATACATATATATGCATACATATGTACTGTATATATGTGTGTGTGTGTGTATATATTATATATATATATATACATACACACACACATATATATATACATATATATGCATATACATATGTACATATATACACATATATATACATATCCACATATATATATATATATATATAAAGGATGGGACTCGATTAAAAAAAATAATCTAACTAATTACAGGCTTTGTAATTAATTAATCTTGATTCATCGCATGTAATCGACACGTAAATTTGCCCCAAAGCGCAAATGTTTTTTTCAATTTAAAAGGGTTTTAGTGGGCGACAGAATCAAATAATAGATATGGACATGAATATTGTAAACTCAAGCTCTTTTAATTTCTGAAAAAAAAAATGCATTTAAACTGCATTTCAATTCAAATCAGAATCATCATCTGTGGCTAAAATGAGGCAGACTTAAAAATAAAGTGGTATTCTAAGTACTTTAATTACATGTTCAGAATGGTATTGTCTTTAAATAATAAGAAGAAAAATTTCAACATAAAGTGCAGTTTTTCATCTTAAAAAAATAAGGCAGAAACATAAAAGTTAATTTGACCAGCTTCACCTTTAAACTCTGAGTAACCTTAGCCAAAATTATTTTGTACATTAGGCTAAAACAGTGTAATCATTGAACATTTTGTAATTAGATGTAATTAAAATTACTAACGGTCACGGAAGTCCAATGATCCCCAATAAGAGCCAAAAAGTCAGCTTTCTGTAATGCATCTAATTTTGCTTGCTTTTCAGTGTCATAAAGCTGTTGAATTTTACTTGAAATAGTCTCTCGGCACGGCAGTTGAAAAGTTGGATGACCTGACGCTAACTGTAGCACATTTCCTAACCCCTTATCTTCCACCACTGTTAGTGGTCTACAGTCCAAAGCAATTCATTTTGTGAGAGAATTTGTAAGTTTGACCGATGTTGACTTACTAATTTTGGTCCTGAAGCCAGTCATTTCATCAGTTTTGGGCAGCCGACACCTTTTGTTGGTACTGAAACTCGTACTGCTAGTGCTAAGAACATACACAGTTTCTGTGTTCACTGTAACATGTTTTGCATTTAGATGGTACCGTAAGGTTGAAGTGCCTCGGTGTTATGCATACTCCTTTTTGCACAGTTTGCACAAAACCACGCTTTTATCAAGGCTTCCGTCGGGTAGTCTTTTGAAATGAAATTTTCCTCCAATCAGTCCTAGCAACGCGCTTTCTTCCGACTCTTATATTTTTGTAGCTCTGATGTGTGCATCAATGTAATCGGTGTACCAGGAAATCATGCATTGAGAGAAGTTCCCCTTTGCTTGGAATGCAAAGTGTGATTAAATGCGTTATTTTTTAATGCGTTATGGAGCATATGCATCGAAGCTTCTTAGCTGTGCTTGTGCTAAGAAAAGGAAACATTTTAAAAATAACGTAACATGATTGTCAATGTAACCATTTGTAAGTAGTGCCTGGAGGATTCAGAGTGTGGAGAAACTCTAGAGACAGCGTGTGTATTAACTTGTGGATTTTTCTGTGAGTATTTGGTGGCAGTGTGACAAAGTTGCTTCCGCAAGACCGTGTTAGCTGCGGAGCTCAGCTCAGAGCGAAATGAGGTGAATGGGAGGGGAGAGGATGATGTCACTCCCCCACCCACCTTAACTGTCAATCCCCCCACAAACACAGTGTCTCGGAATTTGCATAAGCACAGCCCTTCACCAGCAATTTTAACTTAGTTACAAAGTGATCAAAACTCTTGTTTATACCCTGCTTCCTCTCATTAAACTTTATCCCGCATTAGTCGTGGGCATGACAAACGCCAGCGGCAGCCTGTCTATGAACTTCATTTAAACTTTAGGTTTACACCGTGCTTTGTTTCCGAAGTAGCTGGAGTCATGAATATGCTTGTATGCATCACTGTGCATGACAAACGGCAGTGTAGCATGTCTATAAACTTAATTTAAACTTACGGTTTACACCGTGCTTTGTTTCCGCAGTAGCTGCACTTATGAATATGCTTGTATGTGTCACTCGCTCGCTTCTTATTGTTTCGCTGCCTTCTCAATTGTATAATGCATGTTTTCTTCAGCGCTTTTTGGAGCTCTTCCTTGTTTTCTACGTACTGCGCTCACAGTCAGTTCACGTGATTACATGGCAGGCGTGATGATGTCACACGAAACTTCGCCCCCCACGGCCATCGAGCTGAACTCCATTACAGTATATGGAGAAAAATAGGTTTCAGTTATGACCATTACGCGTAGAATTTCGAAATGAAACCTGCCCAACTTTTGTAAGTAAGCTGTAAGGAATGAGCCTGCCAAATTTCAGTCTTCCACCCACACGGGAAGTTGGAGAATTAGTGATGAATGAGTCAGTGAGTGAGTGAGTGAGTGAGTGAGTGAGGGCTTTGCCTTTTATTAGTATAGATTATAGACTGTTATACCTGCCTCGCACTCTCCACCTTGCATTTTTTAACTTGCACTGCACTTTTATTGCTCTTTAATTAATATTGTTTTTATCAGTATGCTGCTGGAGTATGTGAATTTCCCCTTGGGGATTAATAAAGTATCTATATATCTATCTAAAATAAGATAGAAGGAAAAGAGCTTGACAGGTGAGGAGGCTGCTTGGAGAAGGCTGATCAAGCACATCAACCCACATAGAAATGAAAAAAGATGAAGAGGAGGAAGAAGAAAAATAAGTTCCAGATTATGTATAATAAGTCACCATTCCCATTCCTCTTCCAGAATAATAACAGATGCCTATATAGATTTTAGTCTCTGAAAATCAAAATACAATTTCTTTAGTCTTTATATTCAGAGTAAGATCTATGCATAATTCCACTAAAAATCTTACTTGATTTATATAATGGTTTTCATCCTTCCCTTGTATTTATGCCTTGATTGAATTATCATCTACATATCTGTTTGATAACGGAATAAATGTTCTGTCTCCAGTCAGTAATATAAAGCGTAAAATCACACACCGAGACAGAAAGCAACAACTGAGCTCCATCACCCACAAAAACTGTTACCATTTCTCACTACCATCTCTTTGAATACTAAAATCATTCATGCCTCCTTTACTTATGTTATTCATAACATATCTATGAGTTTCATACATGCCAATTATTAACTTTAGGCTCAGTGAAGTATACTGTAGGTAAAAAAAAAAGCACAAATACTGTATCTTTGGTTATTCTTATCATAATTCATCTGTCTCACAAATCTATATTCTGAATGAAGTATACATGAGAATGGTATATTATCCTTTAAGGAATACAAAAGGTACTAGTAATACAAATGAAACTAAAAAATAAAGGCTGCTTGTATGTAGCTGATACATTCAGTAGAAGTTTTGGAAATGTATTGAAATTTTCCAGTTAGGTATTAATCACAATATTATATACTCCTTTATTCTTCAGTCATGTTAATGAAAAAATAGCAACGTACCTTCCCCGAATTTTTGATATTGTCTTTTCCTCTGATTTCAAGGAAGCATCCTCTATTGCAAAGTTAGCACTTTCTACCTGATTAGGCACTGGAAGACAGGCATCGTGAAGCCAAACTTTATTAAACATATTTTCTTCTGATACATTTGAAGTATGACATTTGGCAAGTGAAGGTTCTGAATTTAGTGTCTTGATCACTAGAAAATAATCAAATTAAATAACAATTTTAATTTCTGTTAGTGCAAGGTTATTTACTTCTGATATTAACAGGAAATTTGAGTAAGACTATTCAAGTGTTTGCTAAATTTTACTGTTAAGAGAAGGTGCAGTAAAACTTTTTTTATATCACCAATTACTAATTATTAAATGTGCATGAAAAAGTATTTGCTCTGGTTGTAATATGACCAAGCTGTGCGCTGAGCTTACTCTTGAGCAAGCAACGTACAGTTGGCCATGTGAACAGTAATCTTGTTTCAAATCTCACAGCTTGGATTGCTGCTGTCATAATCGGTTTGAGTTTCATGGTTTGTTTCAATTACGACAGTATTTGTAGGACTTATGTTGAAGAGACATTCGGCATCTGTCAAGCGTTGTAAGTATACAACCGGTTTCATCGATAACTTCACATCCAGCTTTTGAGAGTTTAAACATTCATAAACATCAAAGTGTCCACTACTGAAATCGTCACCTGTCAATTTAAGATGTTTAAGAGGCATTGGCGGTTGTCGAAAGGTGTAAAATATTTGGCCATTTCGGTACACTTGAAAGCGACAACTGGACAATTCACCGGCAGCCATCAACTCACATGCAGATGCATAGGTGAAGGGCTTATGCATTTCACTCTTCTAGTGCTCCTGTGTAGAATAATTATCTCCTGTACCATCATCAGTCCACACCTTGAACCTGTCCCAGTCATTCAATACATAAGACACAATGTTCCTCCGGATATCAAGAGTGAGCCTGATATGGCCGTGCAATATGTAACAAAGAGAATGGAAAAGGTAGGTGCCATCTCCGGGCATGGAAACCACTCGGTAAGTGACAGTTCTTTGATCGATGGTGATCACCTCGATAAACATGTTAATGGCGGTACGGTTGGAATGATAAAGGAAATGGGTACCTGAACAATGTAAAGTAAGTCTAAAATACCTACACAGTAACTATAATCGTAATAAATGAACAATAAAACAGCGGAGAAGCCGTGGATTAAATAAAAAGGCTGTAGTTATCAGCAGGGAGATGTGAATCCCATGGCGAAGCAAGGAAGGGAATGTAGAGACTGGAGCGACGGACGGCCTTATATAGGCAGGCAGCCAACAATGTGGGACGCGTTGGGATGGGAGACCCAACGCCGCCTCACACGGTGACCAAGCTGCAGGCTATGGACGTATATATGTACGTAAGTAGGATTCAGTTAGCGTTTTGAACTCGCGTACCAAATTTCTTGAAGATGGGCCCATAAGTAACAAATACCATTGAAAAGTTCAATATGGCGGCCGACAGTGGCATCATACCACCGAAATAAGTACCAAATTTCAGTCTTCTACCTAGTACGTTGGGAAGTTGGAGAATTAGTGCCACCTACCGCCATAAATGGAAAGTTCAATATGGGGCTGACAGTGGCATCATACCACCGTTGGAAAGAAATAAGTGGCATCATACCACGAAATACATTGGTTTCGATTAGCGCAGGGAAGCCACCTACCAAATTTCGTGAAGATGGGGTCAGCCTTCTACCTACACGGGAAGTTGGAAAATTAGTGACGTTGGAAAGTTCAATATGGTGGCCAACAGTGGCATCATACCATCGAAGTAAGTATGTACATCGGTTTCGGTTAGCGCAGGGAAGCCGCCTACCAAATTTCGTGAAGATGGGGCCATAAATAAGAAAGTTCAACATGGCGGACGTTGTCGACCGTTATGACCGTTACGTGTAGAATTTCGAAATGAAACCTGCTTAACTTTTGTAAGTAAGCTGTAAGGAATAAGCCTGCCAAATTTCAGCCTTCTACCTACACGGGAAGTTGGAGAATTAGTGATGAGTGAGTGAGTGAGTCAGTGAGTGAGTCAGTGAGGGCTTTGACTTTTATTAGTATAGATTTGTTATCAAATGTTCAAAGAAAGACTATTATTAAATAAAAGGGATTATTATAGTTAATTGTAATACTTCAGTTATTCCTTAAAGAAAGAAATAAAATATTTACAGCCAGTGTGAACATTTTAATTTTACCTTTACATCTGATCACTCTAAGGGGTGTTGGTGTGGTAATACATTTCTTTCTGGATGAGTTGTGCAAAACTGGCTATGCTCACAGCCGCAGTGACTGGCATGCACTTGCTAATAAATTCTTCTTTGAGCTTCGCAAACCATGACTCCTTTCACTTTGCTACTGCAGACAGCCTTCATTTGCATAAAAAGTCACACCCAATTTTTCTGTGTGATTGCTGTCAGCACTGGGGTGAATAGGGGACACGATGCTTTGGAAGGCCTGCTTGTTAGAGCATTTTTAATGACAAATATCAAAAACATAAAACAACATGCCTCAGCTAATTTTTTATTTCAATTTCAATCAAATCTGTAAAGGCATTTTTGATAATTTGGGGTATTTCTTTTTTTTTGTGGGTAAAGGTTGATCCCTAAAGACTGATATATTGAAATGTTCGTTCTTAGCTAATACCTACTGCCATGGATGTACATTTTTGCAAAATTGTTCAGATTTAGTGTTTCTGTTGAAGTGAGTGGGTGCATTTTATATACACTGCTTAAAAATTAAGGAAACACTTAATCACCACAGTTTAACACAAAGTTAATAAAGCTTCAGGGGTATTAATCTGTCCAGTTAGGAAGCAGAAGTGACTGGGAATCAACTTCATCTGCTTTGTTGCAAAAGAAAGTGACAATAGGTGCACTGGAGAGGCAACAGCAAGACAACCCTCAAAAAGGGAATGGTTTTGCAGGTGTAGGCTACAGACCACTCCTCTCTCCTTATCTTTACTGACTAATTATTCTCTAGTTTTGCAGGTGTCCTTTCCACTATGGTAGCATAAGGCAGTACCCACAGCCGATTCAAGTTGCACAGGTAATCCAGCTCCTCCAGGATGGCACATCCATGTGTGTCGTCAGAAGAAGGTTTGCTGCGTCTCCCAGCACAGTCTCAAGAGCATGGAGGGAGACACCAGGAGACAGACAGTTTCATAAGGAGAACTGGACAGGGTCATAGAAAGGTATCAACCCAGCAGAAGGACTTGTATCTGCTACGTTGTGGAAGTAGGAACATTGCCAGAGTCCTACAAAATTACCTCCAGCTGGCTACTGGTACACACGTTTCTTTCTGAGAAAATTGTCAGAAACAGAGTCCATGAGGGTGGCACGAGAGCCTGACATCCTCTAGTGGGACTTTGCTCACAGCCCATCACCATGCAGCTCAATTGGCACAGAATATCACAAATGGCAGCTCCCCCATTGGTGCCTTGTTCTCTTCACAGATGAGAGTAGGTTCACAATGACCACATGTGACAGGCATGAAAGAGTCTGCAGACACTGTGGTGAACATTATGCAGTCTGCAACATTGTCCAGCATGACCAGTTTGGTGGTGGGTCTGTGAAGGTATATCTTAGAGGGTCGCACAGACCACCATGTGCTAGGCAACCTCCATATGCTAGAAATGGAATCCTCAGAGCCATCGTCAGATCTCACACTGGTGGGTTGGGCCCTGGGTTCCTCCTAGTGCAGGACAATGCCCAGCCTTTTTTCTATCCAGAGTGCATAGTTCTGCCCAGCCTCATGTGGCCAGAGGGTGTAGGCAGTTTCCTGGATGACAAAAGGCATTGATGCCATTGACTGGCTGATATGTCTCCCAGACCAGAAACCAATTGGGACGTTATGCCATCAAGTAGCTGTCAAGGAACTCACTGATGCCCTGATCCAGGTCTGGGAGGAGATCCCCCAGGACACCATCCACCATCTCACCTGGAGCTTTCCCAAACATTGTCAGGAGTGCTAACTGGCACATGGGGGACATACTGAGTCACTGAGTCACATTATGATTTGCCGTGATGAAATTCATGCAAGTTGGATCTGGTTGTGTCTTCAATTTTTGACTTTGATTTTCAGTGTGATGTTGAATTCAGCCCTCAATGGGTTGCAAATTATGGTTTCCAATGACAGTTGTTACAGCATTTTGTTCTCAATGAATTACACAATATTACTCAGTAAAGATTTTGCACTTGAATGTTTCATTCATTGAGATCCGATGTGTGATTTAAGTATTCCCTTAATTTTTTTGAGCAGTACATATACATATATACACATATACACATATACATATATATATATATATATATATATATATATATATATATATATATATATATATATATATATATATATATATATATATATATATATATATATAGTGATGAACAACACGCATGGGTTGACATCCTTGTCGGAACATTAACAAAGATGGCAATATGCAGCTGGGCACATTGGCATCTCAGTAGGGCTGGACTAAAGACGCTTACCTAGCAGGGAGGCCAATGTGATGGAAGGACAGGGGGAAACAACCTAGCAGGGCTACATGCTTCCCCAACATGCTAGGTGGCAGCATCTTGCAGCGACATTACTTCTACAGACACCCAGAAGGGCAGCCTTGTCGGGTTCTATGGTTGCTGCAGGGATCTGTGATCCCTCCTCTGTGGGGTTTCTTTTTAACCCAGAAGTGCTTCCAACTGGCTGTACCCTAGCACCAGTAGTATTCTAAGCCCTAAGAAGCCACTCAATCTTATTTAGACGAGATGGAGAAAGGTGGATGAAGGACAAATACCTCCTGGAGAAACAGAAGAGTGAAAGAAGTAAGAGAGTTGTGCTTGTGTTTATTATTACAAAGAAGTCAATTTGTAAGGTATTTCATTACAATAAACCTTGTATTCATGGTATTTATGTCTGAGATTAGGGGGCCTGCAATTCCCCCTAGCAGTTCACAATACACACACACACACATTTATTCACATGTTTTAAAGCTACTTTTATGTGCTTCCACTAACATATTCGAGATTGTATTATTAGAGTTGTCTAACTTCAAGGAGCTGAGCCACATGAACATCTCGTTAATGTAGTTATTCTGAAATACTGAATAAATACATTTTTTTAAGTATGTTTTAATGTTTTAGCTCATTTAATCCCTTTTGTAGAACAGCCACAGATACAGATAAGTCAGTAAGAAAATATATGGATAGTTATATAGACACGTGTAGCCATGTCCACTATATTCAGATGCATACAAAGTCTCCATTACTGTATTGTGGCTATGCATAGAGCTGCATTAAAAAGAGAATTGATTTTGGTATCATTTGTAAATAACTCAATCAAATACATTATGTAACTTAAAGTGATTGCAACTCACAGTTGGCTGGTCATGGATAAATGTCATAATAAAAAAGCCCTTTTTGCCTGTAAAGGCAAGTGCTATTTATTGCTTTATTAGTTTAAACCAAGAAGGATTTTTAAATAACTGGCACAATACTAGTAATCCCATGTTAAAATTCAAGCACTTTAGATTCAAAGCAGAAAACCTGGAATTAATTATTGAATTAAGAATTCTCTCCCACATCTTGTATGTCTTGTTAACCTGAACTGAACACAAGTGATGAGTGAACCCCATGGTTTTAGCTTTGCACGAGTTTGGTGATATTGTCAAAATGTTTGGAAAGTTTGCCAAATTCAACAAAATACAGTGAAGTCAATGGGATAGGTGGAACTAAACTAGTTTTATAATGGTGCGATACTCATTTGAGTTTTCCTGAGGGCTAGGGAAGTGCCTGCAAGCTATGCTGAACTGATTATGGGCGTCAGACTCCTAAGGTTTGTTTTGACAGTATAGCTAATTCCATATGCAATCAGCCCATGGACCGTTCCTGTTGTGTGGCAATTTGGCTGTGGCTCTGGCAGATGGAACTCGAAGATCAGTTAGCACTTCCCTGTTTGAACTTCGGAGTACCGGTAGATAATATATGCTTACCAGTGCATGACTACACAGTCAGAGAGCCTGTGATGTGAGGGATCAGCATTACATACCTGGGGGGCTGTGCCTGTCATTCAATGCCTGATCTGCATTACACAGAGAAGAGCACAACATGCTATTCTGCTACAGTCCTTAAAGTCTTGTCTGATGATGAAGTCAGAAACACTGGTTTTAGGTGAAGCAAATGGTTCAGCAGATCCGCGGATATTATTCCAGGGTTCTATGAGACTTCATGAAATATTTTATGCCTTGCTCATGAACAGATCTTCCAGTATAGCTAAATCAGGGATGACTGACAGCATTGTATCATACTCCACTTGGACAATATTACCCTTTCACTCATGCAGGCTATACCAGGAATTTAAAATGTGTTTATCGATGGTTTATACCTATTACAAAGATGGTGAAAAAGTAAGGAAAAAAATGTAGAATAGTGGATTTCCAAAAAGGCATTTTGAGTGAACTTACTTTTAACAATGACCACAATCACTCATTTGGATGGATTTACTATTTTAAGAGTTACAATAACTAAAGTAGTAGTTTAGTTTGAATTCCATTCATTAGTCTTAGCCTTTGAAGTATCAGTTGCTTGTAGTGTAAATCAATTTTTTTGTTTAATTAATGAATAATTATTTTAGTTAACAAATTCAGAACAAACACCTCAAAGATAATATACAAGGTATGTGAGTATGTGGGCACTGCTATTTCTTAATGGAATAGGCTACCATTAGAATTATTTGATAAATGTGCCTGCCCTTGTAATGGAAACTAAGAAAATCTATCTTTATATTAAGGTTTGTTTGGTTGATGCCAGAAATTAAGGTACCAGAAAGTATTGAAAGTAACAATCTTTGTAAACAGAGTTTCCATTTTTTCCTTGTGTGGCCTTCCTTAGGTACGCTGTTTTTTACTCCCACATTTCAAACAAATGTAAATTAGGTTAACTGGAATCTCTCAACTGGCCCTCTGTGGGTGTGTGAGTGAAAAGGTGCTGTGAACCTAAATTCGAAATTCATATTAACACTAAGAAAGAAAGAAAAAAAGCAACTACTGACTTAATCCAATTATAAAGTCACGGGAGTATGTTGTGGTGTGAAAGTTTGTATATAAATTGATTAATATTTTTATGCCAAAAGCAATGTAGTTTAGTGTTATATCATTGATAAGAACAGCAATGGTTTGATGTTTAAGAACCACCTACCCCCCACACAGTCTTTACGGCTAAGTGATGAATTGTATGACAGGGTCAGGGGAAGTGCCTAAAACCAGTTTGGCAGGTGATTCTTTGCAGGACTCTCTCAATCAACCACCACAGGAAAGTCAAATGGTTTTGGGGGCAAGTATGAAAGGTATTGTGTGCCCCCATTGGTCTGAAGTATGGCTGTTTGGGATTGGTTTAAACCAGAGGCTATACTGTAGCACGAAGCCCTGTTGGTGTAAGGATTTGGACAAAGAATGTATAAATTCGGTTGCATTACCCCTCCTTATCTCTCTCACACCATCATGATGAAGAAGCATCTCACACACCATGGACTGAAAAAAGACTCGGCAGCCATATTGAGACAAGCATGCAGCCTGTCCTAAAGAAAGCAATGAAATGATGACTTAACTAGAGACATTTTAAGTAACTAACAAGTCTGTGTGCCACCTGAAACTACACATCAGCATTTATTAGGTTGTATGGTTGCCAATATTCACACATACTTTGCTTATTGTTATTATTTTATGAATGTTACCAATAATACATTATTTAAAGTTGTAACTTAACTCCTGCTTGTTTTTTTACTCTATGTTATTGCCTGAGGTTATAGAAATAGAAGGGAAAGTGGGGAGAAGTTATAAAGTAGAATACCGTATAAACACTGGTAAGTCTATGGGATTTGAGGCATTCTGAAAAAGGCTACACATTAACAATACAAAAAATGAAAGTAGAGTAATATAGAACACTACCAAGACAAAACAGTCTCATTTAAAGACAACTCTAGACATAAGTCAGTCTATTACAGGGCACAGACCCACAAACACAAATATAAACTTAAGTGATGTTAAATTATATTTATGAATTAAGTTGACACATAGATCTTTAGGAGGAATGAAGAAAATCAGAGCACCTCGAGAAAAATCTACTAAGATACAAGAAGAATGTGTATACTCTAAACTGAAATTATTAGAGGGCGATTCAAACACAGGCTGCTGAAGTTGAAAGGCAGCCCTACTATGCACAGCATCAAATAAAGCCATAAATTTACCATGATGGAGTAAATAAAGAACATATATAATGTGATATTCTTGTACTTACTAATAAAAATGATTACAATTATTGTGCAACTTTTTAAAATAGAGGCGCTGTATATTAAATTTGTCTTAGTAATAAAAATGTATTCATATAATAACATAAAGGTAATATGGTCCAGTGGTTCAGATTTGGACTTTAAAAGCCCAAGTGTGTCAGTTCTGTCTCCATCTCTGACTATCTGTATGACTTTCAAGAAATAATTTAACTTGACTATGTGGTTGTAATTGTAAAAGCTACATATTAACAACTGTACTGTATCTGTTTAATAGTACAGCACCTGGGGAGCTATTTGAGTAAAGAAAGGTGTTTTACAAAATAAAGGCTGGTTGTTTGTGCTTTGACATTATTTCCTACTGGAAAGAAGAAGAGAAATTAAGGAAAACTGACTTAAAATATGAATCAAATTCAAATTAATTAAAATAAAATAAATGAAACATTAAGAGTCAAATAATCATATTTTACCAGATTTAGAATAAAACATATAGTCTATGATCTTAAAATAACACAATGCTTTCTGTTTATTTTGCAATATATATATAAAATATAGAAGAATGAATTATCATCATGGCAAAGTAATTAATGGATGGTAGTTAATAATAATAATATAATGTTTTGCTTACACTCCTCAGGTTTCATGATTGTTGGTAGTGCACCTTGTGATGCTGCCTTAAATAATCTTGCCCGAGCATTGCTAATTTTTTTGATTTTGACTGGGTCAACTGGTGGCTTAGGAAGAGGCAGTGGGGTATCAATCTCATTTTCAATAGCCAAAGGAAGCTGAGGTTTCTAATAAATTGAAAATAAGAGACATTAAATTAACTAGAATTAACTTTTGAACATTTAATAACAAAACTAAATAACTTTTTTTTTAAAGCAAAAACGCAGTGGTGATGTAATGCATCTAAGCTTAGGGTTCAGAGCTTTGCAGTTATATACCTTTGCTGTGGCTTTGAATTTTGTGAATGCTGAATAAAAGAGAAAAAGGAATTTATACAAATAAACCATTTAATCAATTAAAAAAAATAAGGCTGTTAGTGAACAGCGTTTGAACTATCTATCCATTAATTTCATGGCATGCCTAAGTGTTTCCTTGATCCATATGGCACAAAGCAGGAACTAATAATGCATGTGATGGAGGACAATAGACTTACAATCTTTAAAATGTGTCATGTTTAAAGACTGAGAGTCCCAGGCCCTAATGCTATTCCCATATTCTTCCTGTATCATTATGGGTTTTCTCCAAGTATTCTGGTGTCAGCCTACATATTAAAAATATTAAGGTTAGGTTAGGCTAACTGATGTCTCTATATTGGCCCTATATAAGTGAGTGTGTATCTCTTATGGATTCTGCCCTATTACATACTGTTATACTATTCAGAGTTGGTTTCTCAAATATGCCTTTATCTTTACTATTATGACAATGTATTAGGATAAAAGCTCAGAAAATGAATGAAAATTAATAATCTGCAGAAATTCTAAAAATCCTAAATTAACAATTAGGAAAATAATTAACATAAAATCATATCAACTGCTAATATCAGTGTAGAAATCACGATAGTAGCACATACAGTATTGAAAACCTAAAATAAAACATCTAATGGCACCACACACAAAACAAATTATTGTAACCAAAAAATGAAGAGCATTATAAACATCCAATGACCTTGAACTGCTTCTAAAACTAGACATAGAGTTGTATAGTTATGTAGTAGTGAATGTGATTGCAAAAGGCATATTAATTTCAATAAGGAACTATGTTTATTAAACTGTTCCAATTCAGAGAATATGATCTATGCGTAGACACACATACTGCACACACTCACTCACCTGTGATCAACTTAGACTCACCTACTTAATTAAAGCACATTATTATGTGTCATGAAAACTGGAGTACCAGAGAAAACACAAAGATACTGAAAGAATGACAAAATTCCAGAGACAGAAGTATGGCCCGACCATAAGTTAGAAATGAAGATGCAGTGTTAAACACTTTGTCATCCTGAGCCCGCCCCCGTGATTATTAACATCTTAAAACAGCTATGGCTGGAATTATGTTGCATTTTACTTTGAGGGATGCCTTTGAGCAAATAAAATAAAAATGTATGCTGTCAAAGTGAAATAATATCTAAGAATGCATCTGCTGTTACAGCTGATAAGTTATACAAGCAATCATACCTTCAATAACAACCAAAAATGGAAATGAAGTTCATATGAAAGTTGGTAACTACATCCTGACAGAAACACTCAATTTCACCACTATGGCATTTATGGATTTATTTGCACCAGGGCTAAGGTAATTTCAGGCCATCTGTAAGATGTATTAAATGACTCAGCACTCTGAATATACATCACACATAAGTATAAAAATAAAAAGGCAAAGAAAAGATCATATCTAAACAGAAAAATCTGAATTGTGTTCTTAGACCTGCTATACAAAAATGGCTTTAATAGAATTTTTTTTTAATACAAGAAAGATAAATTAACATTCACATTTCATTTTAACTAGTTAATTATACTAGGTGATACATCAAAATACAGATAGTATATTACTAGAAATCAGTAGAAAACCTAGTAAATGTCTGTCCATTCAGTGAAGTGTATGTTTTGTGAACCTTCAGCTCAATTAAGAAACTATAAGCGTTCCTATACTTTCAGCAATTGATGCATTTTAATTATTGTTTACATTTTTAAAATAATACCTGTGTTTTCTGCTTAAACTGTCAGATTATGTGAGCCAGAAATTAATTGTCTTTGCTGTTTTACCTTGCTTAATCAAAAATATTAATGTTTAAAGTTTAATGTGAAGAAACTATACATATCTAAGTTCTAGAAAATAGTGGAAATATAATCTATAACATTTAGTAATAAATATTACTCATTTAATGATCATCATCAACTTTTAAATACTTTATTTTAAAAACTGAAAATGCCGAAATTCTTTAAAACTATATATTACTTTCACAGTTTTAAGTATCACGCTAAAAAAATAAACTTACATTCTCCAGTGGGGAAAGACGTTTTGCAGAAACAGGTCTGGAGTCAGGCAGATCAAAACTACGAGCATGAAGGCTGTTAAAAATATAAACACATTTAGAAAAAATAATTAATGATTCAAAGTAACAACTTCCAATTGTTCAAGTGCATACTGTACTTAAGTAGTTTATTAGATTTATTTTCTAATTGCTTATTTAATTCTTTAACACCCAAATACACACAGCAGGAAAGGAAATTCAAGTTTGTGAAATAATACTAATAATAATAAAACAGGCTTCGAGTGATGACTCCAAGTATATGATTTACTATTTAAATTAAATAATTTTTGTAGCATCACTTTTACCACTTTTGAACTTTTTGAGGAACGGTCCCCATGTATCATTACTTAATCCAAGCCTGAAGAAATTTTTAAAATCTTAATCCACTCTGAATAGGACACCCCTCTTAATCCAGAGATGTACTTAATTGCTTTCTCTACTCAACTTAATTTTTTTTTTTTTTAAATAGTACAGTCACCAAAAATGTACACCTTTTTCCAAATCTGGTCACACTAGCACATTGTAAACTTTCAGCATAATAGCTCATGAAGGGTGGCGCAGAGGTAGCGCTGCTGCCTCTCAGTTAGGAGACCCAGATTCACTTCCCGGGTCCTCCCTGCGTGGAGTTAACATGTTCTCCCTGTGACTGTGTGGGTTTCCTCCGGGCACTCCAGTTTCCTCCCATGGTCCAAAGACATGCAGGTTAGGTGGATTGGTAATTCTAAATTGGTCGTTTGTGTGTGTCCTGTAGTGAGCTGGCACCCTGCCCGGGATTGGTTCCTGCCTTGTGCCCTGGGATTGGCTCCAACAGACCCCTGTGACCCTGTGTTTGGATTCAGTGGGTTGGAAGATGGATGGATAGCTCTTGACTTATAACCAATAATTTTTATAATATAACACCACCATGTATTTTCTATTTTATTTTCCTTAATGCATTGTGTGGAAATTGAGAATGTTTAAGTCTCTTAAATCCTTTTCAGAGACTGTTTCCTTAGCATTAACCTTCTTGTAAATGTAATGAAGGTTTCTTTTACATGTTAAACATTGTCTGATTATTTTTGAAAGTCTAAAAAATTGCCATATACTGTAGACTGGTATCAGTTATTTTCTACAGTTATTTATTTAACAATATTTTATCAAACAATTTATGCATTTTGTATATTTTCAGGATATGACTGAATGACTTAAGAATTATTAGATACAAATAGCATGAGATATTTTCACAGACATTTTGATATTGTTTGCTGTTGTCTAGCATTGGCCTCTATTGAGTACTGTCCTATCAGAAATTTTATGTCCTTTCTCACAAAACAAACCCCACAATCATGGACATATATTAGATCTAGTTATAATTCAAGGACTAAATGTTAATGTATATTAAAACTGTTGAAATTGCAGCTCTGGATTATTGCCATTTACTAATTAATATATTTGCCTATTTTGTTAAAACTGATTGGAAACTGAAGGGTTTGAAAAATAAGCATTTCAAAGCATCATTTGTGATAGATTTATTTTTCAGGAATCTTTAACAATACACAATGTGGTTAATAATACTAACTCTTGCTTAATATATATTTCAGTTGCACCTATTAAACTAAAAAGGAAATCTTTGATCATAGCAATACCATGGAATAAATTGTAGGAATGTATGTTTTGAAAAGATGTTGTACATACAAATGGCAATGAAGAAAAACTAGTTAAGTGATCATTATCAAATACTGAAACATCCATAGACACTTGTAAAAAGAGGCAGTATGTGCTGAGAGACAATTAATTTTTTTTAATTGATACATGATAAAGGAAAGAATCATACTGGAAGGCTTTTAGACATTCTCCAACAAACAAATGATATATAAATTTGTCCTAGTCCAAATGGGAGGAATTTCTGTCATTTCTCAATCACAATATAATATTCATTTATATATAGTATCTTCTGCAGTTCTCAAAAACAGTTCTTATCTGTTCGTTCACGAAAATCTAGGAATATTTTCAGAAAACTGGCAAAATGGAGCATTGCAAAATTGTTTTCCAGTTTTGGTTCTTCCACATGTAATTTAGAATTCTAAGACCTTTTTTCATAAATGTTTAGACAGACTCGCCTTTAGATATTATAAATTGCTCCCTGTAAAACTGGAATAATTCTACACATACACAAAACAGCTCTAGTCAAATCCTTACTGAAGAAATATCTCAGATTTCTTAAATTACATTCACACAGCCTTTTGACTGCTCAACTGTCTTAAAGCTGTAGAAAATTATACTCTGACAGGAAAAACAGCATGGTATAGATAAAAAAATCGTGGAGGGCGGCACGGTGGCGCAGTGGTATCTCTGCTGCCTCGCGGTAAGGAGACCTGGGTTCCTTCCCGGGTCATTCCTGCGTGGAGTTTGCATGTTCTTCTCATGTCTGCGTGGGTTGACTCTGGGTGCTACGGTTTCCTCTCATAGTCCAAAGACATGCAGGTTAGGTGCATTGGCGATTCTAAATTGTCCCTAGTGTGTGCTTGGTGTATGAGTGTGTGTGTGTGTGTGCGCCCTGTGGTGGGCTGGTGCCGTGCCCAGGGATTTGTTCCTGCCTGTGTTGGCTGGGATTGGCTCCAGCAGACCCCTGTGACCCTATGTGGGGATATAGCAGGTTGGATAATGACTGACTGACGTTGTTTTGGATTACTCTACTGATGCAATTTTTCCATGACACATCTGGCTTTTGGTCTAAATATGAGTGGAAATATTTACAAAACATCACTATTAATTGTTTAAAGTTAAAATACCAGAAATAAATTATTTGAAAGACTGGATGATAACTTTATCTACTGAAAAATTTTACACTTCTGTAAACATCAGAAAGTATAAGTTATGATGTTAAAAATGCCTCAAACATCAATATCAAAGTGCTTTTAGAACTGTGGGTTTTTGGCCCCCACCTCCCCTTAAGACTCCACAGAGTCTTGGTAGCATGGCAAGCGGTTCATGTGTGCAATATGGGAGCGGATGGCCCAGCACTTAGAGCTTAGTGCAGCTATGCTACGTCCCCATTTTAAAAGGGAAACACGAGTACGAGAGGGGTGAATCAAAAATCGAGAGGAACAGAAGATGGAGGTTATAGGTAGAAAAAACAAGAGGGCAGGAGGCAGAAGGAGCCAGTGTGTGCGAGCTGAAGGGAGCAGGCTCAAGGGAGAGAAGGCAGGCAACTGGGAAGGAGAGCTCCTTGAGCAGCGCAAGAGGCTGAGACCAGGGTCTGAAGGAGTGATTGCTCTGGCTGAACAACTCGGGGAGTCACAGTGATGCACACTAAGTGGAGTGAATTGCCGTGGAAGACCAGGAAGGCAGCAGGGGTCGAGGAGGCTTGGGAGGAGAGCTTTTTACACCATCCCCTTGCTTCATGTGGGTTTTGTCCTCATCTGCCATGCTAATCTGGTTACGTTATCAAGGGTGTCGGGTTTAAGAGGCTCCCAAAAATTAAGAGGGAACAATGAGCTGACCCGCACTGTCACAGATGTTCATTGCATAACAACATGTTACAGGAAAGTGTATTTTTTTAATTGAAATAGATTATATGTAGGGAAAATGTGAAATTTAAGTATATATTATCATTATCATTATATTATCATTTATTTACATTGTTCACTTAGGTATTTGCTTGTGTGATTTTTTTCAGTTGCATGTGGCTCCCCTTTAAAGTTCACAGATGGCAATGTATATTTAAAAAAAATTTGGAGAGTGGCATTGTGGGGAATCCCCATTCAAAGTAAGCAGACATGCATGTAAATACAAACAATTTCAGAGATTCAGGGTGGGGGTCTGCTTTCAAAATCCATAGATGAGAATGTAAATCACAATGAAGCCACTCATAGGGGACCTGTTAAGTTTAAACTAATGCAACCAGTCCAGGATCATTTTAAGGATTTTCAGGTAACAGGGTCTTGGCACCCTCTATGGTTCTCATACACGGTCTTAACATATATATAAAATCAAAACCCCTTTGGGCTTTGACTACATTCATATGATGTTGTAATATTGATCAGGGGCTATATTGAATATGATGGACAAAAACATTAGGGGTTGGGTGCAATAGATCGAGGCTTAAGACTCTGATGCCCCTGCCCCGTTTCCACTGCCACTGCATGGTCCAGGCTTATCTTGGCCATGGGGGCACCATTTCTTCAAAACAACACCTACACTCACAGCCACATCACCAGAGCACTGGCACTTTAGGTTTATAGTGTGCTTGATAACTATTTAGCTTTGCCGAACTATCCACTTCCATTTCACACCTGACTACATGCCAAACTTGATCACGTCTTTTTTCCTTTCTAAGACATTGCCCCCTTCATGAGTTGTTCATCCACCCTGTTGGTCAGTGGTGCTATTTGGCCATCAATCTCTTCTTCACAGTCCTTCATTTACATAAAAGAACACTCTTAGCATAGCGAAGAGCATGTACATTAGCATAATATTAATAAATATTGGGCCATGGTGCCTGTATGGATACCCACAGGGCAGGCAGGGAATTGCTGTCCTGTTAGACAGCCCTAATGGTTCCATGGGTGCCACCAGGTGGAGCTGCAAGGTCTGACCTAGAGTGCTTCCAAAATATAGTGCTGTAACTCCCTGGTCTGGCATATAAAAGATCCAATTACTTACCTCATGGAGTCAGAGTTGGGAGGTAGAGGACAAAACTCAGCTGGAGGAGTGGTAAGAGAGGTAAGACAGACCGAGAGAGGAAAGTAGAATATTGTATGAAGTTGTGCTTGTGCAATATTTGGGAGAAGCCTGCAAGAGGTATTTATAAATAATACAATCGTTATTTGAAAGTGGGACTTGTGTTGGTGTTGGTGTGTTTGGGGCTTTGGTGATGAGTGGTGCTCCCTACAGGTCACTATAGATATAGATTTGTTATGTGCTTAGTGATTTTATTTGAAGAAAACAACATCCCATACAATCATGTCAAATTTAACAAACCAGAACTCAGCCCTTGCCAGATTCCCCAGTTCCCCCCACCTATTCTGCCTCACTACGTGAAGCTAGACCACACTTCACAAAGTCCCAGTCCTTTGACATGCCAAGAGGTAGGGCACATCAACAACAAATCAAACCCCCAACAGTGGTGCAGTAAGGATTAAAATTGAGATATCTTAGGATAGTACCATCCAGATGCAAAAATCTACAGTATGATATTTAAGTAGTCTCTCTATTATATAAAAAAATCCTGCAACGAGACAAGACTTTTTGGAAGATTTTTTCAAGTCCCACAAGTCGAGACTTTGGGCATGAAATTTTTTCAAGTCCCGTCCTCCTTTCATTTATGGTTAATGGCCCATGCCCACGGTACTCTCACCTCTCATTCGTGTGAATGCTTTTGACAGACACAGTTGTTGCTCTCTCAGCTCTTATAAGTTTTAACATTTTCCTCACTTTAAGTTCCCAATTAAAGAAGAAGTATTATGTCTAAATCTTAATGAAGAATTTCACCATGAAGGGTTATCAACAGTAAAAATGAGTACACGAGTAATCCTAGCACCGAGAAATGATTAAGTCAAATGAATTAACGCCAAAAATGTTGATCGGTTACACTGCAAATTGATTAAATGTGTATCAATAGACTATGCTGAAACAGTTGGTTGTGATCATGCGGAAGATGAAAACATCAACTTACAATATCCCGAAGAATATCTACAACTGCTAACACCGTCCGGTCTTCCTCCACACAAATTACTGTAGAAAGAAGGATGTATCCATGAAAGGTAACGTAGTACATCTTCAGGGGATAACATTAGATAACAAAGGAGATCTTGATATGCCATTCTTATTAAAATGTTAACAGTTTCCCCTTAGAATAGCTTTTGCAAAGACAATTTACAAATCTCAGAGCCAAACATTCAAAAAAGTCATTTTATTTAATAGAGAGAATGAAACAAAATTCAATCACGGGCAGTTATACGTTGCGTTGTCATGATGAAAGTCCAAACACAGAAGCAAAATTCAATGTGATATTGACGAAAATTGAATTCAAAAAATTGTTTTTACTGAAGTTTTACAGTAAAAGTGTAATTTAAAAAGTTTTTGCGTGTTAATTTCAAAGCCAAAAAGAACAAAATTTGTATTACTCAACGAATAATTCTAACACAACATGAAACATAATTTACTTTCAAATTATTATGTTTTACTATTATTTAATATGGTTAATTACTCACTATAATGTAAAATAGTTAGTAAATTGTACATCCACATCCCCATACACGAGTGGCAGAACCGCAAAGAGGCTAGTGTGTAGCACAGGCAAGGGGATTAGCGAGCGAAGCGAGCAGGGGGCAAACCCCTAGTACAATTAGAAATTGAGATACCTTAGGATACTACAGTCCAAATACAATAAACCTAGGGTATGATGTTAAACCATCCCCTTAGTTGCGGGAGATATATTTAGTAGAAGAAATTTCAATATGGTAATTTGGAAAAAAAGAAAACAAAAAAAAGGGTCCATTAAAAAAATAGAATGCTGTAAAATGCAGTTTGTTTGGCAGCTGTTGAAGGAGAGAAATCTGGGAAAATATGGATGCAGTTATTTTCAAATTTTCTTTAACTCACAGTTTCTCAAAATGTACAATTTAGCTTCTCAGTTTTGAGTCATTTAATCCATGCATGCAGTAAGCTGCTGAGATCTCACTGTCCGACTTAAAGCACTCTCAGATATGAATTTCAAGTTTTTAAGAGAGAAATTTCAAGTTTTAAGAGAGACCTTTGATTCTGATAACTTTCCTTCTACAGCTATCTGTCAGCGCAGCTATAATTTATCACCAAACACTTTGCATGCAGAATCTACAGCAGTTGCTTTTTTGTCGTCTGCAGATGTCAGTTGTTCAACTTCTTCAATACAAGTCATAAACATTTGCTTAACTTCTTCAAGATGAGCACCAAGTACTTTGGTTTCACTCTCGATTTTACTCTTATTTTCCTGTATTTTTTCGTCAATTCTTGTTAGAATGGTTTTAAATCTTATTGTAAAGTTATTACTTAAATGTACCTCCTGGTGTTTTAGATCCTGAAGGAGCTTGTCATTTCTTTTGTGTATATCCTTCTTTATATCCTTTTATATCCTTCTTTATATCATTCATTATATCATTTATAGTCCCTCCGAGTGCAGCAACCATACCTTCAGCTCAGACAGTTCGTTTCCATCCTGTCCATGCTCCAAAAGTAGAATTACTAGTGCAGTTGGAGTTGAGGCTGTTGATTCACCAGGGGTATTAGTAGTATGTGACAGCAAAGATAGATTGGACATGCCCACTTCTGATAACCCGCTTCAGATCTGCAAATTCTCATTGCCCACCTCACTCTCAGTTTGGTTCCCACATTTCCTCTCCGCTAGAGCCGATGCTGCAGCAGAAGTTCCCAAATGATCCATTCTTTTGCTCGTCTCTACCAATTCATTCTCTGGCAGGCCATATTGTGAACTTGAGACCAGTTTAGACTTTGATGAAGCTTTATCTGCCTTTTCCCTGTCTTTCTGAACCTTTGATCTCCTGCTCATTAACATACCTGTAATTAAATCCTCAAGGATTGATTCAGGAATGACAGTAAAAAAGCAAAATAACACTGCTGCCAGCAGTGCTCCTTTCTAGACATCTATCTCTCATAACAGATGAGACTCTCTATAGATATAGACCTGATTGCAACATTAGCAAGCACCTAAAAGTCAATGATTATGGATTTCACTACTACTTAATTAAACATATGTATGCTTACATTATATATACACACATACTCTAAATATAACTCAGATTTTGATTGTAAAATGCGTAAGCACCCAATTCAAAAGATGTTTCTACATTTACCAGTGGACCATCTATATTATATTTTAGTCACTGATTATGAAGTTATCTACTACTATTTAATTAAACATACTGTATGTTTGATTATATATGTGTTTTTAAACCCAGCACTGCAATTGAAAATCCCACAACAGGTCATTCTGAAGTTTTCTCATCTGAGGAAAAACAAAGGAATGGATGTATCCATAACTTCACAAAAAATAATTTCTTCAACTATAACGTATCAAAAGTCTCAAAACATTGTTTTATATACTATACTAATGTAAGTAAAATTTTATTTAATGATATTTTCTGTCAAAAACACTAAAATACTGAAGTATTAACTAAATAAATATTTTCATTATTTCAAAATAATTTAAAAAAAAATGCAAAGATGAAGCTGTAAATAAAAATATCATTGTAAATTCAAACATAGAAATATAAAGTCCAACCTGAACGATGAAGGAGGTCTGCTATCTGATGTTCTGGAGGAAGTAGATCCAAAAAGTTTACGTTCATCTTCTCTAGGTGTTAATGGTCTTTTGGTGTTTAGGATTCTGACGGACATCCGTGCCTCATTGATAATTTCAGCACTGGTTTTCTGATTTGATGAGGATTTCACATAAAAAGGCTCTGTTTTCTTTTTCACTGAAGACATTTTTAACAATAGCAAAGCAAAAAAAAAGTCAGCTAGAAATGAAAAAAAAAAAAAGTGTTAATATCTAAGTAAATACAGAAATATGAAAAATTGAAAAATATGTTTTTCATTACCATCGATCCATCCATTATCCAGCCTGCTATATCCTAATACAGGGTCATGGGGGTTCACTGAAGCCAGTCCCAGCCAACAGAGGGCACAAGGCAGGAACAAATTCCAGGCAGGGCATTAGCCCACCACAGGGCGGGCACACACACACCAAGCACACACTAGGGACAATTTGGGATCGCCAATGCACCTAACCTGCTTGTCTTTGGACTGTGGGAGGAAACTGGAGCACCCGGAGGAAACCCACACAGGCATGGGGAGAACATACAAACTCCACACAGGGAGGACCTGGAAAATGAAACCAGGTGTCCTTACTGCGAGGCAGCAGCGCTGGTTTTCATTACACAAATGTAAATTTAGCACATTAAGCATATTTAATTTTTGCAATAGTAATATATTTAGAATGAAGCAGCATAATGGCACTCAGGCTAGTGCTGCTTCATATCTCCAGTGTCATATGTTCAAATCTGAACACAGGTAATACTTGTGTGCTGCACTCACATTCTCCCTGTGGTTCAGCAGGCTTCCTAAGGTTTTTTGGTACCTCCCAGTTCTTAGAGACATTCAGTTGGCTGGTGAATGGCCTGTTATTAAAGCTTGTGTATATATCAGTGAACTTTCCCTGATGCATTTTTTATGGTTGGCCCCTGCCTAGCACCTGATGTTGCCAGGAATAGTGCATACATGCCACTACTATGCACGGAAATAACTGGATATACAAAATAAACTGACCAATATTTTTGTTCCCTTGAGTTTATTGTGGTGGGATGTGCACTGATATACTCCTTGAATTTTTTCAAAGATACGAAATACTAAATCTGAAAGTGGACAAGTTAATGAAAAGTGGAAAATGTAAGTAAAACATCAAAAATATGCCGGGTAGGATTTATGCATTTTAATATGTTTTCCGATGTAACAGGGTCAGTTAACCTTTACAGTAAGTAGTTACTTTAAATTAATAATAGAAAATGAGAATCTGGTTTTCCTATTACTCCCTATTTTCCTATTACTGTCTTAATCTCCAATGCACACTGTTATCTACTATACAACATTTACAGATGGTATATGCATAATGCAAAATAAAGAACTGTATAGTAAAGTAACTGGATGAATAAAAACAGACAAATGAAACAGGAAACAAGACACTACTTACTCAAACATGAATCTCATATGGTTGATATATTACCTCAATAAACAAAACATTTTATATGAGGAAACTTATGGAGGCCTTTTATGTGGGTAATTACTGCATTTTTTCACTTAAAGTAATGTTTTGTAATTGATTTTAGATTTTCAGAACAATGCTGACCTTATAAGATAAATAAATACATACAGTATGTGTATATACTATATTAAGAGGATTGGATTTGCCTAAATTTGAGAAATGGACACTTAGAAAAACCCCAAACATCATTCATGGCTTATTTTTAGACATCCCAAATTTAGAAGCTTTAGAAAGGGCTAATTTGGTATAGAACACATTATAACTTCTAAGCAAACACCAAATGATTACTCCAAAGTGATAAATAAAAATGTATCTTTCAATTGCATCAAGTAACAAATATGTAAGTCAGAAGTTTGTCAAGGCTATACTTATAAATACCTATAGACTGAAGATGATAAATGTAGACAAATATGCAAGTTTAGTACACTGGAGGATGCTGGAAAGGCCTTGGAAACTAATCTTGCAGACTGTTATATTGTATCCATTGACTATAAAACACTAAATTATAATTCTACGTTAAACTGAAAGATAACATTACAAATTTGAAAAAGCTCAGTGAAAACTATTGTCATGTCATGTTTGTTTGTGTGTTTCTGTTTGCAAATAAACAAAAGCTTCTTAGTTAGTATACATTGTAAATGACCCTACATTATGGTTCTTTTCTCAGTATCTTGCTGTGACACATGGTGGCACTGCTACATTGCCAACATACTACTCTTACAAATTGAAAGTGAAAGCAGAGGCACTAGGAGCTTTGCAATTCAAAGATAAAATGTTTTCATCTACTTTAAATGACAAGGTCCAGTACATACATAAAGTATAACATTGTAAAATGCCTAGTGTTGGAAGATTAACCAGTTGGCCTAGATCATCAGAAATGCCTGTTATAAACTACATACTCCCCTAGTGGTTTATTTTCTACAGAAATTTGTTTGACTGGAGTTTTTGTTTTCATCTTCTTTATTGTCAGCTGTACTTCTAAGTTACTAACTACATTAACTCCTAACGGCTTGTTTATTTATTTTCAGTATCAAAATAGCTCTGTATTTAATTTCTGCATTCATGTATGAATATGCTAATAGCTAGTGCTAATATAACCACTTTAAAATGCTGAGGATTAGTTTTATTTTGTCTGGTTTAAACAGGAAAATGTGAAATCTGTCTTCTAATTGCATCCACATAAACAAAAAGACATAAAGACTACAGGTTAACATTTCATAAAATGTACACACATTTATAGTACATCATTTAAAAACATTTTTTTGATAAGTAAAAAGGTTTCACCTAGAAATATTCATCATACTTATTAAAACAGTTTCTATAACCCTAATACTTTGCTACCTCTGATGATTTTCTAAAAAGATGCATGGCACTGGGAAGAAAAGAATTTCTGGAGCAGTTTGTATGGTTTGTTAACACATCTATTGTCCCTGCTTAGCTTGATGAACCAATTGCAGTCATCTGAGATTATTTAATTTCTTTGTCATCTCCCTCTTACACATGCTTATGAAGTCATTGAAATCAAACTCAATAATTTTGGTCATCTGATAACCTCTTGGAGCATTTTTAAACAATTGATTTGCTAAGCAGCTAAACCAGAAACTGAAGACAGAAGTAAAGACAAATTGGACCATGCTGCAATAAAAAGACAGTATGAACTTGTCCATTTTGAATAGTCTAATTCTATGAAGGAGAATTAGGTGCTGATTGCATTTAGAAAATATGTGTGTTAATATTCCAGTTTAAATCATTAGTGTAAGTTCCTAGATATTTATATCACATCATTTCTTCTACCTCCTCTTCCAGAACTATAATGCACAAATTTATATTTGTGAATGATTAATATTACTTCTTCAGTGTGTTTAACAATGACAGAAATATTATTATTACATTATTAAATTAATAAACAGCCTTCTTTTTAGTAAATGGCATTAATCCTCCCTAAATATGACTCCTGATCACCATAACACCATCAGCATACTTGAACTTGCTACAGCCCTCGAAGCCTGTACTCAAGGGAAGAGCGTTATACAAGAATAAACTGAACTGAACTGAACTTGATAATGGAACAATGATGATCTTCTTCTAAGCCACTGGTATATAATACTGTCTTTTTGATTTTGAACTAGTACAGAGATTTATCAACTTCAGCAATGCTGAGCATATAACAAAAACATTTCTGGCATTATTCCTAAAGTGTTCCGCTTATTTTTTTAATTTTGGGTACTAAAATCACTGGTTTAAAATATTAAATAAAACAAATTCAGTTTCTTAGCAAAGAGTGTGTGTCCCTTATCAGCTGGAGAGGTCATCCCTTTTTAGCACCTAATCCTGTGAAAGTTTTCAGATCTTTCTAGACGTGCTTTGAACTGTTATCACTAAACTGAAACTTGTTTGTTTTCCTCTGTAAGTCATTTTACTCTGTTTAAGGGACTTATTTATCCTTCTATCTAAAGGAAGTTTTCTGCCTTCCTCAGTTTTCCTGGAAAGCATGTTGCTATTCCAGAAGAAGTCCTCTGACATTTTTGATGATATATTGCGTACTATTAGGGCACACTTCCTAATATTCTCCTCAATGATCATTTATCAAGAGAAATTCACACATCCAAATGTAGTGAAACATAAAATTACTGTACATTTGAACAACTGAACAATTGTGAAGAGAACAGGCAATTCAGCCCAACAAGTTCCTCCATCCTATTCCTATGATTGTCAAGAATAACAGATTTGAAAGTCCCTAACATCCTTCTCTCTACCACACTACTTAGTTAAAAGTAACACTAACTGTAACAAAGATTTGGTTAAATTCATGCTGCAGATGGTGGTGGACTTCATCCAGACTATCCACTCTTAATATATAGTCCAACACCACAACCAATGTACTTATATAACATTGACTTAATGTCTTGCATTGCTGTGACGCCTTAGACCTTCAGCCATGGTCATCTTCCTGTGACCTGGGCATCAATAGTCATGAACCAAGGATGGACCAGGGTGAGTGAGCAAACAAGCAAAACTTACTTGTCCAAAGTGAAGCATAGGTTACTTAAAATCATAAGTGCTTTAAAATGTGTATAAAACAGTGCATACAAATCAATAAATAAATCATTAAAATCCGTGCCATTAAAATTCAAACTGTGTTTTGGGCATCAATAAATAAATATTTAAAAAATAGTAACTGTAAATAAACACCTTTGAAATCATCCGGTTTATGGAGAGGTAACAGTTAATTATATAGCTTATTTTTTTTCTAATATGGCTTCTGTGTTATTACTTTAAGCTGTATTATATACAAAAGGCTATGAATCATTATACATTACACCCCCAAAAGTTATGTCCTAGAGCACCTGCGAATTGAGAAAAACCACAAATTTTGGATGTAGTTAAAAAAATGCCTATTTTCATAGTTTAAACACTAAATATGCCCCCAAAACACTTTAATTTAATTTGAAACTCGGCTTAATATATTACCTAAAAATGAAGAATGTAAAGGTAAACCTGTATACTGTATTTCAAACTGCAGCTCATTTCGGCAGCATCTTGGGGCTTTAACCCTTAAAATGCCACATACTTGGGGTTAATGCATCCCTGGACAGCAAATACTTTTTTGCTGCATTTTAAGTAAACGTCACAATTAACAAAGAAAAAGTGAAATTTTAATGGAAAACTTTTTTTCATGCAAAGAGCATCACAATTACTGCAACACTAATCATTTTACACACTGCTAATGAACTGTAAAAACTATTGTAAAAACTACTGGAACAAAATGTACAAAGTTCAACGCTTGGGTCACAGAATTGCACAGAAACAGAACATTGTAGAGACAGGAACTTTATTAAAACACTTCAAACAAACATGTCTCTTTCAGAAGTAAAAGGAGCTCAGTATGCAGTTAGTATTCGATTAAACAATAAAGAAACATCATAGGGGAGCTCACCCCCAACAGGAGCAGAGAATGTCGGGGGGGTTGGCAGGTTGGGGGGAGGAGAGAGAAACAAAGCAATTAGCCAAAAAGGACAGGCACTTTAAGCAAGTGTGGCATCGCGCAAGAAGCCGCAATCAAGAAGAAAAAAACAAAGCAAACCGGTAATCAAACAGCAAATAAAGAATGTAATGAAAACAAATGAAATAAGAAAACAACAATACCACCCCGTTCCCCTTACGGTGATTACACATTAAATACAACAAAGCACAAACAAAACACACAGTAAATCATGAAAAAGTTCATGAAAAATGGCAACGGAAGAAATGTAATGATGAAAATAGATAGTCCAGAGATCCGCATGTTGAATGGGAATGTACAGATAGTCCTACCGGTAGTTCCTGAAATGGTGAAGACGGGTGGACGGGTTCAGGAGTGCTCCTTTCTTTGCAGGATGGCCATGAATCCACTTACAGTCCTCATGTACACAGGCAGATGGTAGACAATCCAGATGCACAAAACGATCCAGGACAAGTACAGGTAACCCAACAGAAGGCAGATAGACAGGAACTTGAAATACAAATTACAAAAACTTTTTTTTTTTTGCTTTTGATCACCGGTCCCCTTTTTAAAAGCCACACTGACAACCTTTGACCTGAACAGCCCCAGCATTCTCAGCAGACCAATCAGAGCCACTGCAGTGACTGCTGGGGGTTGCAGTTTCAAATTCTATTGGCTACTTTCACAGTTTTCTCTACAGCTGCATCCTATTCTCTCTACAGTACAGTATTGCCACGAAAACAGCCATAAATTTGCAGAGGATATTTGTGGTTTCTGCTAACAATTATTAGTTAGGTTCTAAGGAAAAATCCGCAAATGACTGAGGCCGCGAACTCTGAACCGGTGCTTACACTTTATAGGTTTATAGGGTTATTATTGCATTGTATACAGACCACAGTGAAATTCTTACTTTCATGTACTTATCAATATGCAAAATGTCAGTACTCTTTAGTGTTATCATTAATAAGTATAACAATCTTATCTTAAAACTTCTGTCTTAAATAGCTTCCATAAATAACTTCCTGAATTTCATGCTTTTAGGGGTCGAATGGGGTTTATTAAGCATTCCCAGACCAAACAACCAAATATTTTACAACTGGTTAAACCTCTATATATTGCTGTCCTTTACCGAGGCATTCTCAGACTTGGTATCTATAATAATAACTAAGTATGACAGGTTCCTAATATTGATAACTACAAATACAAATATTGATAACTACAATTAATGTGAAGTGTATTGTTAAAAACATTATTTTGATACATCTTTGCTTTATAATATTCTAGACAATTAGTCCTATTGTAGTGCTTCCTTCAATAATGCTAACAAGCATAGCAAATTACTGTAGTTGGAAATTTATAATGCTAAGATGAGAGCTGCAGTTGACATAGTGGCTCCTGAAAAGATTAAGTAATCCTCTAGCACTATCATACCTTGGAAAACTCAAAGAGTATCTGATTTCAAGAAACATACCAGTAAGCTGATAAATCCCCTTAAACTCAAATAATATAAAAAACATTAATTTTAAAGATAATAAGAAGGCGAACAAGCAAAAAACAGGTGGAGGTCCACGCGGTCCAGACCTAACCCCTGCAGAAGAGTTGGCTCTCCAGCAAAATGCCCATCGCCCTGTTTCTGAGGGCATTTTTTTTGTTAGGTCAGTTGCAGGGAATGTAATATCCCTCGGACTTGTGTCTGACCAACCAGATATTGACAAAGGTCAAATATCTGATGAAGACACTGTGTCTGATTATTCATCAGGGGGAGAGGTACATTTTCCAAATAATGTTTGATCAAATTCCATTCTGATCAGTCCCATGTGCCCCAATCACATTTGGAAATCCTGCGTAATGAGAATGTTAGGCTGATTGTGAGATTCTTTATGGAACTGTGGGTGTTTTTGCCTGTGTACCTGCAATGGCATGAAACACTATGAAAACCCGAAGGAAATATTTCAGAGCTAAACAGACTTTACGAATTGCCTGGCAAACTGCACTTTTAGATAAATTTTCAACATCGCCTACAGTATATAAAAAAAGTACCGCTTGCAGAAAAAACCCAAAGCAATGCATACAGTCTATGTGGTTGTGAGAGCCAGACTTTTCCTAGTTTGACTTCGAATATAAGGTGCTAATAAATCTTTGAGGTACAATATTCCCCCTCGGCTAAAGCGGTATCTTTCGAAAAGAATTTCCTCTGGGAGCAATAAAGGATCATGCCGATCGCGGAAAACCCTCTCTATATGAAATTCTCTTCTTATAATTTGCGTACCGATATCAATTCGTTGCTCATTCATGAACATTGAAGTCATGACTGAATGAATTCCTTGCACGGTCACTGATTAAGCGTGTGAGGTAATCCTTGTTTACATAGAACAAACCTGCTCCGAGCAGTTTTAAAGATTTGGATGTGCTGCTAAGACAACACATCCAGCAAGAGTTTCGAAAAACCGACAGATCCAGGATCATGCCAAATCGTCAACAATTACATCCGCTAAACGAGTAATCCACGTATGAAAAATACCCCCTTTATCTCCACAAGAATCCAGACACAAGAGTCCAATGTTGTATTGTCCGTATGGGCAGGGGAGAACATCGGAAGGTGAAAGGTAGATTTTGTGAATGAAGGAAGATTCGAAGATAACGCTATTCTGAAAGTAAAAAAGTTTCAAACCTCACCCTCTCAAAATTGGCTAGCCAGGGCCAGGTGGCCACCTCACTAACCTTGTCCATGCCGAGAGAAGGCTGGTCATTTCCAACTTTTTTAATTGATGTTGATAGAATCTGTCTTTTCTTTCTGTTCCTGATCTGTAACTACTGTAGATCAGCCATTTTTCCAGATTACTTCTTTCTCCCTTTTTCAGTTTTGGCAGTTAGACCCGTCATTGGTTAACGACTGGAACAATTTCAGATGGACACTTTAAGATCCCACTCACCCAAGGCAATGTCGTCAATCACCACCTTGTTGCTCAGGGTCCTGTCCTGCGAAAACTTCCCTCACCTGAATTTAAATGTGTGGAAGTCCAGGCAGTGACTAGCAACACACAAAACAAAACAAAAAAAAAAAAAAAACACACACAACAGACAGTGTACAATACAAAGCACATGGGTGTAATATACTACAATGTTATTATTACAATATACTACTTTATGTGGTAGTACTACAAGTGTAAATGGAGAAAAACTAAACTGATAGTCCACTATGAAATACTGAAAATACAAATAACTGAATATAGCAACGTAGTCCACCATTTCAGGAAGTACTATTTCACTAATTCATTAAACTTATAAATGATAATGCTGGTAACCCAAGAGCTTTGTTCTCAAGCTTTGATACTCTTCTAAACCCAGCTCACCAAATGAAATACCTCCTAAAAACTAGAAATTACTAGGCTAATACTGCGGAACATTTTAAAAAAACTGATAAAAACTCATTACTGTATTTTAATTTGGCTTTTTTGTGGCTGCATTTTAGTTGTACTCCTAATAGACTAAAAAAGGCATAGAATTATATTCTTCAGGGATTTCCAATTTTACTATTCTCTACTTTTCTCTGCAGTCTTTTACTGTTCTTTTATGGTGGGAGATTTGCGCCACCACCACCTGCTCATGGCACCATGCTACCACCTGTGATAATGCTGGTGCCTCAGCTGTCCATGAAACCAACTTTATCAAATCCTCTCATCTGAAGCGAAGAGTAATGAATTAAGAACATTTATGTTAAGTAGAATGCCCAGTGAGCTGGGAGGTCTTTTGGCTGTGGAAGCCCTGCTGATTTAGTTTTTTTCTCCAGCTAAATTCTACTTTTGTTTTGGTTTTTTTTTTGTCAATTTGGCCATCTGATTATATCACCAGACTCACTTTTAGAGACTTACATCATGATATGGTATATAAAGATGCTATTCCTCTACTTGCTATTTATCAATTTTTAAGATTGCATAGATTTATTTGTTTTTCTTTGGTAATTATTCTTTAATATTATTGTCTAATCTTATTTATTTATCTTTTCTTGTGACTTTCTCTTTGACATTTTGTAAAGCACTTGAGCTACACTATTTGTATGAAAATGTGCTATATAAATAAATGTTGTTATCGTTATTGACCGCAGACAGATATACACAGAATTTTACAAAAGAAATTCTCTGTTAAATTAGGGCCATAAATGCTAGAGACAAAAAGCTGCTACCCTAAAACACTATGACAGATTTCAATTTATGTTCATCTCCAGAAAAGTAAAAACCTTTTAGATTATGCATCCTACTGTTCAATTTCCTTACTGAACAAAGTTTTTAAGTATATGACCATATTTCTCCCAAATAGAATAGAAATTGTGCGGTGACGGTCTGGGTTAGCTCCACACTCCCTGTTTCATTCATGAACCCCTGTAACCTGGATGGTTGACAGCCATAATTGAGATGAGCTGCGCAGATGAGGACATAAAAATATAGCAAGTGGTAGGTGCAAAAGTGAATTAGTGCTTTTATTTAATATCCAAAAATAAACAGTGTTCAAACAGTGCAGTGCAAAAATCTTCTTCTATAAATAAATAACCCATACAAATCATGAAGTATGGAGGTTAAAAAATGATTATAAATAATTTCATTAAGATTGAGGTTAAAATCCCAAGAAACAGTTCCTTTTAAAATAAACTCAAAAACCCTATGCTTCTGTTTAAATCTGGCATCTCCTCCACTCATACTGACAAGACCTTGCACTAGGAGGAGACACCCGCCAGCAGGTGCAGTCAACTATCACTTCACAGACAGACTCTGGTACCTGCTGGCCAAGGCTTCCAATCTGAGCCTCACACATCCCATGCTGCCAGTCCCTCAGTGGCAAAATGCTCAGTAGGAGCACTCCTTCCTCAGCCTCCTACAGCCTGCCTCTCACTCCTTGCAGCTTGGGCACTTGCTCTCTCTCTCTCTCTCTCTCTCTCTATCACTCTTTCCTTCCCTTCATTTAACCTTCATCTCTCCCTCTCATCCTTCTGTTCTTCTCATGGCATTTCTATTTTCATTCTTGCCCTTCTCCTCCCTCTGCAAGGCTCCTTTATACTTCTCCTCTGCAACTGGATGCAGATGCAACACAACACTACATCTGAGGCTGAACTGAAATCACAAAGGTCATCTCTGTTATGACTATTGACGATCCTAGTTCAAGAGACTTCCTAATGCAACATGGAATGTGGAGCCTAACCAATCCGCCTGCCTCCACTCGTGCACAATCAGCCAAGTACCTCAATTTGCCACCGAGTGAAACACGTTCAAGCACACCCGCACCCGATTAGTTATTTAAAACTTGCTTGATGCTGCAGACCACTGATCACACAAATGTGAAGATCCAGGTTGGATCCACCCTCCCTGTTGCATTCAGGAGCCTCTTGAACCCGGATTGTCAATCGTCATAACCGAGATAAGCCATACAGATAAGGATACAAACATCTAGCCAAGGGGTAGGTGCATTAGTGATTAGTGTGAAAGCACAGTCAGATCTAAACACTAGAGTGGCGAATTGCTCACGTACTGAAGTGACTTTAGCTGCAGGTGGAAGTCCCATTTTACTAATCAGAGTTGCGTTGTGTTGTAGCCATTGTAAGCACTGTGAAGAAGCTGTCTGTTGCTACGGTCCTGCCTTTGTCCAGTCTGATAGTGGTCACAGGACATTGTATGTTTGATTTCTGGTACAACAAATAGTTCTGAGCAGGCATCAGCCACAATGCTACTCTTGTGAAAAGAATAGAGATAAATGCCATCAACTCAGAGAGGTAGAGGCAAGTTCGCTGTACCACATGAACGTCACTGAGAGAATAAAACTGAATAATAAAAAAACAAGCGATAACTTTACAAGTAGGCAATTTTTACACTGGGTGTTACAGTCTCAAATCAAATGTATGTTTTTATTATATTATAGTAATAATAATAATAGCAGCAGCTCACTACTCAAAACGGGAAGCACCCAGTATCTTTGAGTTGTAAGGCAGCAATTCTTACCTCTGCACCCTTCAAGCATACATAGCAACTTCCTGTCAATTGACATTTGAGCTTGGGATTTTAATTCATTGCTAGCAAAATGTATTTTCTTTGGGTATAGGTTTGAGTAAAACCACACGTTTATTTGATATTTGGACTAAAGTCTTCACACATTATACACTTCATGTCTACATTTCTTCAGTTACTACTAAAGTATGAAAAAAGTTTGGACTTTGGTTGCTCCTGCTGTCATGCTTCTCAGTAGGAGCAACCCTCAGCCTCCTCTTGTGTGCCAGCCACATACTCCATCCCCACGGTTTATAAGAGCAGCAATAAGCTACACCAGTGCTTAGGTTTAAGTAGACTTTAGTATTCCAGTGGGAACTTTTAAAGAATGCACCTCTAAATAATCTGAGACAGCAATGGGAGTGGGATCTCTGAATTGCTGTTTTAGATAATTAATGAAATACAGCTCAGTCCTCAATAAAATACACACTTCATTAATTTATACAACACATTAATTCAACTTTTAAATATTATCACATCTCTCTTGACTACTGTCTAAAATGTATTTAGGTCAATATCAGAATTGGGACTGGTGGCATCAGGCCCTTGCTTAACTGCTACAAATATATTGGGAACACTTGGACCTTATTAGAATAAAATCTTTGATTATTGATCAAACAGCATATTTGAATATTATTGTTTAATGAATAATCTATTGTGATAACTTACACTATGCAACCAGCACGTCACCTTATCTTGTTCACTCACCCACCCACCATAACACAATTGGAAATTATGGATTAGTGTGGGGGCATCTAATTTGAGTAAAAGATGGATGCTTGACAAAACACTTCTCCAGCAGCAGTCATGTTTTTACATTTTTTTCATTTATTTGAAACAAAGGGGTGTTCCATAATTTATCTACTTGACTATGAAAATAAAATCTGATGGTCAAATTCACCTAATTACTTTTCAATGTAATCCCCCTTTACATCAACACACTTGGTCCACTTTGTCACCAGTGATTAAATCCCTTGTGACTAGAATTCACTTTGGGCTGCCACCTTAAGGTCATTATTGGGAAACTACTATCTACATAGGGATTACTTCAGGTTTTGTAAGAGAAAATAATCACTAGGGTTAAGTCTGATCTGTATGGTGGATAGTTAAGCTCTATGAAGCCACATTTCATGATAAGTGCCTTCGATTTTTAGGATTTAAGGGACTGTGTGTTGTCTTGAAGCAGCAACATGCCTTCTGACAGTTTCCCACAGCATTTCTGTTTGATGGTCTTCATTAAGGAAGCACATATTTGTCCAGTGCTGATTGAATTATATGGAATAAATTCCAAAGGCAGAACACCCTTTGTATCCCGGAAAACCCTTACCATGACTTTTCCAGCCTGATCCTGCAATTTCTTGGCAATAGGGGACTCCTTATCCTTCCATTGTATGAACTCTTCTTTGGCTTCAGGATAATAGTGAAGAACTCACGTTTCATTCCCAGTAACCATCTGTGAGAAAAACTCAATGGGGTTTTCTCTAAGAAGGTCTGGGTTCTCATGAGCAAATTCCTGGCGATGTGCTTTCTGATCCAGTGTCAGCATTTAGGGAACCCATCAAGAACTAATCTTTGACATGGTAAAATATGTATGGATGAGTGTGGAAATTGTGCCAGCTGAAGTGCCTAGTTAATTGCTAAAATATTAACCTTAATACAAAGTTCTTCCATATTAATGGCCTCCAGTTTTTGGCACATTTCCTGTGAAGCTGTGTCCACAGGACACCCCATGCAAAACCCCCAGTAACAAGTTCAGATCACTAGCACAAATATGTGATACTCAAATAGATAAATTATTAAATACCCCTTGTATAATGAAGTGGTTTCCTTAATGTTTCAAAACTAAAAAGCGAATAAAGATTTAAAGAAAAAGAAAACAAGAAGGCTTCCAAAAAATTATGTAAATCTAAGTCGAGCTAGTGATTAGGCACAGCCTGTCAAATGTAAATATGGGGGAAGAGGTTAATGCAAGCCTTGACACATGTACCACTCATCCACATACTCAGCCAAGGTCTTAACCTGCAGCAAGCTCCTGGCCTATATATTATATATTTGAGTGCTGGCCCAAAGTGGGAGAGAATAAAGAGAGGACAAGTAACCTCTATGCCTACTTTGTTATTCTGAATTCTTTTGATCTATTTATTAGTACCAAGGCCCAGAAAAGACAAATATGTTAATGTGGCTAAAGTTATCTTTCTAGTAAGTGGGAAAAATGACTCCTAAAATACAAAAAAAAATGTTAATATGGGTTAATCAAGAAATGTTGTTAGCTTGAACATCAAGAGTCTCATTTAAAAGCTTAGGAAGAAAAAAGTGCTATAAAAGCCTTCTTCTGTCTTTTTCTGAATAATCATCTGGATCCACAGCATTTCCATTTTTGTTGAATTTTATACACAACTGAATTTTAGAGAACTTGAAAGGTCTATCAAGCTTCTCTATGCAGGGAGTATTGAGCTGTGGTATTTGTATTTTGTAGGAATGTAAGAACTTATAGCATTCCTTAAAATATTATTATGTGTGTCTCTTGGTTTTAATTTTTACTACATTAGAGTAAGTATTATGAGAACAGGCCATTCAGCCTAACAAATCTAGATGGGTCAGAAACTTGCCTCACCAAAAAAGGTTACACTTCAGAGTTCTACTCCTTTGATATTCCAAGAGATGTGACATGCCCAAAGCTGGACTAAGGATATTGCTGCCAAAAAAATCATCTTTATGTAAATGTGTTTCCTGTTTATGATGTGCCCTGATTTTTACAGGAGTATCAATTTAACAATATTTTAAAAAGAAATGCATGTGTTTTTCATGTTGTTAGCAAATGACTGCATAACTGACCTGTGGTTTATGTGACATATGAGTGTTCACATCATACACGTTTTTGTTAGGTCTATCCACAATAAAACCATGAGATTAAATTTTTTTCTTAGTTCTTTCTACAAAACATTATTTTCTGGTACAGTATTCCTTTAACAACCAAATATTTTTAAATTATAATTTCTTCTGGGTGATTTGTTACTCTTTTTATAACTTTTTCTTTTGTTTTTTTTTATTAATTTTTATTAGGGAAACTCTCTCTGTATTTCATATTTAACATGGAATAAATCACATATAGCTGACTTGCATTGTGACAGAGTGAGATGGAATATATTTCTGCAATTTTTAAAACACTACGATTTCCTGCAGACTACAGCAGCCTCCGGACTGCAAGCTACTGTACTATCCCTTAGGCATTATAAATGGCTGGCTTTGTATAATTTTATGATTTGTTAATTGACCTTGGATCTTACTGATTTTTCCCAAATGTTTAATCAAACATTGACAGTGAAACAAACCTTTATCTGACTCTTACATTTGTATCCTAACTGTGACAAAGTGACGGAGCACACACAAATGATGTCATCATGATGACTGAATTAAATGAAAACACCACCTCTCCCAAGAAAACCAATAATTCTAATTATATTAAATGTACATTTTCCTGACTCTTAACAAATTTTAAATATACAGTATATCTATTTAAAGTGTATGATAATCATATCAATACCATATGACAAAATACTTGAAATCTACCGACTCATACCTAAACAAAATAATATTAAACTTGCAAAACACTATAATACAAATAATTATCCACCACTTGAGCTCTAATGTTTTAACAAAAGTCTTGCTTTATGCCTATTGTAGATTATAGTTTTGTTTTGTTTTTCTGCTAATCTATAGCTGCTACATGAAGTAGTGATGTATTTACTTTGAATAATCTAACTTACATGGACTGCAACAAAAACACACTGTTGTCACATGGTTTTGCAAAAATATGGCATTTTTCTGCTGCATAATGAAACTAAATGTCTTCTTCAGCCACCAATAATAATCACCAATAACAATAATAATAATAATAAAGAAAAAAACTGTACAGAAAAATAGTGAGAAATTAAACTATGATGGCAGTTGTCAATTTTGGCAGCAAATTGATTTCTGCTTCAAAACAATAAAAACAAGTAGAAACCTGAAAACATATTCGTTATTTATGTATGGTGATATTCTGTCCTACTCTAACATCTTACTAACAGATACCGTAAATACCAGCATGAATCTCACATTTCACAATATCTGCAGACTTACCAAAATGGATTAAACATCAGCATAAATCCATAAATCAGGAGCTAGCTTCTCATTTTTCTTTAGAAAATCTAAAAAAAAAAAAGGTATAGCATATAATGAAAATACTGAAAACAATTAACTGTCCAATCAACAAAACCTTAGAAATCAAGAAATATGTACATTCTGCATATTAGAACTAAATATTAAATTATTACTTTGAAAAAATTAGCATAGCACTAAAACAGTGTTAATGTGAAACTTAAAATAATTAACAATGATAAATGACATTTTTAACTTCTTTTGAACATACTGGAATTTTTGCAAAGATTAAATAAAAAAAATAGGGAGATATATACTGTGTGTATATATATATATATATATTAGGGCTGCAACTAATGATTATTTTGGTAGTCGACTAATCGCTAAATTTTTTTTTTCGATTAGTCACGATTATTTAATAACTGACTATTTTGATGCTTGGGACCTGTGGTTGCACATCTTGTTCTGGGCTCCAGTGCATGTCTTACCTCATCTGCTCACGTCTGTGCACCTGTGAATGTCACCCTGATGTCTCTTCATTAAAACACGATTAAAATTAATAATAATCAAATTAAAATAACAACCAGTGAAACATATGAATTTGAAAATAATCAATGGTTTTATATTAGTGTGACCACCACAATAAAAAAGAAAAAAAAAAGAAATACATTAAACAAATACAAACCCGGCCACAGGGGATGCACAAACCAGTGTGTTTCTTCATGCCAGTCCCAAGCCCGGATAAATTGGCAGGGTTACATCAGGAAGGGCGTGTAAAATTTGACCAAATCAATATGCGAACAACAATACAAATTTCCTTACCGGATCGGTTGAGCCCTGGGTTAACAACGACCGCCACCAGTACTCTTAGCCAACAGGGTGCTAGCGGAAATTGAGCTACTGTTGGCTGAAGAAGGAGAAAGAGAAGAAGAGGGGGAAGATGTGTCTGGAGGCAGGAGGAGAGGAGGAAAGCAAAGAGAATGGAACTGAGGGTAGGAACTTTGAATGTTGGCAGTATGACTAGTAAAGGGAGAGAGTTAGCAGAGAAGATGGCGAGAAGGAAGGTTGATATATTGTGCGTGCAAGAGACTAAATGGAAGGGGAGTAAGGCCAGGTGGATTGGAGGTGGATTCAAATTGTTCTATCATGGTGTGGATGGGAGGAGAAATGGGGTAGGAGTTATTCTGAAGGAACAGTATGTCAAGAGTGTTTTGGAGGTGAAAGGAGTGTCAGACAGAGTAATGATTATGAAGCTGGAGATTGAAGGTGTGATGATGATTGTTGTTATTTCATATGCACTGCAGGTTGGGTGTGCAATGGGTGAGAAAGAAGATTTTTGGAGTGAGTTGGATGAAGTAATGAACAGTGTACCCAAGGGACAGAAAGTGGTGATTGGAGCGGATTTCAATGGGTATGTTGGTGAAGGGAACAGTGGAGGCGAGGAGGTGATGGGTAGGTATGGTGTCAAGGAGAGGAATGAAGAAGGTCAGAGAATAGTGGATTTTGCCAAAAGGATGGACATGGCAGTGGTGAATACGTATTTTAAGAAGAGGGAGGAACATAGGGTTACGTACAAGAGTGGAGGAACATGCACACAGGTAGATTACATCCTATGCAGAAGAGTTGATCTGAAGAAGATTGAAGACTGCAAAGTGGTGGCAGGGGAAAGTGTAGTTAAGCAGCACAGGATGGTGGTCTGTAGGATGACGTTGGAGATCAAGAAGGATCAAATGGTGGAAGTTGAAAAAGGAAGACTGCAAGGTTGAGTTTAGGGAGCAGGTGAGACAGGCACTGGGTGGCAGTGAAGAGTTACCAGACAGCTGGGAAATTACAGCAGGTATAGTAAGGGTGACAGCAAGGAGGGTGCTTGGAGTGACATCTTGAAAGAGGAAGGAGGAAAATGAAACCTGGTGGTGGAATAAAGAAAAACAGGAGAGTATACAGAGGAATAAAGAAGGCAAAGAAGAAGTGGGATAGTCAGAGAGATGCAGAAAGTAGACAAGAGTACAGGAGATAAGGCGCAAGGTGAAGAGAGAGGTGGCAAAGGCTAAAGAAAAGGCATATGATAGGTTGTATGAGAGGTTGGACACTAAAGAGGGAGAAAAGGACCTGTACCGATTGGCTAGACAGAGGGACCAAGCTGGGAAAGATGTGCAGCAGGTTAGGGTGATAAAGGATAAAGATGGAAACGTACTCACAAGTGAGGAGAGTGTGTTGAGCAGATGGAAAGAGTACTTTGAGAGGCTGATGAATGAAGAGAATGAGAGAAAGAAGAGGTTGGATGATGTAGAGATAGTGAATCAGGAAGTGCAACAGATTAGCAAGGAGGAAGTAAGGACAGCTATGAAGAGGATGAAAAATGGAAAGGCCGTTGGTCCAGATGACATACCTATGGAAGCATGGAGGTGTTTAGGAGAGATGGCAGTGGAGTTTTTAACCAGATTGTTTAATGGAATCTTGGAAAGTAAGAGGATGCCTGAGGAGTTGGGAAGAAGTGCACTGGTGCTTATATTTAAGAATAAGGGGTATGTGCAGGACTGCAGTAACTACAGGGGAATAAAATTGATAATCCACAGCATGAAGTTATGGGGAAGAGTAGTGGGAGCTAGGTTAAGAAGGCAGGTGATGATTAGTGAGCAGCAGTATGGTTTCATGCCAAGAAAGAGCATCACAGATGCAGTTTTTGCTCTTAGGATGTTGATGGAGAAGTTTAGAGAAGGCCAGAAGGAGTTGCATCATGTCTTTGTGGACCTGGAGAAAGCATATGACAGGGTGCTTCGAGAGGAGCTGTTGTATTGTATGAGGAAGTCGGGAGAGGCAGAGAAGTATGTAAGAGTTGTACAGGATATGTACGAGGGAAGTGTGACAGTGGTGAGGTCTGCGGTAGGAGCGATGGATGCATTCAACGTGGAGGTGGGATTACATCAGGGATCAGCTCTGAGCCCTTTCTTATTTGCAATGGTGATGGACAGGTTGACAGACGAGATTAGACAGGAGTCCCCATGGACTATGATGTTTGCTGATGACATTGTGATCTGTAGCGATAGTAGAGAGCAGGTTGAGGACACCCTGGAGAGGTGGAGATATGCTCTAGAGAGGAGAGGAATGAAGGTCAGTAGGAATAAGACAGAATACATGTGTGTAAATGAGAGGGAGGTCAGTGGAATGGTGAGGTTGCAGGGAGTAGAGCTGGCGAAGGTGGACGAGTTTAAATACTTGGGATCATCGGTACAGAGTAATGGTGATTATGGAAGAGAGGTGAAAAAGAGAGTACAGGCAGAGTGGAATGGGTGGAGAAGAATGTAAGGAGTAATTTATGACAGACGGTTATCAGCAAGAGTGAAAGGGAAGGTCTACAGGATGTTAGTGACACCAGCTATGTTATATGGGTTGGAGACGGTGGCACTGACCAGAAAGCAGGAGATAGAGCTGGAGGTAGCAGTGTTAAAAATGCTAAGATTTGCACTGGGTGTGACAAGGATGAACAGGATTAAAAAGTACATTAGAGGGTCAGCTCAAGCTGGAAGATTGGGAAACAAAGTCAGAGAGGTGAGATTGCATTGGTTTGGACATGTGCAGAGGAGAGACGCTGGATATATTGGGAGAAGGATGCTAAGGATAGAGCTGCCAGGGAAGAGGAAAAGAGGAAGGCCTAAGCCAAGGTTTATGGATGTGGTGAGAGAGGACATGCAGGTGATGGGTGTAACAGAACAAGATGCAGAGGACAGAAAGATATTCAAGAAAATGATCCTCTGTGGCAACCCCTAACGGGAACAGCCAAAAGAAGTAGAAGAAGATTAAACAATACAAACTAAAGTGCACATAGTCTTTAAACAAAAAAAAGTGCATTTGACACTGGTGTGTCTTAAAGTCCAAAGGTTTAAATAAACAATACAAATAAAATAAAACAATAATGTACAGTTTATAAAAGATTCAGTTCACATATTCCTGATTGCAGTGCAGGAACATGAGCATTTCGACAGGGAGACAGGCTCTCTTCTTTGAGACAATGTTCCCTGCTACTGTAAAGAGATAATCAGAGGGAGTAGAGGTAGCAGGAATACATAAGAATGATTTTGCAGACAGAGAAAGATGTTTTAATCATCACACTCTGAAGGAAAAGTGTTGTAGTTTATCACATCATGTACTATATTATGCCAAAATAAAAAAATAACGGACTAAAATATGTAACAAGCTAATTACTGATATACTCCAAAACACAAGTTACCTAACGTTAGTTAGAGATGGTTTACTATTCATATGAACTCAAATATTATACAAAAAAGGAAGAAAAAAAAACTAGGATGGTTCAGCTACTCCTATTCACTCATTTACTATAGCTCCAAACACGTTACAAACATAACTGAAGTTATATTCACTTAACCCTTAAACCACTGCAACTGGCTAGAGTCGGTTTCCAGTGCAATTTAGAAGCACGCTGAAGCCAAGTATATGCAGCAACATACATTCGGCAACGTACTGTACATGCATTGAACTCCGCAATCGGCTAAAGTTGATTCTCATTGCAATTTTCCAGCACAAGGGGACGAGTATATTCAGAGACGTACATTCATTGAACCCCACAACTGGCTATATTTGCTTCCCAGTGCATTTTACCAGCATGCCTGAGCTGATCAGTCAGTGCCATACATTCGTTGAGCATCCAGCTCATGACCACTGCCGGCCCCTGCAGCACTGCAACCTCACCGTCTCTGGGATTGAGCTGCTGCACTAGACTAGAGAATCAGCGTCAGCGTTTACCTTTGTGTGTTTGCGTGCAGCCAGTTCAAGTGCAGCTGGCTAGGTGAGTTACTGAATTTCATCAATGGCGTCAGTTGCATCTTGTACATATTGTTCCAGTAGTTTTTTAAATCGTTTTTACAGTTCATTAGCAGTGTGTGAAATGATCAGTATTGCAGTAATTGTGATGCTCTTTGCTTGAAGAAAAATGTGTTCAATTAAAATTTCACTTTTTCTTTGTGAATTGTGACATTTACTTAAAAAGTGCAGCAAAAATGTATTTCTGTCCGGGGATACATTAACCCCCAAGTATGTTGCAGTTTAAGGGTTAAAGCCCCAAGGTGCCGCAGAAACACCCTGCACCTTTTAAAGCTGCTGGCAATGAAAACGCGCTTGACATGAATTACAGTACATATAGTGGTAACATCAGTATTTTACATTCTAGCACTGTGGGTGACATATCAGCACAGTACTGTACAGTATACGGGTTTACCTTTACATTCTTTTTAGGTAATGTATTAACCTGAGGTTGAAATTAAATGAAAGTGTTTTGGGGGCATATTTATGGTTAAAACTATAAAAATAGGCATTTTTTAACAACATCCATAATTCACAGTTTTTCACAATATATATACAGTATATATGTATATAAAAATATGGGGCAGCACGGTGGCGCAGTGGGTAGTGCTGCTGCCTCACAGTTAAGAGACCCAGGTTCGCTTCCCGGGTCCTCCGTGGAGTTTGCATGTTCTCCCCGTGTCTGCATGGGTTTCCTCCCACAGTCCAAAGACATGCAGGTTAGCTGCATTGGTGATTCTAAATTGTCCCTAGTGTGTGCTTGGTGTGTGTGTGTGTGTGCGCGCCCTGGGTTTGTTTCCTGCCTTGCACCCTGTGTTGGCTGGGATTGACTTCAGCAGACCCCCATGACCCTGTAGTTAGGATATAGTGGGTTGGATAATGGATATATATATATTGTCAGAGGTGCCAGGGGCGCGTGGCACCCCCATGCCTTTGGAGCCCTGGACCTCAGCACTTCTGCCACACCAAGAAGTGCTGGGGAAGAAGAGGGACACCCGAGTGCTTCCGGGGATGCAGCCGGCACTTCCGCCACACAGGGGCGTGTCGACGGGTGATTGCCGGAACCCACCTGGAGCACATCCGGGTGATAATAAAAGGGGCCACCTCCCTTCATTCGGTCGGAGTCGGGTGGAGGCAGGACAAGGCAGGAGAAGAGAGAGTAGAGATGGCGCGAAGAAGAAGGCATTATGTGGCCAGGACTTTGTGGGGTTTTTGTGTGCACTGACTTTTTGACTTTGTATATAGTATAAATAAATGTGTGGTGGTGGAAAACAACATGTCTGCCTGTCTGTGCCCGGGTTCCGTTCACAATATATATATGGACTCCACAAAATCTCTGGGGGCATCCATGTTTCATGCTTGTTTTTCCAGCAAATCCCACTGATGCTCAATCGAACTCAGATCTTGGGAATTTGGAGACCAAGTAAAATACCTTGAACTCTTTGTCATGTTCCTTAAACCATTCTCAAATTTTTGCAGTGTGGCAGTGTCTACTATCCTGCTGAAAGAGGCCACTGCCATCAGAGAATACTTTCGCCAAGAACATACATGATCTGTACATGATATGCAACAATCTTTAGGTAGGTGGTAGGTGTCAACTAACATCAACATGAATGCCAGGACCAAAGGTTCACCAGTAGAATACTGCCCAGAGCATCACACTGCCTCCACCTATTTGCTTTTTTCCTCACAGTGCATTCTGTTGTCATCTCTGCCACAGGTAAAAGACACACACACATCCGATCATTTACATGATCTAAGAGAAAATGTAATTCATCAGATGAGGACACCATCTTCCATTGCTCCATGCTCCAGTTCTGATGCTCACTGGTCCATTGTAGGCACTTTCAGTGGTGGACAGTGGTCAGCATGGGCACTCTGACCAGTCTATGGATATGCAGTCCCATACACACTCTTCTGTGGGATTGGGCCTTGACTACCTATGCATATTTATGAGTGTTAGGAGCCCATGATCCTGTTGAAAGTTCACCAGTTGTTCTTTATTGGACCACATTTGGTAAGTACTAACCACTGCATACTGGGAACACCACACAAGGCCTGCCATTTTGGAGGTGCCCTGACCTATTTTTCAGATTCTTGCCTATTTTTCCTGCTTACAACATATCACCTTCAAGAACTGACTGTCCACCTGCTGCTTAATATATATCACCCCTTGACAAGTGCCACTGTAACGAAACGATCAATTTTACTTACTAAACATATCAATTGTTTTAACGCTGTGGCTGATTGATGTATATAGATTATGTATACATACAGTATATATTAGTACAGTATATCACACTCATGCAAAGTAGCTGTTAAGCCTAAATATATATTTTTCTTTTTTTAACACCATGCTACAACAGTTTAAACCAAAAACGTTTTGTCTGACTTACAAAATTAAATCCAGAAAAAATGCAAAATGAATAATGAAATCCATTGAAATTCACAATGTGTGCAAATGTACACAGTATTTAAGTATACCTACTTGTACATATTTTTAATAAATGGTTTTAATATCTTTTGCAATTTTTATTTAGCTTTTGAAAAAAAATACGAACCTCAAGCTGGTCCACCCTTTTAACTTGTCTGAAGTTTTTTCTTTGGTTTAGCCTGATAGACTTGCCAATTTCTGAATGTACATTTAGTATATCCATCATTCAATTAACACCTTTATTCAGATGAAGACGTATGGAGCAAACCTGAAAGTAACAGAAATGTGCTAGTAATTTAACAAAATATGAATCTTCCAGTGTAGCAAAACGTAATAAAAAAACAACATTAAAGCCATGAATACAATTAACATGAAAAACGGTCATTTCTCATAGCAATGTGCAATGCAATTGAACAAGGACAGAATAATTAGTCATGCACAAAAATTAAGAAATGTGCCATGGTTTGACTGTAACAGAAAAGTTAGTCAGGTATGGCAGAATCCTATGAATCTTGTTTTGGCTGAGGCACAAAAGGCCTCCGTAGTTTCTGTCTTTATCCCACTTTGGTCCAGTTAATTGATATTACATCGAGGCACTGGAGACAGACGAAAACAAGGTTTTAATATCAGATGTTAAAAAAAGAAAAACTTACCAGTGCTTCACAAGTACACTATACACGTTGTGTAGCTTCAAACGTATTACTAAATAATTAGGACATTATATCACTGTATTGGTGTTATGATTTACAGAAAATGTAAGGGTACACAAAACACATTTTAAATATTACCGTATTACTGTATCCCATTTTAAAATCCCACATTAGACAGCTGTAGAAACTTTAAGTGACTGAAATTCACTTTCATAATATAAACTATGCGTAATGATTTTTTAAATAATTATTTGTTTTTCATCGGCTGTTTATCTCCATGCAACTTTAAGCGTCGGTAACTGAGCAGCATGAGGCGAAGTCCGTCACCATAGCAACAGCACAGCAACAACTCCGCACACCTTCAGTGCAGTGTGTTCTTTACAAATACTGTAAATAAACTATAACAAAATTATTTATATTAAAATAATAATGTAATGCATTTTATGTATTTTAAACTGTCATTGTTCATCATACTTGCGAAACAGTAAAGAAAGTAACATTCATACAAATATACAAAAATTACTTGTGTTTAGAGTAACTGTTACCATTTTCAGTAAAAACATGTGGAATATTAAAATTATCTTACCATCCCCTGCAAACCATTTGGTGTCCATATAAGTTATCAGGTTGTTTGGAAAATTCAAACCATAACGTCCATCCCGATAAAGTCCGTGTAGTCACTTCGCCGCTCACAGCTGTCCAGTCTCGCGTCTTTCACAGTGTTGTGACGTCAGACGACGAGCGACGCTAACACAGAGTCTGCGCCCAGTCACGTGTTCCCATCTTGCTGAGGACGGAGACGGTGTGCTGGTAGTTTGATTCACTGATATTTTTGTTAACATTTATTTAAAAAAAAGTAAAACATGGTGTTTTTGTGATCTTCTGTTTTTCATTGGACATATCTTTCCTTGGAAATATTACATAATGTGTTTGTACTTTCCATTGTAGGTGAAACTACCCTTTATGGTTTACTGAGTAACCGTATAATTATACTGTTTTTGCTTGTGTGTACACACCGTATCTATGCAGTTTAACTATATTGTACTTGTTTTTTAAAAGTAGAAAAATAAAACCTTTGTTTATACACTAACTTGCATTGTTCAACCTCAAACGGGACTTTAAACTGGTTACTAAGGAGGTGTTTCACTATGAATGACAGCATAATATCTCATATCTTGGAACACTTTCTGAAAAACTCGCTTGTCTCAGAATGGGCTTTTAGTATATAATCATTATCTTCGAAAAACACATTTTGTCAAGTGCTTTAGAGCATGCATTCTTTCAATACTGCTGATGGAACAAGCTCATTTTGCCTTTGTTTTCCTTAAGTAACAGCCATCTCATTAACAATAAGGTGCAATGCGAGTTGTCTAACTTGATAACATTTGCACCGTGTGTCCATCATACAATATTCATTTCAGTAAAATATATGAATAAACAAATATGAATGCCTGAGAAATACTGATCAGCTTGGGCACATAAACATTTGAATGGCAGGCAGAAAAGAGAAAATTGTCATTTTTTTTTAATCAGAGCATTGACAAGTCATCAAATTCACAGGTACACATTGAAAAAATAATTTTGATTATTGTATGTGGTGTTTACATATTTTTGGGTTTTGAATTTAAAAATGAAAACCATTTTCTCCAGCTCCAAAAAAGCTATAATTAAGTGCATATCAATGTTTTGTTTCAATTTGCTTGCATTTGATATTTCCTACTATTAAAATCTGTTTAAATTAGGAAAGTTACTGTATTTTAATCAAGTGTATTTTATTTGATAGTAAGGTCATATGGTTCATATGTGGTACCTGAAAGTTCTGCATATCATACTGAGTCAGCAGTCAGGGCATACAAAATTCCATTTTCCCTGAGAGCAAAGCTAAGAATTAAGTTAAAAGAGGAATGGCCAGCTAGAAAAATGCTACAGATCAGTGCCAAACACATCATCAGACCTATCTTGGTGAATCCAGATTAAGTGCTGCTACCACTGGTTTAATGAAGCAATTTGTCAAAACTCAATCAAATGATGGAATCCGTTTTACATTTTTCTGCCATTAGTTTCCATGTTTGACTGAGGCTAAAATGAAAGACTACATTTTTGCCAGACCTGTTAATGCAAAACTGATTTCTAAAGCAGAACTTGCAATGAACAACCTGGCAGAAGTTTTAGATTAAAAAAAGTAAGAAATGAGAAAAACAAGTTTCTTTGTAATTGTCAGGAAAAAAATCTGAAATGTAGAAATGTCAGGTAATTGAAAGGAACTGCTCAGGGCATCTCCTTCATGTAGAAATGTCAGGTAATTGAAAGGAACTGCTCAGGGCATCTCTCTCCTAGGAAGGTTCATCTGCCGATGTGCTTTGTCTTTCTTCTGAAGTTTCGTTTTGCTGACGTGCTGGCCCCACGTGTGTTATTAGCGGCTAAGCAAGTTTTCTCTTTCCTTGGAGTTGGAGCTCTTATCCCAACTCCACCTTTCACTTCCAGGTCAGACAGACCCACACACTTCCACGTGTAGACGTTTATATATAAGATACATACACTATATATATATATATATATATATATATATATATATATATATATATACACATATATATATATATATATATATATATATATATATATACTGTACAGTACATCTCATGCACTTCCTCAACTGCCTGAAAGGGCAGGAGTATTGGAGAAGCCGGTAAAAAAAAAAAGGACTTCCAAGATTAGTGTTTTTAGACATGGCACTCAGTGAGCACTTTGATGGCATCTACAAGCTGCTTCACCTCTTTGCCCACTCCTCTCTGCCTCAGAGGAAACTTGTATGCCCACTATCCACCAGCCCTGTGAGGCTTACTGGTGACCACTCACCCAGGCAGATGGACTCTAGCAGCCAGGAGACTCATCCGAAGTGCTCTAACATGGTGATTGCGGAGCTGATTCTTGCCAGCTTCTCCAGGTAGTCGTATCCTCCTCAGGCACATCTCGAACACCTGCAGAGCTTGTCCCTCTCAGGTTCAGACCCAAGTGAGCTACACTATTATTTCCACAGCACGGCAGACCACTTGGTGAAAAACAATTATCTAGATCAGGCATGTCAAACTCACTACCACTGGTGGGTCGCTTCGACTGCCATACGTGTGTCAGCGGACTGCACTGTAACAAATACTATAATATTATTATACAAAGTTACTGTAGCTTTCTTTCCAATACTGAGAACTTTAAAAAATGTAACACTTAAAAGTTTAAAGAAAAGTAATTTATTTCCATACAATCTCTGTACAACAGCATACAATTAGAGTCTTAGCCTCTTAGCTAGGTCCTTATATTATATTCATTGCTTATATTGGAGACTTACAGTGTGAGATCTATTTCTTTTGTCCTGACACTTGGCATCTCTTTTTAGTAACCAGTTCGTCAATATCAGGCTTGAAATCTTGTGCAGCTGCAACTTTTATGAGGGATGAAAGGTGCTCGACAGTAAGTCTTGAGCGATGTGGGGTTTTGGTAGCTTTCATTAACGAAAACAGTTGCTCACAAAGGTAAGTGCTTCCAAACATAGACAGTACTCTTGATGCCAACATACGCTTCTGCACATATGAGGGTGGCAGGTAAGCATACAAGCCTGGCACACCAACTTTGTTGTATTTTGCCTTCAGAATAGAATCTGACTGCAGTTCAATCAATTCCATTGTGCACACGTTGTAAGAGAACAGGGGAAAGTCCTGTTCGTGTGAACTGAAATCACGAAAACGCTCACTGAATTAATTGCTCAGTAATTCAAGTTGGAAAACAAATTCTCCAAAAATCTAATTTTACTTTACTAAGTTTACTTCAAAGTTTATATTGTAAAATAAGCTGATATGCAAAAAGCCCCCTGACCTACACTAATTTTGCAAACTCAAAATCACAGATATTTGTTAATAAACAACTCACTAACTTCTCACGTCCACTTCAGATCTTCAGCTGTAGTCTGCACTAGCTGTTCATTACAATACTAGCACAAAATGACATAAAAATAGAGCAAAAAAAACATGAAAATATGCGAGCTATTACTACTCGTGATGGTCAGTTCTTCCCAGTGGCCAGTGTCAGCACCCCAGCCAGTAGTGTAACCTAGCAGGGGTGGCTCTAGGCTTGTGGCGGCCCTGGGCAGAGAAAGAATCTGTGGCCCCTTCGCCCGCCAATGTCAATATGGTATCTTATGCATGGCGGATGGCCACGTCTGTTGCGGACACTGCATAGCCACCTCATGCTCATGACACGCTTCTATATGCACATGTTCTTAACTTGAAAACCAAGTGGCGGCCCATGATATTCTCATTATGGCAGAACGTTATAATACTACATATAGCTTACTGCTCCGACTCTAGCGACATTAGTAAATACAGCGTACTAATTAACAAGAAACACAATGTTTTTTGGCCACATTGCTGTCAGCTGTGTCGTTATTTTCTCTTTCTTTTTTATATACAATATATATTGGCGTGGCAGTTCCTGGGATTTGGCAGCACTGTGCAGGTGCACAGTTTGCACATGCCTAAGGCCGCCCCTGCTGCCAGGCTGCTGCAGCCTAGCACTTCAGTTGCGACGTCCCGGCTCATGGCTATACTAGCAGATGACATTTCCGGTACCGGTACCATAATGCCATGGGAAAATGCGCTTTTGTCAGAAGGCAGATATAAGAAAAGTCAATAAGTAACGCCAAAGATGCAGAATAATTCAATCACAAATGATAGTAGTCATTTTGTACAAGTTTAGTGCTAACTAGGATCTGTCTTGTGGGCCACACAGATTTCTGTTGCGGGCCATGTGTTTGACATGCCTGATCTAGATGACTGCGGCAATAATTTTGTCCGGCCCATTTTTTGAGTTCTGTGTGAAATGTCAGTTTTGGCTTTTTTCTGTTTTTTTGTGTTGTTCCAATGCACGTAAATGAAATAAACATGTGCATACCAAAACATTTATAATTGCAACAATTGTCTGGGTGAAATGATGCATTTTCTGGGAAAATTCCAGGGGTGCCAATAATTTTGGCCATGATTGTATATTCAAATTAAAGTACTTTATATCTACTATATATATAGTACACCAGGGTTGACTTCAAATTATGAACAATTTGATTATCAGTTGATGGTATTTGATTAAAACAGCTTGCTTCCTACGTCACTCCTTTTGCTACATGATACTGACAGGGCGGCTGATATGTCTGTTCTAATATCCATCCATCCATCCTCTTCCGCTTATCCGAGGTCGGGTCGCGGGGGTAGCAGCTTAAGCAGAGAAGCCCAGACTTCCCTCTCCCCGGCCACTTCTTCCAGCTCTTCCGGGAGAATCCCAAGGCGTTCCCAGGCCAGCCGGAGACATAGTCCCTCCAGCGTGTCCTGGGTCTTCCCCGGGGCCTCCTCCCGGTTGGACGTGCCCGGAACACCTCACCAGGGAGGCATCCAGGAGGCATCCTGATCAGATGCCCGAGCCACCTCATCTGACTCCTCTCGATGCGGAGGAGCAGCGGCTCTACTCTGAGCCCCTCCCGGATGACTGAGCTCCTTACCCTATCTTTAAGGGAAAGCCCAGACACCCTGCGGAGGAAACTCATTTCAGCCGCTTGTATTCGCGATCTCGCTCTTTCGGTCACTACCCATAGCTCATGACCATAGGTGAGGGTAGGAACGTAGATCGACTGGTAAATTGAGAGTTTTGCCTTACGGCTCAGCTCTTTTTTCACCACGACAGACCGATGCAGAGCCCGCATCACTGCGGATGCCGCACCGATCCGCCTGTCGATCTCACGGTCCATTCTTCCCTCACTCGTGAACAAGACCCCGAGATACTTGAACTCCTCCACTTGGGGCAGGATCTATCCCCCAACCCTGAGAGGGCACTCCACCCTTTTCGGCTGAGGACCATGTCTCGGATTTGGAGGTGCTGATTCTCATCCCAGCCGCTTCACACTCAGCTGCGAACCGATCCAGAGAGAGCTGAAGATCACGGCCTGATGAAGCAAACAGGACAACATCATCTGCAAAAGCAGTGACCCAATCCTGAGTCCACCAAACCGACCCCTTCAACACCCTGGTTGCCCTAGAAATTCTGTCCATAAAAGTTATGAACAGAATCGGTGACAAAGGGCAGCCCTGGCGGAGTCCAACTCTCACTGGAAACGGGCTGACTTACTGCCGCAATGCGGACCAAGCTCTGACACCGTTGTACAGGACCGAACAGCTCTTATCAGGGGTCCGTACCCCATACTCCCGAGCACCCCCACAGGATTCCCCGAGGGACACGGTCGAATGCCTTTCCAAGTCCACAAAACACATGTAGACTGGTGGGCAAACTCCCATGCACCCTCCAGGATCCTGCTAAGGGTGAAGAGCTGGTCCACTGTTCCCGACCAGGACTAAAACCACACTGTTCCTCCTGAATCCGAGGTTCACTATCCGACGGACCCTCCTCTCCAGAACCCCAATAGACTTTTCCAGGGAGGCTGAGGAGTGTGATCCCTCTATAGTTGGAACACACCCTCCGTCCCCTTTTAAAGAGGGGACCACCACCCCGTCTGCCAATCCAGAGGCACTGTCCCGATGTCCATGCGATGTTGCAGAGACGTGTCAACCAAGACAGTCCTACAACATCCAGAGCCTTAAGGAACTCCGGGCGATCTCATCCACCCCGGGCCCTGCCACCAAGGAGTTTTTGACCACCTCGGTGACTTCAGTCCCAGAGATGGGAGAGCCCACCTCAGAGTCCCCAGGCTCTGCTTCCTCATTGGAAGGCATGTTAGTGGGATTGAGGAGGTCTTCAAGTACTCCCCACCACCCACAACGCCCGAAGTCGAGGTCAGCAGCGCACCATCCCCACCATATACGGTGTTGACACTGCACTGCTTCCCTCCTGAGACGCCGGACGGTGGACCAGAATCTCCTCAAGCCGTCCAAAGTCATTCTCCATGGCTCTCCAAACTCCTCCCATGCCCGAAGTTTTGCCTCAGCAACAACCGAAGCCGATTCCGCTTGGCCTGCCGGTACCTATCAGCTGCCTCCAGAGACCCACAGGACAAAAAGTCCTATAGGACTCCTTCTTCAGCTTGACGGCATCCCTCACCGCCGTGTCCACCAACGGGTTCGGGATTGCCGCCGACAGGCACCACCACCTTGCGCCACAGCCCGTCAGCGCCTCAACAATAGAGGCACGGAACATGGCCCATTCGACTCAATGTCCCCACCTCCCTCGACGGGTTGAAGTTCTGCCGAGGTGGGAGTTGAAGCTACTTCTGACAGGGGACTCTGCCAGCCGCTCCCAGCAGACCCTCACAACACGCTTGGGCCTACCAGGTCTGACCGCATCTTCCCCACCATGAAGCCAACTCACCACCAGGTGGTGATCAGTTGACAGCTCCCTCTCTTCACCCAAGTGTCCAAGACATATGGCCGCAAGTCCACGACACACCACAAAGTCGATCATCGACCTGAGGCCTAGGGTGTCCTGGTGCCAAGTGCACATATGAACACCCTTATGCTTGAACATGGTGTTCGTTATGGACAATCCGTGGCGAGCACAGAAGTCCAATAACAAAACACCGCTGGGTTCAGATCGGGGCCATTCCTCCCAATCACGCCCTTCCAGGTCTCACTGTCATTGCCCACGAGCATTGAAGTCTCCCAGCAAAACGAGGGAATCCCCAGAAGGTATGCCCTCTAGCAACCCTCCAGAGACTCCAAAAGGGTGGATACTCCAAACTGCTGTTGGCGATATGCACAAACAACTGTCAGGACCCTTCCCCCCACCTGAAGGCGGAGGGAGGCCACCCTCTCGTCCACCGGGTAAACCCCAATGCACAGGCTCCAGTCGGGGCAATAAGTATGCCCACACCTGCTCGGCCCTCACCGGGCAACTCCAGAGTGGTAGAGAGTCCAGCCCCTCTCAAGGAGATTGGTTCCAGAGTCCAAGCTGTGCCGAGGTGAGTCCACTATATCTAGCCGAACCTCTCACCTCGCAAGCACTAGCTCAGGCTCCTTCCCCTTCAGAGAGGGGACATTCCACGCCCCAAGAGCCAGTTTCTGTAGCCGAGGAGCAGACCGCCAAGGTCCCGCCGCCCGCCACCACCCAACTCACACTGCACCCAACCTCCTTGGCCCCTCCCATAGGTGGTGAGCCCATGGGAGGAGGACCCACGCTACTTCTTCGGCTGTGCCCGCCAGCCCCATGGGTGCAGGCCCGGCCACCAGGCGCTCGCCATCGAGCTCCAACCCCAGGCCTGGCTCCAGAGGGGGCCCCCGTCCACGTCCGGGCAAGGGAAAACGTCGTCCACAGTTTTTATTCTTCATTGGAGGTGTTGAACCGTTCTTTGTCTCATCCCTCACCTAGGACCAGTTTGCCTTGGGTGGTTCTACCAGGGCATAAAGCCCCGGACAACATAGCTCCTAGGATCATTGGGACACGCAAACCCCTCCACCACGATAAGGTGACGGCTCAAGGAGGGGCTGTTCTAATATTGCCTGCACATTTTCCTTCCTTTGAAAAATATCACTTTTTTGTTTACTGCCACATTTACAGTGTGGTTCACTCACTGCCTGTCATGCTCCGTTTTCCAGTGAAATCTTGATGGGGCCATTCATAAAGTTTCTAGGAAGAACTACTGGTACTTTTGTTCATTTAATTCCTGCTAAGAAAATCTGTGAATTGCTTTTTTAAAATTAATCTTACGCTCATATCTAATATACAGTATAAATTATGTGACATTTAAATTCAATATTTCTACATAATATCTTTAGCAAACACCTAGTTTTGAAGTCTTAACAGTTTAACTTTGTCATAATGTACTGAACCAAAAATAAGCCAACATGTTGAAACCTTCTATTAAAAAAACTACACCTTACTGCTAATCTTTTTGCACACTTTTTTACTCCTTAAAACTCCATCATTGGTGTGAAATTCACTTCTCAGTTGCACATCCTCACTTTGAGCTGCAGATGAACAAAACACACACCTTTATTAAACATTTAGTTTTCTAACAATGAAAGCATTTTATTTTGGCAGCAGGCTCTTCCTTAAACTTACTAAACTCATCTGTCTCATAACAGTTGTCCTTTCCCATCTGAGACAATCCTGGCTGAGCACCAAATGTCACTAACAAGAACTTTGCTTTGATTGTATTCAGATTGGATGTACATCCTAACTTGGACATTTTGGGTACAAAGTTGTTCTCTTGGATTCAGAAAGCAGAGTTCAACTCTCTTGTTAAGAGTTAAGCTAAAGAGGAACTCCCCTCTATCTAGTGACCAATGGGGCTCCTAACTACAACAGTATTTTCTTTCCACAGTGGTCTTTCTCAATTTCAGCCTTACTACTTTAATTACTAATTTACATAAATGGTTACTGTAGGTATATATATATATATATATATATATATATATATATATATATATATATATATATATATATACTGCTCACAAAAATTAAAGGAACACGTTTTTTATTGGGCCTGGCATGAAATCAGTTAAACCTGTCTGATAATTTTCTGGTTGGTTAAGCAGCTGAGGTCATTGTTAATCACTTACAGCTGTATTGGTGTTCATGGACTTAACGACAGGTGCACTAAAGTGGCAACAATTAGAAAACCCTCAAAACAGGACTGGTTTTACATGTGGAGGTCATTTCAAGTTTCTCCCTCTTGATCTTTTTGGCTGGTTTTCCACTCGTGCTAGTTTTGGCTTGAGTAATCATCTCTACTGGCAGTATGAGGCGATTCCTTAACCCTACAGAAGTTGCACAGGTTGCCCAACTTCTCCAGGATGGCACATCCACACGTGCTGCAGCAAGAAGGTTTAATGTGTCTCCCAGCACAATCTCCAGAACATGGAGGAGATTTCAGGAGACTGGCTGGTATTCTCGGAGAGTTGGACAGGGCCGTAGAAGGTCCTCAACCCATCAGCAGGACCGATACCTGCTCCTTTGTGCAAGGTGGAACAGGCTGAGCACTGCTCGTGCCCTACAGAATGACCTCCAGAGGGCCACTGGTGTGAATGTCTCTACCCAAACAATCAGGAACAGACTTCATGAAGATGGTCTGAGGGCCCGACGTCCTGTAGTGGGCCCTGTGCTCACTGCCCAGCACCGTGGAGCTCGCCTAGCATTTGCTCAAGAACACCAGAATTGGCAAGTCCACCACTGGCCTGTACTTTTTACAGACGAGAGCAGGTTCACCCTGAGCAGCTGTGATAGACGTGAAAGAGTCTGGAGAAGACAAGGAGAACGATATGCTGCCTGCAACGTCTTTCAACTTGACAGGTTTGGTGGTGGGTCAGTGATGGTCTGGGGAGGCATATCCATGGAGGGACGCACAGACATCTACTGCGAGGAAATGGTGCTCTGACTGCCATAAAGTATCGAGATGAAATCCTTGAACCCATTGTCAGACCCTACGCTGGTGCAGTAGGTCCTGGTTTCCTCCTAATGCACGACAATGCCTGGCCTCATGTGGCAAGAGTATGCAGGCAGTACCTGGAGGATGAAGGAATTGAAACAATTGAATGGCCTTCACGATCCCCTGACTTAAACCCAATAGAACATCTGTGGGACATTATGTTTCGGTCCATTAGGCGCCAGGTTGCTCCTCAGACTGTACAACAGCTCAGGGATGCCCTCATACAGATCTGGGAGGAAATGCCACAAGACACCATCCGTCGTCTCATTAGGAGCATGCCCCGACGTTGTCAAGCATGCATACAAGCTCGTGGGGGCCACACAAGATACTGAAAAGCATTTTGAGTAGCAGAAATTAAGTTTTTGAAAAATGGACTAGCCTGCCACATCTTCATTTCACTCTGATTTTAGGGTGTCTACACAATTGAGCCCTCTGTAGGCAGAAAACTTTTATTTCCATTGAAAGACTTGGCATCCTTTTGTTCCTAAGACATTGCTCTGTCGTTATTTGTATAGATATCCAACTTCATATTGAGATCTGATGTATCTAATGTGTTTCTTTAAAGTGTTCCTTTAATTTTTGTGAGCAGTGTATATATATATATATATATATATATATATATATATATATATATATATATATATATATAATTAAAGACATTTGTAAATATACCTGTTTAATCCACTTCAGAGTTTTGGGGACCCTTTTCTGGTAGCTCAGCAGTAACCAATATTGGATATTCATTTCAGATGTAAAATCCATTCTACAGAGATTCCAGGAAAAAAAATCTTTTTGACCCATAGTTACTAGGAACAAAAAAAGTATATAATCTCCTTTACACTGCTCCACTACCACGAAGAGTATTGCCCATGATTCTGATGAGATTCAAAAAACTTGATGCTGGGTCTGCCACTTGCAATGCGGTGTCCTTTTCCAAGGCTAGTAAAGATAACTTGGTTTAGGGGACATTGATACGAAACTTCTTTCGTCTGCTCCCATTAGGGGTCGCCACAGTGGATCATCTTCTTCCATATCTTCATGTCCTCTGCATCTTGCTCTGTTACACACACCACCTGCATGTCCTCCCTCACCACATCCACAAACCTTCTCGCCTCTCTGACTTTGACTTCCAACTGTCCAACCTGAGCCGACCCTCTAATGTACTCATTTCTAATCCTGTCCATCCACATCATGCCCATAACCAAAAATTATACCAGATGTATGCTGGTGGCACTGAACTTCTTCTTCAAAATAACAGTAATCATGTGAAAGGATCAAACTTCAAGTGACAGTCTACATGCATAGATACAGGTATATCTTTATTTAAACATATTTAATCTCTGCTAGTAACATACTACTAGTAGATACCTACCTGGAGGAGAGGAAGGTGAGGAAAGACAATGAGGGGAATAAGATAATTGTTTGGATTTTGTGCATTGTGCAACGTTTGAGAGAAGCTTGTGAGAAGTACTTATGGAAAATAAAATCTTTATTTTGAACCCAGGGCCTGTATTTGTATTTGAGGCTTGGGGCTCAGTGCCCCCTACTCAAAACAACATTTACGAACATACCCATAATATCCAACATCTGGCCCATTTAGAAGCACTAATCAACATAACATACATCAGAGCATGTGCAGAAAATCCTACATGGATGGGGGGAAAATATTGAAAAACCAGATAGATTGCAGACAGGCAGTGATTGTGACCAAGGTTCAGGAACCGCGTTTCAGTGGCACTATGCATTGTACCACTGTGCCACCAAGCTCAAAAATATACATGTCCAAACTTCTTACAGTTAAGTTTGATTTAATAATTAGCATATCATCAAATTCAACTCTGTAAACTTGATTCATAAATGAGAAGTTAGATTCATTTAATGTGCAGTCCTATCTTATACCACATTCATTTAGAGAAGATGTGAGAGGTAAAGAGAATTTGGAAACCTTTAAAAATATCTTTGCAGCAAAGCTAATAAAGAAAAACACAATGTAAAAATATTTTTGTGCTGTTTCTTGGAAAATGCTCTGTAAAGTTCAAACCTAGATGTACTTTATATTAGTTATGTCATACATATCAAGCAAAAAATAATTTTTAAGAAAAAATCATAATTCACAGGTATATACCAGTTCCACTGGTTTAGAATGTTGCTAAGCTATTTTTAAAACGTATGTGACTGTAGACTTACAGTTTTTAAATCCTTATAAGGTAAGAAATAATCCATCTATCCATTATCCAACCCGCTATATCCTAACTATAGGATGGTCCAGATCTAATTATGCAACTTTTAATGCAATGCAGGAAAACAACACATGACAAAAGATTTGCTGTTCAACTGACAACCGTCTCCCCGCCATTTTGGAATGCAGGGTAGGTGCTGCCATCTATCGGCAACAAAAAGAATTTTTTGTGAATTCTCTATGTAATAAACTTAATAAGTTATAGCGTAATGAAAATTGCATAATTAGATCTGGACCACCCTGTACAGGGTCACGGGGGTCTGTTGGAGCCAATCTCAGCCAACACAGGGCGCAAGGCAGGAAACAAACCCTGGGCAGGGCGCCAGCCCACCGCAGGGCACACACACACACACCCAGACACCAAGCACACACTAGGGACAATTTAGGATCGCCAATGCACCTAACCTGCATGTCTTTGGACTGTGGGAGGAAACCGGAGCACCTGGAGGAAACCCACGCAGACACAGGGAGAACATGCAAACTCCACGCAGGGTGGACCCGAGAAGCGAACACAGATCTCCTTACTGCGAGGCACCTGCACTGCCACTGTGCGACTCGGCAAGAATTAAGCAAATTAAATATATCATCTGCTATGAAGAAAAAGCATCTTCTCTGGAAAATTACTCTTTTTAAGTCTGAAATCTTGTATTCTTCCATGACAATGCTGACAAAGTTATGTTTGGTTGTCTGGAGTTGTTAAAAATCCACAAAACTATGTGAAGTACTGTAGAATGTGAGACAAAACCTTATCTTCAGTTATCTGCTTTGAAATGTACATACCAAAGATTAACAGATAGTGTCTCTGACATTTTCTATCTTATCTGAACGACACAAATATGACCCAGGAAAATGAATGCCAAATCAAAGGTTGTTTTTGTTGGAATCAGTTATGTTGATATAAGTATTGTAATCCACCAAAGGTATACAGTATTTATCGAACCATCCATTAATTTTCAATATGCTTATCCAGTTCAGGGTTGTGAGGCAGGATCTATCCCAGTAGCATCAGTTAATTTAGAAGAATCCCATCCTGTGTTAAGTGCTAGTCAATTGCACAACAGAAAACACTTCCACACACACTCACCCACACTCACTCATACCGTTGTAGAGTCAATCAATCGAAAACTCAAGTCTATAGGATGTGGGTGGAAAAGGAAGTAACCAGAGAAAGTCCCTCACAGACATGAAGAGAATGGGCAAATCCCACCATGGCCCTGTTACATTCTTGATTTAATATTTTGTTATTTCTTCAATATAAATGACACAAAATACAATTCTGACATATTTAACAATATCTCAAGGAAAGAAATTAGACCAGTACTCATGATTGTGTTGTTCATGGGTGTGTTTTGGTTTCCAAATCTCTGGTGTGAAATATGTTATGTACTTGGCTAAGTTTAACTTTTTTAATAAATTCATATTATTTTAATATAAAGAAAACGTTGTGTATTTACATTTAGTTTTTTTTTATTAAAACAAGCGAATATGTACCATTCTAAATACTATTTATATATTATTAAATATTTTCTGCAAGGCAATTGCTTAAATAGCAACTAAGAACTATATCGTACTTAGTACAGCTATTCATCAGTGTTAAAAACATGCAATTGTTAAATTTTTCTACACTTGTAAAATTACAAAAAGTAATAATAAGTCAAATGATTCAAGTAAAACTGAAATAGCACCAAACTTATAGTTTCACTTCCCAAAAAGTATTTTCATCTCACCTTCAATATTTTTCTTTTTTTTTTTTTTGCTTCAGTAAGTTTATTCTGTTGTACAGCATAGAAAGGGAATCATGGCGATACAGCATGTACTTATTAGCACTTTGGAGGACCTTCTCTGGTGCTAAAATCCATTAGCCTGGGTGTGTGGCCATTTGCAAGCCCCTGGTATTATCCTGCTTGGATGAATTTATGTGATCGGGAAAATGAGCGCAGATGGTGATACCTGCGACCACAAGTGAGGGGTGCAAGGCAGTGCTGGCATCGTTAACATGCAAGTTGGCAGTGCATGAAGTAGCTGAGAGCACATGGAGCCATATTAAAGGGACTGTGGAAAGTCGGGATGGCCCAGGAAAAAGACAGCAGTTTAAGCTGCAGAATAACCAAGCCTTTGGCAAGCAGTATTCTTTGCTTTTAACCCCAAAATAATTTAAAACCCCCTAAAACCTTATTTTAGCTAGTTTTACCTTTTGCAATTATGAAATTGCAAGTGAAAGAAATTTTAGGGACAGTTTGGCAAAATTATATGCAAAACAAAACTCTATTAATTGTTTTGCTTATCACTAGTAAAACTATTTCAAATTACTATCTTGGAAGTAAAACAGAAAGTTTTTAAGCAGAGGTCCAGGAAATAAGACATAGTCAAAAAACACACTAGGGTCGTAATCAGGAAATCAAGCTACCATTTTAGAAGAGCCAAAAAACACTCAAAATCAAATAGGTAAAAGTAGAAGTTGTTAACAAAAAGACGATTAGACATTTTGTAAACACTAAATGGGTAGAAAATTGGGCTGCAACTAATGATTGTTTTGGTAGGTGACTAATCGTTCAATTTTTTTTTTCAATTAGTCATGATAATTTCATGCCTGACTATTTTGATGCCTGTGACCTGTGGTTGCACATCCTGTTCTGGGCTCCAATGCATGTCTTACCTCATCTGCTCACATCTGTTAACCTGTGATGTCTCTGCATTAACACGATTAAAATTAACTAGCCAACCCGCGGCGTACCATACGCCGCATAATCAGGCCGGTTTTTTAATAATTTTTAAGCACAGGGAGAAAATTTAACATTTGCAAAATCGGTAATGTAATAAATCAGCAAGAAAAGCAACATTGTAACAATGCACGGAATGAACCAACACACAATCGTCCGTGCGGTGTAGCGAGGTGGGAGGGGGGTGTGTACAAAGTGCAGGAGCATCTAAGAAGACGCATGTTTGTCGCGGATGCGAATTGATGTATGTAACGTGTACAACACTTTGCTATGCTGCACGCGGTCGTGCGTCGTAACCGAAAACTCGTTTTTTAAAGACTACTCGATTCATTGTGTTTTAACCTCAGTTGTAAAGGAATGTTTTAATGATCCCATGGGATACCCCTCACAAACAGTTTTACACGCTGCATATGGCGATTCACCTCCGTGAGAAACATGCCTCTATTAACAGTCAACGTGTGGGAGGGGGGTGTGTACAAAGGGTAGGGACGAAAACAGTGGGAGCGTATGAGTCGCACTTAGTGGCAATTCCACGGTTTGCAGCCCGAATGGGGTTCAACGGCTTACCCATGCCTAGACACGCACTCAATCTCATGCATAATTATTTATTGAATGGTAAACACTTCTGGAAAGACACGGTTGTCTAAAACAGGCTAGTGTGAGAATACAACAGTAAGTGAATGAAAAGATGGAACTCTGGAGAGAGCAAAATACAACACAATAGTGAACCCCCGGCATAACTAACGCCGCATAATTATTTATTGATGATTGAACACTTCTAGAAAGACACAGGGACACCCCTCGCAAACTGTTTTACACACTGCATACAGCGAATCACATCCGCGACATGATTTTTCCTAGATGGTCCTGTCACGTCCACCCTCGCAATCGAAGCATACACACAGCCTGCTAATGTGCCCGGTCGCAAGCCGCGTCCAGCCTCGTTCTCGAAGCATACACACCGCCTGGTCATGTGTCCGCTCGCAAGAGAAACTCACGGAGAGCCGCCCACCAGCTGCCTGTGTGTGTGCCTCTGTCTGTCTCTGGCGCGGCTTTCTCTTGCGCTGCCTCTGTGTAAACCGGTCAGGAACAGAGAAGGTCAGCTGCTGACAGAGCGTCTCGACTGTTGCAGGGCCTGCATTGGTGAAGCAGGTGAGACGATAATGAAACAGAGGCACAGGCCTTATTGGTTTTTAAAGACTGATCCCTTCATTGTGCTTTAACCTCAGTTTTAAAGGATTGTTTTAAGGATCCCATGGGATACCCCTCGCAAACCGTTTCACATGCTGCATATGGCGATTCACCTCCGCGAGAAACATGCCTCTATGAACAGTCAACGTAGCTCGGAGGTACATGACATTAACCTGACCTGCACTGCATGTGGCCTCTACAACAGACGAATATAAATGACGGCATTTTTTCTGTGTCGTCGCGTCCGAGTTGGTGGGCGGCCCTGCGAAGTTGTCGTCGTATCCAATGGTCTAGGAGTTGGTGGGCGTGGCTCCTTCCTGTGTGCGCCATAGGTGTCTCACTTGTCGGCGGCTTAGTGAATCCACTCCCCTTCCGGCGTGCTTTTCATGGTTGTCTTGCCTTAGTGAATTATATATATAGATAATAATCAAATTCATATAACAACCAGTGAAACACAAAAATTTGAAAATAATTAGATGTTTTATATTAGGTGTGACCATCACAATAAAAAAGAAATACATTAAACAATACAAACTAAAGTGCAAAAAGTCTTTAAACAAAAAAAGTACATTTAACTTAACCAAAAATGACCACTAGTGTGTTTTAAAGTCCAAAAGTTTAACTAAAGCTTCAATGCAAATAAAATAAAACAATAATGCACAGTTTATAAAAGATTCAGTTCATATATTCCTGATTGCAGAGCAGGAATGTGAGCATTTCAACATGCTCTGGTGTGAGGCTGGCTCTCTTCTTTGAGACAATGGCCCCAGTTGCTTAGAAGAGACGCTCAGAGGGAGTAGAGGTAGCAGGAATACACAAGAATGATTTTCCAGACAGAGAAAGATGTTTTAATCATCACACTCTGAAGGAAAAGTGTTGTAGTTTATCACATCATGTACTATATTATGCCAAAATAAAAAAATAACGGACTAAAATATGTAACAAGCTAATTACTGATATACTCCAAAACACAAGTTACCTAACGTTAGTTAGAGATGATTTACTATTCATATGAACTCAAATATTATATGAAAAAAGAAGAAGAAAAAACTAGGACAGCTCAGCTACTCATTCACTCGTTTACTATAGCTACAAACACGTTAGCAAACATAACTGAAATTATATTCATCTTAACCCTTAAACCACCGGAACCAGCTAGAGTCAGTTTCCAGTGCAATTTTGAAGCACGCTGAAGCCGAGTATATGCGGCGACATACATTCGGCAACGTACATTCATTGAACACCACAACTGGCTATAGACACTTCACAGAGCAATTTGCCAGCATGCCAGAGCTATCAGTCAGTGCTGTACATTCGTTGAGCAGCCAGCTCATGAGCACTGCCGGCCCCGGCAGAGCTGCAGCACCATTGTCTATGGAATTCAGCCGCTGCACTAGAAGAGCCTGCAATCATCAGCGTTTACCTCTATGTGTTTGCGTGCAGCCAGTTCAAGCGCAGTTGGCTCTGTGATTTACTGAATTTCATCAATGGCTTCAGTTTCACCTTGAACATATAATAATACAGTAGATTGTTGCAGTAGTTTTTTTTACGTTTTTACAGTTCATTTGCAGTGTGTAAAATGAACAGTGTTGCAATAATTGTAATGCTCTTTGCATGAAAAAAAATACGTGTTCCATTAAAATTTCACATTCTCTTTGTGAATTCTGACGTTTACTTAAAAAGTGCAGCTGAAAAGTATTTGGCATCCAGAGGTGCATTAACCCCCAAGTATGTGTCGGTTTAAGGGATAACTATCATTGTCAAAACCTTGATATACACATTATAGTACAAACATCAACGTTAACACGTGACACTAACTTTACTCGCTAAAACTTACCTCTCAAGAGACGGCAGCATCACAGCTCCAGGATACTTGCGCTTCAGATGCTCATGCATTGCAGTGTTGCTGCCATGAAAAAAAGCTCCGCTTTGCATAATCTGCATTCAACTTTTTTTTTTTCCTTTTTCGGTGGAGTGCTCCCACACTTTAGAAAGTTTCTGTCTCAATTTTTTCAATCTCTTTCCTCCCTCCTCTATCCGACTTGCCATTGCAACCACATTTATTTTCCTCTACATTCTTCTTCTCCTCAGACGTTCTTCTTCGTTGGTAGGATTGTGTGCAGTCCTGACAGACAATAACAAATGACACTGCCCCCAGACGTTCATGTAGTGCATTGCAGTTACAAAAACCAATGTGGTTCTTTGTGACTGGAGCTTCTATTGAAGGTTCTGTTTATGACACATTGACAATAAAAAATCTGCGTTGATGATTTTTTGTAGTTGACATCGTCGATTACGTCAACTAATCGTTGCAGCCCTAGTAGAAAATGGCAGAAAAAATTACCCTTTTAACCCCTCTTTGTAGCCGTAATAGAGGCCGTAACCCGCATGACCACACCACTAATAACCAACTAGTGTTGTAACAACCAAGTCATCCATCCATTATCTAACCCGCTATATCCTAACTACAGGGTCACAGGGGTCTGCTGGAGCCAATCCAGGCCAACACAGGGCGCAAGGCAGGAAACAAACCCCGGGCAGGGCGGCAGCCAATTGCAGACAATCAAGTCACAAAATCTAAATATGCATGTTGTAAAATAAATTTCAAAAATGTTAAACGGAAGCCCAAAAATGTACCTCACAACATCACAGGGTACATGCCAAGACCTGATATACTGTATCTCTCAGTTGTCCATACACTCATAAGTATAATGCTAATTTTTAATAATGTACCTGTATGCTCTGAAACCCTGTAACCCTAAGAACACTGCTGAACATTGAACTAATCACAGCTATTTTCTTTTCAGCTTTAGATTGTTTTAATGAAATCTTTAATTAAATCAAACAGATTTTGTGTCTGTCTATAGTTATATAAACTGACCTGTCAATTAATTAATCTAAAATTAACATGGTATATTTCACAAAACCAATCATCACTGTTCAATTAAATTTTATCATTTTATTTTTTTTTTACCTATTAGGCCAGTATTTGGATGAATTATCAGGAGCAGCAGAGATGCTTTTCAAACCTTTAGGGGTAGATGGTAGATGGAGATGTAGACTCTACTGACAAATAACTTAAAATGCAAACACAATACTAAACGTCTAAACACACCAAAGATCAAAACCCTGATCCATTTTCCTGGAAGGTCATTTGTTTCTTTTACAAAAAAATATTTCTCTTTGCATGTAAAATTTCATCACGTTTTACCACCTTTTATAATGGCAGACTAGCGTTGTGAGGATAGCTCAGGTCAGCCCCATGGCTAGCAGTGGACATTATTGCTATAAACGATAATACAGTGTGCATGCAAGCTGACACACAATATGGCAGCAAACCCAAAATATTTCAAATACAGATAAAACAGTTAAGCTTGTGCAAAAAATTAGACAAGCAATACTAAAACTGACCGCAATGAATTCTGAATATTCAGTAATGTAGTGCTACAAAATAATTAAAAATATAGCATGAAAAAGGAAATAAATATGAAGCAAACAAAGATTTAAAAGTAAAAAGATAAATATCATGAAAAACGTGATAACTAGGAGGGTGTAATACAATAAATTCACTTGGAAAACTCCACAAAGATTTGGGGCATTGCCCTGTATAATGTCCATCAGACGTGGTGAAGATTTGAGTAATAAATTATCAAAAAACCAAAGCATTTGACAAAGTACAGAGTTGAAATGAGGATTTATGTATAAAAATGGTGACAGAAAGTGAGTTGGCAGGAAATGACACCAATACAGAGAGTCAGAAGTGTTTTCTTCATGGCGGAAACCGTAAGTGACGTCATCCATGGGAGCTGGAAGTGACATCATCATGGTGGGGATGGAACTGATGTCAAACTTAGAAGCCAGAAGTGGGATTGTTGTGGAGTGGCCAGTTTGTAAAACCGGAAGTATTGAAGGGAAGTGTGTTAGATTAAAATTTTTCTTCTTTTGCTCTGTTGGAAGAGAGAGAGAGAGGCATTAGTACCCAAAATCAACTTTTCATCTCATGGTATATTACTTACCTTAGGGCTTGTTGACTGCCTCGTAAGCACACGTGTGTGACAAGGGTCACTAACTTTAAGGAATGTAGTAAATACAATACAATACAATACAATTTATTTTTGTATAGCCCAAAATCACACAAGAAGTGCCACTGACAGCCCCCCAGCCTTGACTCTTTAAGAAGACAAGGAAAAACCCTTGTAGGAAAGAAATGGAAGAAACCTTGGGAAAGGCAGTTCAAAGAGAGGCCCCTTTCCAGGTAGGTAGGCGTGCAGTGGGTGTCAAAAAGAAGGGGGTCAATACAATGCAATACACAAAACAGAACAAATTCCTTAATACAGCATAAAATAAAAATTTTAGAAGTACGCAGAATTTAACAGTAGATGATATGACATAATAGATTTGATTTTTTAGAGTCCTGAGACCTCATCCATCAAGCTGCCTCCCCATTTGGCCATTCCACGGCTGAAACAGTGCTAGGCCAGCCAATCCGATGAAAGGACCCTCTTCCCATGATTCCTGTGATCCTCCATCAGGGATGACTTTACCATAGGCAGGCAAACAACTTGGCAGGTGGGCGTGGCACCAATGCCACATTTGAGTACCGAAAAGAAACAGAATAGGTGAGGGTTAGTATTCAAATATAATTATCATGTTACTTATGTTTTAGTGCTAATGACTAACAACAGAGATGCAGTATGTACAGTTAATCAGCAGCTCTAGTCAGGATATGCTAAACTGAAGTAGTGAGTCTTCAGCCGGGATTTAAAGGCTGAGACCGAAGGGGCATCTCTTATAGAAGCAGGAAGACCATTCCACAGTTTAGGGGCCCTGTAACTAAAAGCTCGACCTCCCACTGTTATTTTATTAATCCTTGGAATCCTAAGCAGACCGGCATCTTGAGATCTTAATGTGCTCAGGTTTGTAAGTCATGATAAGTTCAGACAAGTAAGCGGACCTTGGCCATTTAATGCTTTATATGTTAAAAGGAGGATTTTGAAATCTGCCCTAAACTTAACTGGGAGCCAGTGTAAGATTTAAGAACTGGAGTTATGTGTTCATATTTTCTTGTTCTTGTAATAATTCTTGCAGCAGCATTTTGGATTAACTGGAGGCTGTATAAGAACAGTTTGAACAGCCAGTGAACACCGCATTGCAGTAGTCAATCCTACTAGAGATAAATGCATGAATTAATTTCTCACAATCCTGTTTATTTAGAAAGCCTTAATTTCCTAACATTTTTAAGATGGAAAAACATGTTTTGGACAACTTTGTAATATGTGCTTTAAATGACATGCTAGAGTCAAAGATAACTCCTAGATTGCGGGCTGATTCAGTAAAATTAATTGGGATTCCAACTGAGTTAAATGATGACAAAATATTGCTGTAATCAGCGTCATTCCCTCCAACAATTAACATCTCTGTTTTATCTGTATTTAAAGACAAGTAGTTCTCATTCATCCATTCCTTTAATTCACTAACACAACTAATTAAAGACAACATCGGAGAAACTTCATTTGATTTAAATGAAAGGTATAACTGGGTGTCATCTGCATGAGTGAAAATTAACATTATGTTTCCTAATGAGAGATCCCAGTGGAAGCATGTAAAGTGAAAACAGTAAAGGTCCCAGTACTGAGCCTGTGGGACACCATATTGAACTTCTGTGTATAATGATGGAGTACTGTCAGCACATTTCTGTACATATTGGAATCGATTTGATAAATAAGAACTGAACCAAGTGAGCACGGGCCTGTAAGCCCAACATCATTTTCTAGCCTGTGCAGTAAAATAGAATGGTCAATGGTGTCAAATGCTGCACTTAAGTCCAACAACATAATTACAGTGGAGTTTCCTTCATCAGAGGATATCAGAATGTCATTTACAACCCGTGTTAGTGCTTTCTGTACTATGACCAGTGCGAAAGCCAGACTGGAATTTCTCAAATAAATTGTAATGCGTAAGGTGTGACTGAAGCTGACTGGCACTACTTTTCTAGTATTTTAGAGAGAAATGGTAAATTTGAAATAGGCCTATAGTTATTTAGTATGTGTGGGTCTAGGTCTGACTTTTTAAGTAAAGGTTTAATGACTGACACTTTTAGTGCATCAGGTACTGTGCCATGCAGTAATGAACTATTGATAATGTTTAGAATAGGCTGCAAGAACATCCATTGCACTTTTACTAGTTTTGTTGGCACTGGATCTAGGGAACAAGTAGTGGGCTTCATTTTAGAAATTAAAGTTAAGACTTCCTGCTCAGTTACAGGATTAAAATTACTAAAGTGCTGAATGCAATGTGAGCAGGGTCTGCTAAGCTAGTATTTGGTTTGTACTGTGATGCTGAGATCTGGGATCTTATATTTTTAATTTTCTCATTGAAGAAGTTCATAAAGTCTGTACTGCTAATATCTGTTGGTATTTTGCACTGTTGATCTGAATTCCCATTTGTTAATTTAGCCACTGTTCTAAAAGTACCCTAGGATTTTTATTATTGCTATCTATTAATGTAGAATAGTATTCTGAGCGAGCTTTAAAGAGGGCTTTTTATATTTTTAACACTCTCTGTCCATGCAATTTGAAAGACATGTAGCTTTGTTGTTCTCCATCTGCGCTCCAGTTTTCGACACTCTAATTTAAGAGCTCGAGTGTTTTCATTAAACCAGGGAGAGTTTCTATGTGCTTTGATCACTTTTGTCTTTAGGGGAGCCACTGTGTCCAGAGCATCTCTCAAGGTCACATTATAATGTGATGTTAGCCGATCTAAATTGTTTTCCACGTTTACATTTGATGTTAACTGATCTAAATGGTTTTCCACAATTACACTCGACTTACTCAAGGTATCTATAAATTTTGAAGCAGAATTACAATCTAGATGTCGCACTGTCTTTGTTTTAATCTGTAGTGCTTGGCATGGGCAGAACTAAATCAAATGTAATTAAGAAGTGATCGGAAATAACTACATTTAATGGAGTAATATTTAAATTTTGAATTTCAACTTTGTAAGTTATAATTAAATCTAATGTGTGGTTATGATTATGAGTTGGACCTTTGACAATCTGACAAAATCCTACTGAATTTAACAAATAAGTAAAACATTTGCTAAAAGTGTCAGTTTCCACATCAATGTGTACATTAAAATCCCCATCAGAACTACGTGATCATAATTTATAGCCAAATCAGACAGAAGGTTGCTAAATTCAGTCATGAACAATGAATATGGCCCTGGTGGTCTGTAGACTAGCACTATAATTGTGTTGGAATCTGTTTTCATATTTAAAATGAATGCCTCAAAGGATGTAAAGTTGCCTAAATTTTTAGGAGTGATTTGCATTTTGTTACAATGAATTATTCCAAGGCCTCCTCCTCGACCAGAATCTCTAGACTTATGAAGGAACGAGTATCCATCTGGTGACGCCTCAGCTAGGGAACAGTGTCACATTTACTAAGCCAGGTTTCAGTAAGAAGACACAGATCAGATTTTGTACTTAATATATATCATTTACCAAAACAGCTTTAGTGCCAAGAGAGCAATGTTCAATAAACAGCATTTAAAACTGCATGGTTCTTTCTGAACTGCTGATATATTTTTGTTTTAATTTGAATTAAATTTCTATTACAGATGCCCCTGGTGGAGGTCTGGTTTTATCCCTTGGTCTAATTATACACCTTATTTTTGGTTATCAATTAATTTATGGTTTGTATCAAGACTAAATTTACTGGATGCCCCACAACAGGGATTATGGGTAACAGCTTCAGGAAAATAACAGGTGGGATAAACAACAGCCTGTGATTTAAGATCACATGACTGCGGCCTGGATGGTGCTCTAATCAGTCAACCAGGCAGTTTTGCTGCCATATTTTGGGATAATACATAAGATCCCCTCCAGTTAGGATGAAGACAATCTCTTCTGAAAAATGCAGGCCTTTCCCAAAAATCATCCTAATTGTTCACAAATGCTATGCTTTTATTTGCACACCAGGTTTCCAGCCAGCAGTGAAGGGAATGCAATCTGCTATAAATCACATCCCTCTATATAATCTTGGTAAGGGACCAGATACAATTAAATTCCGACATTTTGTTTTAGCTTTGGTGCATAGAGAGATGAAGTTCCGCTTTAATACCTCAGATTGCTGTAAATAAATATCATTAGTGCCGACATGCAGCAATAAGGTAGATACTTCATCGTCGGCAACACGGTCCAATGCGGCCTTTATGCCAGAAATCTTGGCCCCTGCAAGGCACTTAACATTAACTGCTGGTTTAACATAGTTTGGAATTCTAACGTTCCGCACTATGGAATCGGCAGTTATGAGCACTTTCTTATTCTCAGTTTCCACAAGCATGCTGGGTCTGAATTGGTGACCTGGGTGCCAAGGAACTAAATTTTGGCTTCTTAGACCCCCGACTTACTGTTACCCATTTGCCCTGTGGCTGAATTGGTGCTGCTGACATAGGCCACACACTGACTACAGTGGGAACTGGAGAGACTGAAGCCGAATCGGAAGTAGCCGAATTGTCTAAACAAACCAAGCCGATCCAATTTTCAGTTTACCTAATTGCTATCAGGTTCCTAACGCGGTCCTCCAATTCGCGTATTTTCCCAACCAACTTAAAATTAACTAAACACTTTTGATAGGTGAAGCTGTCTACACTGTCGGCCGGAAAACCTGAACTGTTGCAGGGCACACAACATATAAACATGCCCTCAACGGGCAGAGAACAGATAGAACTTAGCGCTGGTATCATCTTCTCCATTTTTGTAGTAACTTCGGTGCTTCGGCGCTTTCCTCATTCAACTGAATCACTAAGAGACCGTCAGCTTTAAGTTTACACCACCTGCTGAGGGATCGACTTTGATTTCTCACTGCTGGTTATTTCTCCTGGTCAGCTGTCGGCTTTACTTCAGTTGAACTTACTTGGGTGTTTGCGAAGGGCTACTTGCCTGTGGGAGACGCCACTGCTTCTGCCCGCTGCTACTCCGAAGAGGTGGGGCCTCACGAATAAAATTGATGAAGTATTCTGATTGAATTGACGATTCAGAGGAGTAGCTTACCCATGCAGTAGAACCAGATTGAGTGCAAAAAGTTCAACAGAGTCCAGTTGATGGTCAATGTATTGATTACACTTGGTCTGTGTCAGAACTCTGATGGCAGTATTGTGAATTTGTTCTAATCTGTTGATTTCTTCCAGCAGAAACACCATAGAAAAATAACTTGCAGTGATACAATTGAGGGGTGGCAATTTCACAAAAGATGCATTCAAAAAAGTACTTCTTCATACAAAAGTTATGGGAATCTGAAACACACACATCATGGCACATGTTAACATGTTAACAATTTTATGTTAAACAGACATGGGGAGGTGTTACTCTATTCTTTGTCTCCTGAACTTTCTTCTGTTTGCCAACGCTAAAAATCAATGGTCTGTTAAAGCCTACCTAGCATATCAAGGTCAAACGTGAGGAAGAATAGTGATCATGAGATGCACCAACAAACTGTTGCAGCAACTTACATTTTTTAAGTGTTTTACCAGACAGTGGTAGTAAAACAGAAACTATGTCCTAAGAAAAAGCATTTGGCTTAATGGTCAGTCTACATGTCCATCCTTGCTTATTGATGTGAGCTCTGAAAAGAATGAGGATGTTGCACAGAATTGTTTACTCACTTTTTCCTGGAAAAGTGAGGAACCCAGCAATACTGTATGTATAGATTTGCAGTAAAACCACTGTATATCTGAATGGAAAGTAAATCAGGTTTAATCACATAGTGGGACTATAGCTGCTAGCACATTTTTCATCGGTGCAAAGCAGCTAGTACAAATAAGAGTACATATTTGTGCCATAATAGGTAAAATATAGGATGAATGAGAAGTTGCCACCACTGACAATGTAATTACATTTTTTTTAATCAAATTTTTATTCAGTACATCAAAAATAACCATGAAAACACCGATGCAAAATGAAACACCTATCCCACGATGCCAACCCTACTCCACCCACTCCCACACCACAGCCCCAAATATCACAAATTACTCATGGAACAGAGAAGGAACAGCTGAACAAAGTAAAAACTACGTGGTCATTAAATAAATTGCCCATCCAGGTAACTCCGAGTAAGTTGTTTATATGATTTCCACTTAAAAATATTTGAGCCAGTAACCATTAATTCTAGCAGCAGATAGCTCGAAAAGCATTGGGGTTATAGAAAGAGGATTTCCAGCATTTATAGGATAGCGAGTCAGGAGATCTCCAACTTAAAGCTTAGGCTAATTTTGCAGCAATTGTACCCAAACAGAATAATCTCCACTGAAAAGACAAAGAGCTGAAAGACCCAAAAGAATGACAACTTTAAGTGTAAATATTGATATTATAGTAGAGGACAGAAGAAACCATCTCTGACATAGTTAATCAAAAGGCCAAAACTTTCGGACATTTCCAGTACATATGTAAAAATAACAAAGGGATTCATTAGAAAGACCCATGGCAAACCATTTATGGGGACTGATATATACAGTAGGTGATGCACAAATTTGAATTGTGTGTACTGATGATCTGGATTTTAAGAGGCGAAAGTGATGTTCTTAAAAATTCAGTCCTAATCAAGAGGAGCAGACAGTGATAAATCATGTTCCCAAACTGACTGAATGAGAAAAGACTTGAGATATCCTTATGTAAAAAGGCATTGGCAGCAGAGACAGTTTTTGTCTGAGTGGGCATCGAATGAGAAAAAGTTAAAAGAGGATTAGAGGAGAGCAGAAAAGACAGAAGATCTACAAAACCTGATAACAGAACAGAGTTGGAAATAAAAGAAAAATAAGAAAGATGAAACAGAAAATGTGGAGCTCAGCGACTCTGAGGCCTGACCTATCAAAAATATCAGCAACGGTCTGCCTAGAGCAGATAGAGTTACCTGTTATACAATGGCTAGCATTACTAACAATTGGGACATATGAAGACAGATTTGGGGAGGGACCTACATATTTAATTTACTTGCAACAAACTGTGAGTGCATAAGAAATGAATACAAATTTTAAAAATTGCTGTCTTATATCATCATCATTTGGCCACTTCCGCTTGGGTATGCAATCGAGTACATGTTTTGATCAAGCAGATCTGTCTTTTACCAGTACTTTTATTTCCTGCTTTGTTGTTGGGGTGTCTGTTTTGATCAGTCTGGCAATGTAGTTGCCATAGATGATTGCTGGTCAAACTCTTTATCATTTCCATGTGTTGGAGCATATAGTGAGCAGATATTGTGTGGTTTTGTTGAGTTTTTTCTTAAACAATGACCAATGAATCTTAGCTGACGCTTTTGTATCATGTCAATGAGTGATACTTGGCTGACATGGTTGAGGAGTTTTGTGTTCTGAATGTGGTCTATAGCTTTGATGTGCAGCATGTAACAATAGCATTTGATAGCAAATTGATTTCTTACTGTTCTTGTTGACCCAGCTCTCTTATCCATTTAATAGTTTTGACAAACCTGATGCTGTAAGGATTTTGTTTTTTAGTTTAATTATTACGGACAACGAGTTCCGTATGTTCTTCAATTAACAGAAGGCTCCTTCATGCTTGTGCCTTTTTAATTTTAAGGCCATTTTCTGTTGATCTGACCATGGCTTCCAGGTATTTGAAGTTATCTACACATCTGATTTCCTGCTTTCCTTGTTTGATGTTTCTACGACATGCTTCCTGGTTAGTCATGTTTTCTGTTTTTAATGTGTTGACTTGGTGACGGACTCTCATTGCATGTTGTGTTGTGATGTTCAACTGTCCTTCTTCTTTATTGGTATCTCCTTCAAAAAGAGCTATGTCCTCTGCAAAATCCATATCACTCATGTTCTTAGTTCTGTGATGAGATGATTGATGTGGATATGCTGTGAAGCCATTTATGCCTTCTTCAGCTTGTTATTTAATTGCATTGCTCATGACATAATCTTTGATGATGATGAATAAGAATGGCGCTAGGATCTCACTTTGTAGAACACCAGTTGTCACCTCGAATTCTGGGGATGTGTTTCCATTTACAAGTACTCTACTTTTACAGTTGGTTTTTAGAACCTTTCTTACTGTATATTCAAGGAAGTAAAGAGAAGAAATGAGAGAGATCTGGGGAAGACCAGGTTTGATTCAATTGAAAACCAGGATGTGAACTTCCAGGGCACACCAGCCAACTCCAAACAAATCTCAAGGTGAATGCCTAGTGATATATCTTCAAATCAGGTAGGGCCACCCCACCAACAGACCTCTCACATGTCAAGATGGAGTGTTTGTTGGAAGTCTTTTGTCATCCCACAGGAATCGAGACAGGACTCTCTGCTAATACTGTATATTAGGGAGCAGGAAAATAGCACTAACAAAATTGAACCAAAGGACAATATTTAATAACTGTCTACAATAGAAGGATAGGGATGTGTGAGACCAAGAGGATAGAGATTCTTTAGCAGGGCTTCAAAAGAGTTAAATAAGCCAAGGACATGAGGAAGGTCAGAGAGCATGTGATTAAATTAATTAATCTTTGTTTAATACATTAACATAACACCCAAGAATGAAAATAGAAGTATAAGAAAAAGAAAATGATTGCATAACTGTTTTTGAGAAAGGCTAAAGGTTAAAAGGTTTTAATAGAGACTTTACATGCTAAAAATAATTGTGCAGGGAAGCACTACAAGTCCCTTTTAATCAAAAAATGGGTCAATGAGTATGTTAATAGATTATTTAACACACACACACACACTAAAGCCCTGATGATCTCTAAATGTCAGCACAACCAAAGTCTTGGTCATAGATTTCAGAAAGCTGGAGTCTGAACATACTCAAATCAGAAGTTTCACATTTTTTTCAGTCTCCACCACTAATAATTTAAACTAGGTGCAGCACATTTTAGGTATTGTTGAAAAGGCATACCTTTGTGTTCTCTAGACGTCTCCATCTATGCTCACCTACTTCTTCATGTGCACAACTGTTAAGGCACCTTTTCACCTCAGGGCCACAAAGCACTCAGTGGGTGAAGAAGTCAGTGCCGAAAAAGATGCCGAATGAGGACAACTGAGCCAGAAAAGCAATGCTCCTTTAAGTCGAGACAGTATTAGAGCAGATGTCCCAAGAAAGTTTGGACCTGGGCAATTAAGGATATGGAGCTCTGCCAAAAGCCTGACCAAATGCAACAAAACTCAGGCAATGCTTTAATCCAGGCAATCACCTGTTCACTTAGTTTGCAGTAGACTCCATAAAATGACAATTTCATTTGTTTTTTTTTTCGTTGATAGCATTGAACTGGGTGGCCCAACTGGTACCCCAATATTCTGTGGAACTCAGAATATATTAACATTGTATCAGTAATATCCACTGTTGCAGACAGTAAGCATTAATTCAAATGTGGGGATTGTTATGAGAAAGCAAAAAAACTTTTGATCACATTGGGGCATATGATATTGCACAACTTGATTTCCAAACAACTTTTGATAAAAATTATGTTTCCACTGTAATTATGTTATTGGACTTAAGTGCAGCATTTGACACCATTGACCATTCTATTTTACTGCACAGGCTAGAAAACGATGTTGGGCTTACAGGCCCCGTGCTCGCTTAGTTCAGTTCTTATTTATCAAATCGATTCCAGTATGTACAGAAATGTGCAGACAGTACTCCATCATTATACACAGAAGTTCAATATGGTGTCCCGCAGGGCTCAGTACTGGGACCTTTACTGTTTTCACTTTACATGCTTCCACTGGGATCTCTCATTAGGAAACATAATGTTAATTTTCACTCGTATGCAGATGACACCCAGTTATACCTTTCATTTAAATCAAATGAAGTTTCTCCGATGTTGTCTTTAATTAGTTGTGTTAGTGAATTAAAGGAATGGATGAATGAGAACTACTTGTCTTTAAATACAGATAAAACAGAGATGTTAATTGTTGGAGGGAATGGCGCTGATCACAGCAATATTTTGTCGTCATTTAACTCAGTTGGAATCCCAATTAATTTTACTGAATCAGCCCAATCTAGGTGTTATCTTTGACTCTAGCATGTCATTTAAAGTGCATATTACAAAGTCGTCCAAAACATGTTTTTTCCATCTTAAAAATATTAGGAAATTAAGGTGCTTTCTAAATAAACAGGATTGTGAGAAATTAATTCATGCATTTATCTCTAGTAGGATTGACTACTGCAATGCGGTGTTCACTGGCTGTTCAAACTGTTCTCTATACAGCCTCCAGTTAATCCAAAATGGCGCTGCAAGAATTATTACAAGAACAAGAAAATATGAACACATAACTCCAGTTCTTAAATCTTTACACTGGCTCCCAGTTAAGTTCAGGGCAGATTTCAAAATCCCCTTTTAACATATAAAGCATTAAATGGCCAAGGTCCGGCTTACTTGTCTGAACTTATCATGACTTACAAACCTGGCTACATTAAGATCTCAAGATGCCGGTCTGCTTAGGATTCCAAGGATTAATTAAATAACAGTGGGAGGTCGAGCTTTTAGTTACAGGGCCCCTAAACTGTGGAATGGTCTTCCTGCTTCCATAAGAGATGCCCCCTCGGTCTCAGCCTTTAAATCCCGGCTGAAGACTCACTACTTCAGTTTAGCATATCCTGACTAGAGCTGCTGATTAACTGTACATACTGCATCTCTGTTGTTAGTCATTAGCACTATAACATAAGTAACATGATAATTATATTTGAATACTAACCCTCACCTATTCTGTTTCTTTTCTCGGTACCCAAATGTGGCCATTGGTGCCACGGCCCACCTGCCAAGTTGTTTGCCTGCCTATGGTAAAGTCATCCCTGATGGAGGATCACAGGAATCATGGGAAAGAGGGGTCCTTTCATCGGAGCAACGTTTCAGCCGTGGCATGGCCAAATGGGGAGGCAGCTAGATGGATGAGGTCTCAGGACTCTAAAATATCAAACCTAATTATGTCATATCATCTACTGTTAAACCGTAATTCTAAAATTTTTATTATTATGCTGTCTTAAGGAATTGTTCTGTTCTGTATATTGTATTGTATTGACCCCCTACTTTTGACACCCACTGCACGCCCAACCTACCTGGAAAGGAGTCTCTCTTTGAACTGCCTTTCCCGAGGTTTCTTCCATTTTCCCTACAAGGGTTTTATTGGGAGTTTTTCCTTGTCTTCTCAGAGAGTCAAGGCTGGGGGGCTGTCAAAAGGCAGGGCCTGTTAAAGTCCATTGCGGTACTTCCTGTGTGATTTTGGGCTATACAAAAATAAACTGTATTGTATTGTATTGTATTGTATAAGGGTTACAGGTAAATTATTAAAATACAAAAAGGCTGGGTTTCAGGATGCAGTGTTCAGACAGATGAAGAATAATGTTAATCAGAGACAACAGGTTTATGATGTGAGGTAATCATTGCAAATAATTTGATATCAAAGTGAGGGCACACAAGGGTATGTACAGGATTTTCTACTTTTTTTAAATTATGTTACATAAACTAGATAAAAACGTACCTGCCAATTTGTACCTGACAATTTACATAAATTTGTAAATAACACAGATCCATACAGAAGGATCATGACAACATATTAGGTGTGATAGTACAATAGTCACATGAAGTATAAAGTATTGCTTATGTAGAAAACTGATTAAAAGACTAACAGAATATTGGTTTACACCATTGTGCTGTGGTGTACAAATCAAACAAGGTTATGTTTAAAGTGTACAGTATAATTCATTTCAAAGGCCACATCTGGTCTCCATATTTAAGGAACATTGTTACAGTGGTAGATTATTATCTAATCAGGTTTCTGGATTGCAAAGTATCAGTTCTAACAGAAAATCAAGAGCTACATTTTTTCAGGCTAAAGAAACAAAAAAGTTGTCCTTCTTATTTAAACCTACCATAAATGTGGGAAGCTGGAGCCTGACCTAGCAGCATCAGGTGCAAGGCAGAAACTTTGCTAGCATATCATATGATGCACACTTTCCCACACTTACTCATACTTTATAAATTTAAGACTTGACTTTAAAAAATAGGTGAAGCCAGAGTAATTAGAAAAAATCATGGAGACACGGAGAGCACTTGCAAACTAAAAATAGACACACAGTGCCATTGAGCCTAGAAACCCTAGGCAAGGATCATTACTTGTGTGTTATATACAGTATGTCTTGTTTAGTGTATTTTATATGAAAATATTTTTAATAACTAGGGGGCTTTGTACTCTGCTCGCTTCGCTCGTCCAACCCCTCCCGGGCGTGCTATGCTCCAGCCACTTCACGTCTCTGCTGCTCGCGTTGTCATTGGGGGGGGTGGGGCGGGGTGCTGAAAGCACACTAAGGAGATGCGGTCTGATTAGCTGCTGTCTTTCTCCTGCTGCTGCCGAGCTGCGTGTTCTGTTTGTCGCGCTGTGCGTCGATCATTTAAAAGCCTGTACAGCAGCTGTCCTTTTGTCTCACTGCCCTGTTTTGTGGGATGTTAAAGTGTTTCTCTCACGGGACGTCAAATTGTCTTCCGAGAAGATCACATATCGTGTCCTTCCAAGCCCTCCAAGTTTTTATTTTATAAGTAGAGAGATATTAATATTACTGGTTACATTCTGTTTCAGAGGAAATGTGGGTTGGTACACACCAATGACAAAAAGAACAATTAATCTGCTTGACCATGTAAAACCTTACAGCAAATTAAATTAAAAAGGCAAACATGCCTTTGGAGTAAAACATTAATTTTATGCTGTATAGAGGCAAACAGCTCAATCAGGCCAGATGGGTACCTGCCAATGGGGTGAACAGCAGATGACATTTGATCAGTGGAAAACAGGTGATGAAACAAGTGGGCAACATGGCAAAGGATATTTCACAATGTTATTCCATTTGTCCAAAACAGCTGCCTGATATGTAGTAGCCAATTGAGTTGAATGCATCAGAATGCGTTCAGATTTTTTGATTAATTCCACATTGGACAATGACGCTTTACAAGAAGGTGAAAAATGTTGTTGATAAGATTTACCAATTCCCACTGAGGCATATGTGCTCACTTGACATATCACTTCTTAAACTGAAACAGTAGTGCTTTTACTGTGGCAAAACCATATTGAAATTCAGTATATCAGCAAGTTTAAAAAAACACATCTACTTTATACTTTACAGCAATTTTGTTATGGTGGCATAGTGGTTACTACTAGTTCTATCTGAGATCCACCCTCCTGGGTTTAAATCCCACGCCATGGTTGTAACCCACATAGAGTCTGCATGTTCTCCCTGTTTTTGCATGAGATTTCTATCCGTTACTAAAGGTTAAGTTCAACAACATCCCATTAGACATGCTGGTTACGCTTATTAGTGGAACCAAATTGGCACTGTATGGATTTGTAGATGAGCAATGAAGTGCTCCTGGGACTGGCTCCAGCCCTTACAACCCTGAACTGGATTGAGAAGCTTTGAGAATGTTATGCTATATCTAGCTAGAATTACATGTTGTAACGTATGGCATATTAACAGTATAACTATCTAATCTACTGTATATTAGAAAGTCTGTTTTTATGACATTTAATTAAACTGCTTTTCTTAAATGTTGTACATTAAACTGAAAAGGCAGTTAAGGCTGCAAAAACATTACAACTGACTTTTCCATTATAAAAGATTTTCTAGTTTGATTATCTGAGCATAAGTTATGTTTGCATATTTGAAAGCAGAAGAAATAATATGCTGAATGTTAAAGAAAAATGTACATAAAGCGTAGACTCAATTGCAGTGACATCAGTGAGTGTTTGGTGGTGCTGGTGCACTGTGCCTCATGGCAAACAGGGTGAAATTAAGTCACAAAAGCAAAAAATACTACTTTAAAGTTTAAAGGATAGCAGCTAAGTGACCATCACAAAGAAAAAAATGTAATTTTAGCTTTAATTCAATTAATTAGAGATATATATGCAATTCAAATAACACTGAGAAATGAAAAAAGTACAACTATCCACCTATTCATATAGTGAGCACACTCACACTCATTCATAGGTGGTCAGTTTAGAGTCACCATTTAGCCAAACCTGCACATATGGGTCATATGAGAAGAAAACTGGAGTGCCCAGAGAAAAGCAAATGCAGACACGAAGATGCGTAAATGCATGTACATTATGAGATATGTGTAATACCTGTAGGTCACATGGCACTCAATGCTGGGGTGAAAGGGTGGGGAAGACATTAAAGGGTGTCAACTGGAAGGGACACTCCAAAGCAACTCAAACCCAGGAAACATTAAGGGAAGCCCACATAAACAAAGAAGGGTGGTTTACTAGCTACAATCCACATATGAATAGGTAATGCAAACAGAATTTAAAATAATTCTAACAAAAATACATAAATAGTAAAAGGCTAAAGCCATTCAGAGCCTGCTTAATACAACAAGTCTAACCTAAGAGATAGCTGATCTACTCACACAATCCTGGTTTACCTTCCTCTGTTTCCTTGAAGATAACATTTCTCTTAACACCAGGAGAACTTTGCCCAGCACTACTCCTTTGAATCCAAGCTAACTGGATCTATGGCCAGTGGCCTATTGTAAGTCTGACCCCAAAAGTACTTCTAAGATCAATCTGAAGCACTTTTTGGTGAGCATAGTCTCACAAAATGTCTGGGGTTACCTGATTCAGGGCATCTTCCGGTAGCTCCAGTTTGGTGACCCAGTTTTACTTACAGGGCTAGATATGCCTGCAGAGGCCTGGCTACCAGTTACTGTATAATGAAGGGAACTGTATAGACATTTATTACACATTTCCCACTGTCCTTTTATTACTTTCTAGTCCAGGAAGTGAAAGGGACTCTTTTGACTCTTTGCACTTCTGCCCATAGTAGTGAGAAGTCAAGCAAAATGACATCCTTTGTCTTACATTAATCTTCACTTAAAGTATAGACTGCAGGTAGCATGGTGGCACCTAACAGCAATTAAAGTGCAAATTACTACAGTACAGTCCTCTTTACATATTTTTAAGATGATACTAGATGCTCACACCTACCCATAGGTGTACTATATAGAATCACCCATTATACAATTAAATACAAGCAGGGAAGATGTGGGGTCGAGGTTCCAAAATGGAACAACCCCATTCATGGAAAGGTTGACAGTAAGTAAATGAGCAATCAACATACCTACAGTGACAAGTAGAGTTTTTAACAAAATCTGGCTCAAATTCTGGCCCACAGGCAACTATTTTTTATAAGTTAAATTAGGGGTCTGGGTTCTCCTTCTTGGCCAGTCACTGTAAAGTAAGGACACATATACAGCATGTCATTTTCCTGGTTATACATATGCCCTCTTTCTGTTTTCCATTTCAGTTGGTCCCAGTAAACAGAGCAGAATGGTCATATTCCTGAAATCCAACATTCAATTCATTGGCATACCAAGTACCTCAAGAAAAAACTCTGAAGACACCAAATATATGTGCATGCAGACAACAACATGATCTGGGAATTAAAGACCAGGGGCCTCATGCATAAACGGTGTGTACACACAGAAATGTTTGGTAAGAACTTGTCGTACGCAAGTTCTCCGCTTGGTTTTGCAGACTGGCGGCACCCAGCGTCAAAGCAGCACTACTATTCCTGTGTTACACTTTATTCCTTGGAACCACATTTATGACGCAGCTTTATAAATACACTAAAACTAACCTCATATTGTTTATTAGTGGTCTGATTGTAGATTACCTGTAACAATATAATGGCCCAGGGAATAGCCATAGTATTCCAAATTCCATAACTGCTTTAGCGTTGTTACTCTCACTGCACCTTCTTCTTCTTTCAGCTGCTCCCTTTAAGGGTTGCCACATCGGATCATCTTTTTTCTACTCTCACTGCACCAATCGAAGTATTTATATCACTGTATCTGAGTGGGGAATCACAGCAGCAGCTGATCGGAAAGAGAATGATCGGTATACAGCATCAAGCTCACGCTGCCAAAGCCACGGCAAAACGTTTCGAAGCCTTTCCTGTACGGACCTCGCAGTTCAGAAACAGTTTCATCCCAAGAACTATAAACGCACTCAATCAATTGCTCTTTGTAAAGCTGTTTGTACTTATAAGTACAATCATCTCACTGTAAACTTGCGATACAGTTATAATATTACACAACCTGCGCCACTTTATAAAGAGTGTATTTACATATGATGACGATATCATTTTTAAGATGAAATGCAGCAAAATATGTTGATTATATTATACAGATAAAACTTTAACTTCATTTAAATAATCTGTATTGTCAATCATTAAACATGTGAGGACACGGTGCCGCAGCGCTAGCAAGTTCACGTATTGTTCCTGCCTTGCGCGCTGTACAGTATATTTGCTGAGGCTGGCGCGACACTAGAAGGATAGATGGATTGAATAATTAAACACATACTATGAAGATATTTCAATGTTCCCTAAAAGTTTTAAAGAATCGTCGTTGTAAGCTTACAGATGGCTTAATGTCTATTACGGAGCTGATTGTGTGGTGATTGGATATTTGGGGAAAGAAAAGTAACGACAGGAATTGGAGTTTAGTACGTTTGAAAGAGACAGTACTGCTACAATAAATTATTTCATTGAACAATCACTGCGCCATCTTGTTTCCATGTTTAATAACATGCTTTCATCCCAATCATCATGAAAATTATATCACATATATATCTCAGTATTTTAATTATTCAGAGAGCTGTAATATCACGAAAGTAATGAATTCTGTGTCCTGTCGGAGAAAGAGAAAGAACGGAAGCACGTAGTGATTCACTTACATAGAGCACATTGAAGATCAAATACAAAACAAAGCAAATGTGAATTTCCCCTTGGGATTAATAAAGTATCTATCTCCTTATCTATCTATCTATTTAACGTGCTATTTTAGTTACGATGGGATTTGAGAAACTAGTAAATTAAATGAATTTAAGATGAAGTTTATGATGTTCTACTTTAATGACAAAATAAACTACTGTACATCATTAAAGTGGAAATTTTGAGATTAAAGTTGACATTTCGTGCTTTTTTCCCACTGTGTGCCTATTTTTTTTTTTTGTCTGTACCCTAATAAACTCAGACGGTGGGCTACAACTCACCTTTTCACTGCGACTTTGATATGCGACTTCTTTTTTATTTTGGCACTGTGCAACTTTGTGAACGTGAGCTTTCGAGTTTCTCCAACACGCTATGTCACTCGATCAACTTCCTTTTGTTGATTATACTACTGTTTAAATCAACAAATAGTATGTTTTTCCTTTGCCTCCACTTGGTATTCGCTGAAATTCTTATTTTTTCCCTCTTGCTTTTCCCATTGTCTTTTCACAAAAGGCTGAGCTTAAGGGCGATTTATATTGATTTGCATATTCATAGAGGCGTAATTTTGGGAGAGTTGGGGGCGGGACAGAAGGCACGTGCACGAGCGTTACTTTTCACGCTGACCGGGATTTATGGAGCAGAAGAACGCAAAAGTTGGAGTATGCACAGATTCCTGCAACTGGATTTTTCTGTGCGTAAGCACATTTTGGCTGTTGTGCTTACTTCATGTTATAGTGCGAATTCTACACACGGCGTTATGCATGAGGTCCCTGGACCATGAAAAATAACTAAAGTGAAACACATGTAACAATCGTTACAGAAATATGCTACATTTTCTTCTTTAAAAGAAAAGTATTCAGAATTTATTTATGGTTATAGTAAAAAATAATTACACACACCCAAGTGTAGAAACTAGTCCCCCAGCATGACCATTTTTAAAAGATTTTCTCATATTTTACTATCCAACTGTTTTAAAGAAATTCCACTGGATATTAGTAAAAAGTCACTTTCATTAAACTGAAGAATGCAATCAGTAAATTGTCTTTTGCTCTATTTTTCGGGGCAGGTCTGGAATTCCCTCTTAATAAATGTTACAATCTTTTTGTATCATAAAAGCCTATAAACCATCAAGAAAATTAAAATCACAGAACCCTTACTTTCATTTATTTTTTAAAAACCTTTTTCCATTTCCTTAGTGCTGCTACTCAAAGCTACTTGGGTTCAGTTACCAGCCCTATAACTGGCAGTGTGTAGTTTTGAATGTTTTCCCCCCTGTGTTTTAAAGACATAATTGTTAACTTAATTGCTTATTACAGATTGGACCATAATGTATGACAATGGGTGTGCATGAGAATGTGCCATTTGAGGACTGGCATCCCAGCCAGGATTGACTCCATCCTAACACCAGTTACTGCTAAGATGAGTTTGGCAATGAATGAATGGTGTTTACATGTTAATCCTTTCAGATGTAAATAAATAGATGGAAAAAGTATGAAATTACTATATAGGCTTCTTCTGCTGGGTATGATGTTAAGCTGCATCTGGTCCTGCAAGCTGTCCTCCGACATGTTGGGAAATTATGAGGGTTGGTGGCAGGATTGGCACTCCAGCCACTGTAAAAAGACTTCATGCAGCTCTGAGAAGACAACTAGGACTCCTTTCTCCTCTCTGTGGGAGTAGCTATGCTGCAGCAACACATAGGAAGGCTGCTCATATTATGAAGGGGATGGGGGAAAGCTCTTGGAAGCCCCATCCCCGGAAGAGTCAAAACCATGGGAGAACCAATGGGGTCAGGCCTGTCGGGTATCAGAACTGGTGTAGCACTGAGGCATTGCCCACTGCATGGCAGCACATGGTCCCAATTTGAGGTGGCCTATCCGGATAGGCGTGTGGAATGTCTTGTCTCTCTGGCATGATGATCATCTTCCTCTGCTGTCAGAGGAGCTGCATACACTCTGCATTTCAGTGGCAACATTCTCTGAAGTTCACAGACTTGGGACTGGCTAGATCTCTGTAGGTGGGTACATCGTTATGGGCAGATGCTATAGGTGCTTGCAAAACTACGGGGTCTAAAGAAGGGCCCAGTTTGTAAATTCTGATCACAGACTTGTTTTTGCTACTCTGAAGATCCAGCTTAGATCCAGCAGGTTACTACCACTAGGAGAATGAGGATGGACCTGGCCAGACTCCCAAGATCAGGCTGTTTCTGATGAGTTTGCACGCAGTTTGTGTAAGGAACTTGCAGACTTAGGTGTGACTACTGTTCCTAATTTGATGTGGGAGACCTTCTGTGACAAGACCCTGAAGGTTGCTGAGGGTTGTGTTGGTGTTACCAGTGTTCCCAGAAAGAATTGTTTCATCTCGCAGGATACTGTGGATATAATCGAGAGGAGTTGCAGCGCATGGCTTGATGGCAATTCCAGTCTGTACCAGGAACAGAGAAGGATGGCTGCGAGGGCTCCGAGGGCAGATAAGGAGGCATTTGTTAGAGGAATCTGTGAGCAAGTCACACACCATCTTTGGTATAGTAACCCATATCCTGCTTACAGAGGAATCGAAGCATCAGGGCGGCTGATGAAACGGTCTTTATGGGACTTATAATTCCTATCTGGAAAGGGAAGGGTGATCGCCTGGATCGCGGCAACTACAGGGGGATAACACTGCTCTCGGTGCCAGGTAAGGTCCTTGCTAGGGTCATACTCAATAGGATCGGTGATCACTTGCTCACCTACCAGCAACCAAAGCAGTCTGGTTTTACACCTAAGAAGTCTACCATCGACCGCATAATGGCACTGAGAGTTCTCATGGAGCACAAATGGAAATATCAGCAGAGTTTCTTTGCAGCCTTTGTCAAATTTTGTAAAGCATTTAACTCAGTTGATTGAGCTGCCCTATGGGACATCCTGAGACTTGGTGGGATCCCCTCAAGGTTGCTGGATATCATGGACGGCCTGTACACTGGTATTGTGAGTGCTGTGCAGAGTGGAGGCAGAACCTCTGCGTTTTTCCCAGATGATTCTGGGGTATGTCAGGGTTTTTTTCATCTTGCTCCTACTCTGTTCAATGCTTGCATGGACTGGGTGTTGGGCAAGGTTGTGGGGTCCAGCGGCTGTGGGGCATCTGTTGGTGAAGACAGATTCACTGAGTTTGACTTTCCTGGTAATGCTGTGATCTTCACAGAGTCAATGGGGCTCAGATCAGGGCTCTCGAGAGACTGAGTGAGAAATCTAAGTGTCTGGGCTAGCAAGTGTCCTGAATAAAAACCAAGATCCAGGCCTTTAATGACCTCTAAGGCACAAACATCAGCAGTGAGCCTGTCTGAGGAGAGAGTGTCAACCTTGTTGAGAGGTTTACTTACCTCAGCAGTGAATATTCATGTCTCTGGTGATTCTTCCTATGAAGTCAGTAGATGGAATGGGACAGCATTGTGTCATGTGTTCACTGGAATGAGATATGTAGTGCTCCCGATGTCTATGCAAAATGACAAAGGTCCAAGTCTTTAGAGTCCTGGTGCTTCCTGTTTTGCTTTATGGTGTCGAAACATGGATGCTATCCAGTGACCTGAGATGAAGTCTGGATTCCTTTAGCACTTGTGTCTCTTTCAAGAATCCTTAGGTACCACTGGCTTGCTCACAGAGTCCTGAATGAGGCACATTACCTGCATTGTGAGGGAGTGTCAGTTATGGCACTACTGCCATGTGGTGCGATTCCCCAGAGGGTAATCTGGCTCACAGGATCCTCATTGTTGAGGACCTGAGTGGCTGGACAAGGCCGAGGGGACGCCCACTTAACACTTGGCTGCAGCAGATAGAGGGTCATTTCCATAGGGTGGGACTGGACTGCGTGTCTGCCTGGGGGGTGTTGCGAACCAGGATTCTGTGCTGTTTCGTAATGTGGTGGGTGCGACAACACACTGTACCCGTGCATGTTCCCCAACCTGACCTGACCCGACCAGACCTTCTTTTGCCATGGCACTGAGGAACAAATAATTGGACAAACAGCTGATTTTTTTTTTTTTACAGCTGGACTTTATGCTATACTAATGTAACCTCAACCATTGGTACAGGTTACTGTTACTTTAAACCACACACCAGGTGGTAGTGAGTGACTTGTCTGTCTGTTGCATTTCAGTATATTCACCTGTTAGAAGTTGGGTGTGTTAGCCACTTCCGGATTCAGTGCTTTGACTGAAATGAGATGAATATGTGCTGTTTTACTTTTCTGGATTCTCTCCACCCATATTCATTCTGTATGGTGGTACAAGTAACCTTATTTGCTAGGACTGCAGCTGTGGAATTATTGAAATTATTCTATCATAACTACATATAAAATGCAGCTCACTAAAGAAAGTTGTTTTGTAGCTAACTTAAGCTTGTTATTCTTACATCAAGCATAGCTCTCAGAATCAGTGAATCCATTAGGTGATGTAGGTAGCTGCTTAAGGCAGCACCATCCGAGAGGTGCCATTATTAAAAGTAAAGTAGTGAGTTCCAGACACCAATGGGTAACTCCCTGGGTCATATAAGTTTGATAGTTATTTCCAAGGAATGTACACAAAGGGGAAGTGTTTGTGCTTCTGAAGGCATGCATACTCCAAAAAGGAAGGGTGACCCCTCATGCCCCAGTCATTGAACTCGGATGTTAATAAGTGGGCCCTGTTACCTGCTGAGTGACGTTTATGAAGGGACCTTACAGTCCGTGGTATATGCACTAAGGGGCATTGTTTATGCTACCAAGGGGACTCGTGCACTGAACACCATGGGAGATAGCAGGTCGTTGTTATTATCAGACCATGGCAACCTATGGACAAGGAAAGGCAACATCTATTTTTTTTTTTTTTTCTCCAGCCGCCTGGAGTTTTTTTTTCTGTCCCCCCTGGCCATTGGACCTTACTCTTATTCAATGTTAATTAATGTTGATTTATTTTGTTTTTTTATTGTGTCTTTTATTTTTCTATTCTTTATTATGTAAAGCACTTTGAGCTACTGTTTGTATGAAAATGTGCTATATAAATAAATGTTGTTGTTGTTGTATCTGTCAACTCCACCAAGAGCTACAAATGGGCTTTGACTAGCAATGATAGCTGTAATTTTACTTGCAGTATAGCAGTGTTCTGCCTTAATGCCACCATTCCTTCAGCTCACCTGTAGCTTGTCACCTGCAGCATTTCCCCTATTTCTATTGAGGAGAAACTATTCCAGCATTAAGATGGAACTGAGAACCATACAACCTTTTTGTGAATGAAGCACAAGTATGCATCTAGGACCACATATCCTATGGCAGACGTGCAAATATAAAATTCACTGCCCCTTATGTATGCAAGAAAATACATCTCAACTTACTCAGGTGTACGTACTGTAACTCTATGGTTATGGCTCCACAATTTTGATTCATAACATATAATTCTTTTTTAGAATTAATTTTTGATTATGTATATTTACTTTTTCATAAAATATACCTGCAAGATTTAGGTTTTAATGTTATTGTGAAATTTTTGTGACTTCATTCTGCTCTAATTTGAGGTTTGTTTTTGTGTTTCAGTTTTGGTCACTGAACTTTTTGGATCTTCTTGCTCTGCTTCTACTTATAAAAATGACAGTTTTTTTTGTTTCTCCTTTGAATTCATCCAAGTACATTTGCTCTTGTCCCTTTTGGACTAGACATTTTCTAACTGATTTGGTCATAATATGTTTCTGCTACTCTAGCTCACCTCTGAACACAACAAGAGAATGAAGAGATCTGCCCTTGAACCCCTGCTTTTATACTTCTGACGCTAACCAGATTATTCTTACTTTCCTTTGCATATCTTTGACACTCATATCTTTAATTTCATATTCTTTCAGTCTTTCTCACACAACCAAGAAGGGTCTAGTCATATAACACCTGACCCAATCATGCATCATCATGTCAGGAACAAGCCTGTAGTCTGGAAAACAAGCTTTTTGACCTATAGGATTGGCACTATTTCACTATAATGTATGAGGGACACCACCAGTATGATGATTAATGTAAGAGATTAATAGAAATCCACGGCAAGGACATTACTGCCTATATTTTCATTGGTAAAACATGTCTCACAGCCATGTTTCATTTCAACCTTTTCAAATTTCGAAAAAGCCCAGGGTGTAGAAGCATGTGGACATGAACACGAATACTATAGACTGTTGCATGCCCCCAGCACTTTCCAATTGTGGCCTATGACTAGCATTACAAAAAAACTAAAGTAAATCCCACCTGATTAGTCATGATACAGTCTGCGACTATCTAAAATAATTTTCTGCCTGTAACTTTTATTCCACAGATTTTGTCCTACATTCAGAAATATCCTGAAGGGTGGGGGGTTGCCACATATATATGGCACATATGTGCCTCATGCTAACAGGAATGCATGTCTAGCAGATGGAGAAATGTTCTCATGAGCCCTGCACCAGATGGTCAGCACACAAACACAATCTTGCTATGAACATACCTCACCAACTTCATGCACTGAATTATCTCTTCTCACTTTTAACATTTATAAAAATTCAAGCAGATCCATTTTTCTTTTAATATCACTTTCATTTTAAATATACAGTAGGGTTTACAAATGTGTTTAAATTTCTTCTGCTCTAGTATGTTAACCATAAATACCTTCAAGTGTTAAGAGTGTGTATTCATATACTCTGGAAGTCATCACATAGGCAGAAATAATAAGAGCCCTGGACATATTTACATTTCTTAAATTATAAAGCAGAAAAAACTTATACAGTATGTATATTTAACATTCCTCAGGGTCCTTGATTCTAAGCAGGACATGATACTGGTTATATGATAGTCTTTTATATTATAGTTCATAATTTAATGTTACAGAAATTCTTGGATTTTTATCCATGCTTCCATCCAGATTCAAACCTGCTTAATTCAATTAAGGCTTATGGTAAGCTGGAACATAAGGAAGGCACCAATCATAAATGGGGATGCCAGTCTATTGCAAGGCACAGTTATACACTCACTCATGTTGTGCCAGTTTACAATCATCTATTGGCCTAACATATATGTAATTTGGTGAAAAAAATGAAATTCGAACAAAGCATATGGGCACAAAGAGAACATGCAATATACACACAAACAGTGACCAGGCCAAGGTCCAACCTTAGCTCTGGAACTGTGAGGCAGCAGTACTAACTATTGCTCCACCCATTTTTCTTAAAACTCTTTAATTTATATTCTCATAAAGGGTGAAGGATATATTTGCATTACTTAAACGAACCATGTCAAACTCATTACTATTGGTGGGCCTCTACGACTGCCATACGTATGTCAGCAGGCTGCACTGTAACAAATACTATAATATTATTCTACAAAGTTACTGTAGCTTTCTTTCCAATACTGAAAACTTTAAAAAATGTAACACTTAAAAATTTAAAGTTTAAATAACAGCAATTTATTTCCATACAATCTCCGTACAACAGCATACAATTAGAGTCTTAGCCTCTTAGCTAGGTCCTTATATTATTATCATTATATTATATTCATTGCTTATATAGGAGTGTGAGATCTATTTCTTTTGTCCCAACACTTGGCATCTCTTGTTATTAACCAGTTCGTCAATATCAGGCTTGAAATCTTGTGCAGCTGCAACTTTTATGAGGGATGAAAGGTGCTCGACAGTAAGTCTTGAGCGATGTGGGGTTTTGGTAGCTTTCATTAACGAAAACAGTTGCTCACAAAGGTAAGTGCTTCCGAACATAGACAGTACTCTTGATGCCAACTTACGAATCTGCACATACGAGGGTGGCAGGTAAGCACACAAGCCTGGCACACCAACTTCGTTGTATTTTGCCTTCAGAATAGAATCTGACTGCAGTCCAATCAATTCCATTTGGATATTCTCAGGCGCATTCTCAACATTGTAAGAGAACAGAGGAAAGTCCTGTTTGTGTGAACTGAAATCACTAAAACACTCACTGAATTTATTGCTTAGTAATTCAAGTTGGAAAACAAATTCTCCAAAAATCAAATTTTACTTTACTAAGTTTACTATAAAGTTTATATTGTAAAATAAGCTGATATACAAAAAGCCCCCTGACCTACACTAAAACTCAAAATCACAAAAATTTGTTAATAAACAACTCACCAACTTCTCGCATCCACTTCAGATCTTCAGCTTTAGTCTGCACTAACTGTTCATTACAATACTAGCACAAAATTACATACTGTAAAACTAGAGCAAAAAAACGTGAAAATATGCGAGCTACTATTACTCGTGATGGTCAGTTCTGCCCAGTGGCCAGTCTCAGCAGCCCAGCCAGTAGTGTAACCTAGCAGGGGTGGCTCTAGGCTCTTGGCGGCCCTGGGCAGAGAAAGAAACGGTGGCCCCTTCACCCGCCAATGTCAATATGGTATCTTATGCACGGCGGATGGCCACGTCCGTTGCAGACACTGCATAGCCGCCTCGTGCTCATGACGCGCTTCTATATGCGTGTGTCCATAACTTGAAAACCAAGTGGCGGCCCATGATATTCTCATTACAGCAGAACGTTATAATCTATAATAATAAAAGGCAAAGCCCTCACTGACTGACTCACTGACTCATTACTAATTCTCCAACTTCCCATGTAGGTAGAACGCTGAAATTTGGCAGGCTTATTCCTTACAGCTTACTTACAAAAGTTAAGCAGGTTTCATTTCGAAATTCTACACGTAACGGTTATAACGTTCGATAACGGTCGACAACGTCCGCCATGTTGAACTTTCTTATTTATGGCACCATCTTCACAAAATTTGGTAGGCGGCTTCCCTGCGCTAACCGAAACCGATGTACTTACTTATTTCGATGGTATGACGCCACTTTCGGCCGCCATATTGAACTTTCCAACGTCACCAATTTTCAAACTTCCCATGTAGGTAAAAGGCTGACCCTATCTTCACGAAATTTGGTAGGTGGCTTCCCTGCGCTAACAGAAACCGATGTACGTACTTATTTCGGTGGTATGACGCCACTGTCGGCCACCATATTGAATTTTCCAAACTTCACTAATTCTCCAACTTCCCGTGTAGGTAGAAGGCTGAAATTTGGCAGGCCTATTCCTTACAGCTTACTTACAAAAGTTAAGCAGGTTTAATTTCGAAATTCGTTGCATAACGATCATAACGATCAACAACGTCCGCCATATTGAACTTTCTTATTCATGGCCCCATCTTCACGAAATTTGGTAGGCGGCTTCCCTGCGCTAACCGAAACCAATGTACATACTTATTTCGGTGGTATGACGCCACTGTCAGCAGCCATATTGAACTTTCCAACGTCACTAATTCTCCAACTTCCCGTTTAGGTAGAAGGCTGAAATTTGGTACTTATTTCGTTGGTATGATGCCACTGTTGGCCGCCATATTGAACTTTCCAACATCACTAATTCTCCAACTTCCCGTGTAGGTAGAAGGCTGACATTTGGCAGGCCCATTCCTTACAGCTTACTTACAACATTTAAGCAGGTTTCATTTCGAAATTCTACGCGTAACGGTCATAACGGTCAACAACGTCCGCCATGTTGAACTTTCTTATTTATGGCCCCATCCGAAATTTGGTATCCTTAACCGAAACTTATTTCGGTGGTAAATGTACATATTGCTTAGTCTTTGTTGGTAGTGCTCAGGTACCCATTTCCTTTATCATTCCAACCCCCATTACCATGTCTATTGCTTATTTCATGGCCCCATCTTCTGCACTAACCGACGTACTTATTTCGGTGGTATGATGCCACTGTCGACCGCCATATTGAACTTTTCTAAAGTCTTTGTTACTTACGGGCCCATCTTCAAGAAATTTGGTACACGGGTTCCCAACGCTAACTGAATCCTACTTACGTACATATATACGTCCATAGCCTGCAGCTCGGTCACCGTGTGAGGCGGCATTGGGTCCCCCATCCCAACGCCTCCCACGTTGTTGGCTGCCTGCCTATATAAGGCCGTCCGTCGCTCCAGTCTCTACATTCCTTTCCTTGCTTCGCCACGGGATTCACGTCTCCCTACTGATAACTACAGCCTTTTTGTTTAATCCATGGCTTCTCTGCTGTTTTATTGTTTGTTTATTACAATTATAGTTATTGTATAGGTATTTTACACTTACTTTACATTGCTCAGGTACCCATTTCCTTTATCATTCCAACCCCCATTACCATGTCTATCGAGATGATCACTATCAATCAAAGAACTATCACTTACCGAGTGGTTTTCATGCCCGGAGATACCACCTACCTTTTCCATTCTCTTTGCATTGATATCTGGAGGAACATTGTGTCTTATGTATTGAATGACTGGGACAGTACAGGAGATAATTACACTACACAGGAGCACTATAAGAGTGAAATGCTTAAGCCCTTCACCTATGCATCTGCATGTGAGTTGATGGCTGCCGCTGAATTGTTTGGTTGTCGCTTCCCTTGTACGTATCCTGTACAACTCTTACGTACTTCTCTGCCACTCCCGACTTCCTCATACAATACCAAAATTCTTCTCAAGGCACCCTGTCAAATGCTTTCTTAAAGGTCCACAAAGACGCAATGCAACTCCTTCTGGCCTTCTCTATAATTCTCCATCAACATCCTCAGAGCAAACATTGCATCTGTGGTGCTCTTTCTTGGCATGAAACCATACTTCTACTTACTAATCATCACCTCACTTCTTAACCTAGCTTCCACTACTCTTTCCCATAACTTCATGCTGTGGCTCATCAATTTTATCCTCTTGTAGTTACTACAACTCTGCACATCCCCCTTATTCCTAAATATCGGCACCAGTACACTTCTTCTCCACTCCTCAGGCATCCTCTCACTTTCCAAGATTCCATTAAACAATCTGGTTAAAAACTCCACTGCCATCTCTCCTAAACACCTCCTCTAAACACTTCATTCTAAAATAACTGCCTTTACCTATTTAAAATTTAGAGTGAGAATGGAATTATATACTTTGACAATTTTTTCTTTTTTCCTTTATATGCATTTAAAATTCATATAGAAATTTGTTTTGGGTTCTGCTTACTTTTTCTCTTGGCAAATTTCCCAGTAAGCATGTTGTTTATATTTTGCATATTGTTGTGGTAGTAGTTGTTACATTCTTTTGTTAGCCATTATTATTGTAAAGCACTTTGAACTTCTTTCATGTTTTAAAATGTGATATTCAAATAAAGGGTGTTTTTATTAGAATGTGAATTAGAAAAAAAAAATTCTCATTAATCCATCTGCCTATCCAACTATTTTTTGAACTCACTCACTGTAGTACAAGGTCACGAGGACTTGAAGCCTATGCTAGGACAGAAACCAGCCTGAGATGGGACAGTAGTCCATTATGGCGTAGTAATATTCGCATCAGTTGAATTCTGAGTCACCATTTAAATTAAAGCTGAAATAATAACAAAAAAAAAGTAAAAGTTAAAACCCTAGTGAAAAAATAAAAATAAAGTTAGAAACACAATATTCCTGCTATTTAATTTTCATTAGTTGTACCAAAAAATAGTTATTGTGAAACAGAATGTTTTACAAAGTACTCTATATTAATTTCAGCAGGCTGACATTTTGATTAACCTGATGGGAAGCCAAATTCATATCATGTCACATAGAAATTGAGTTTAATTGTATGGTTTGAACCCATGGTAGTTAACCATTAATAAATAAAATATATATTTGGAACAAAAATTAATAACCATAGGAAGCAGAGGATGGGGATAGGGATCGAACATTTTAGGAGAAATATCTCCAGTTTAGAGTACATACTCTTGAGTATTTAACAAATAAAGTAAAACTTTACAATATTGATTAACCAAGATGCATAATGATACTTTCTCCTACATCATCATTCCATTCAAAAATATTTAAAATTCAAGAAGCATATACCAAATCAAACAAACACAAACTATGTAACTGGTACCACATCTTGGATTGGTTCCTCCAATAGGAATGAAAAATCAAAAAAGAAACCTACTTAATACCTTTATGGGTTTTCATAGAAAACAATGAGAAAGAAAGAAAGAAATAAAATGGAGAAATATTCTTTTATCTCATGCTTCTAAGGGTTTTTTCCTCAGAAAAAATACCCTGATATTCTCACAAGGGTCTCATCTAGAGTCTCAAAAAAGACCTCAACAAAGTCACACAATGGGCTCAGATTTTTTAAGTAGTGTCTTGATATTTTTTGCAGTTTGAAATTATTTGCATTGTTTGCTCAGCAAATCACTTTACTACAAATACAAAATTATAGTCCTTGCTTCTGAATGATACTCTTAGTTGCTCTAATTATTATTGCTGTGCTCCAATTATATCATACCCATGTTGGAAGAAAAGGCATGCAGTGTGGCATAGTGGTTAAGATTTTATACTTCAAACCCTGAGCTTATAGGTTCAAATTCTATAACTAATATTATATTAGCAAGTCAGCAAGTCAGTTCATCTGTCTGTATTCCAACTGGAAAAACAAAAGAAATTGTACTGATCATAGTTTAAATGTTGTTAAGTCACCTTGCATAATTGCATCAGTCCAATAATAGGTTGAAAGAGATTAAAACAAGACTAGAAAGCGATCTCACAAAATACACAATGCTTTTCAAACCAAATTCTCAAGTTTATCTCCTTTCACCTCAATTATATCTCATGTCTCCTCTTTGTCTAAAATTACCTCTCATAAGGGAATTTCGGAAAAACACCTGAGACAAACTGGATTGTTAAATGAAACATAAATGAGATTCTTTTTTTAAAGTCTCGTGAGTCTTCAAAGATCAACCTTTGACCAGGAATTTTTTTCCATTGGGCTATATTGCAACCAGTGCTGCCAGGATTAAACAGGTTTGGAAACTAAGCTGAACTGTGGATGGAATTATAAAAAAGAATTTAATTCACTGTATATGTACTTGAGGCCAATTGTGAAAGAGATCAGCCTGATCCACAGTTATGACAAAGGAGGTGGACTAGATACAAAAAATAGTTGCACAAAGAGAGTGCTTTTGCAATTACTGACTCGGTCAGCTGTGCACTATATCTCTGTCACTGTCCTTACACTCTTTTTTTTTATTTATGAGTATTGAAGGACAATGGATTTTCCCATTAGCTGAGCAAGCTGCCAGAAAGTAATTCTCTTTTGACAAAGAGTCTTTCAATTTGGCAAATTAGTTGGGAATTACTCAAGTACTTATCTTTTCATTGGCTCTACCAATCTTACAATGTAGCCCACTTGTGTCAATACATAGATTAGCCTGCTGTCAGCATTCACTCTAAAAACCATTTTTAGACTGCAAAGCATCAGTAAAATACTTGCAAAGAATGCCGACATTACTCAGTGACTCACTATTGCTGATAAAATGCTACCACATTAAGCTGATGAATTCTCATGCCTGGGGAGATACAAGGTCTGAACAAATACTGCATAGTGTACAATAGTTTTGTGTTCTTAGGAGAGGTAATTTTGACTATCGACATCTATTCGGAAAGGACAACTTACACACGTGTCATTTCGTGACATAGGATGTATAGTATATTGGCAACATCTTAGGGCAGGCTTTAGATAGATAGATAGATAGATAGATAGATACTTTATTAATCCCAAACAGAATTAATCCCAAGGAGAAATTCATTTAATCCAGCAGCATCATACTGATACAAAAAAAAACATTAAATTAAAGAGTAATAAAAATGCATGTAAAAACAGACAATAACTTATAATAATAATGTTAGCATTTACTCCCCTGGGTGGAATTGAAGGTTCTCCACAACTTTGTGATTCAAAAACTAAACATAAAATAAGTGGATACATCACAATGCAATACAATACAAGGCTGTTGGAGACTAAATAATCTTTTGAAATCCTTGTGTCACAACTGTGTAAATACACAATTTCTTACTATAAGTTTAAACTAAATTCATAAAATGAAAATAGGTTACCCTGATGAAATGAATGGCTGATATTAAACCTGAAGCCACTGTAACTTTTGTGGTCAGAGCTAAACAGACCATGTATGAGGAATTAAATTTAAGTACCATGTATTTAGGGTATAGCGGGTTGGATAATGGATGGATGGATGGATGGATGGTGACTATCTGCACATTTTTTTCTTTTCTAAAGCAAACTGCTTTCAATGTAAATGTATATTTTCATTATACTAACAGCCAATAATTACATTACTGGTGGGCATTTATATTTAAAAATTAGGTTCTTATAGGAACAGTGAACTCTATGCAAACATAGGCAAATTTTACATTTCATGTTTCCAATGGTTTGAAGAACTTGAATTTATTTTGATTTAATTTGAATTTGATTTAACAGTTATGCAAACTTTTTTCTTAACATCATACTTCAGTTGGGATTAATTTTGAATAGAATTTGACAAAGTATTTGGTTGACAATAGCAATTCTCTCTGTTTATAGAAGGCTTTTTTTCTATCATTCTCTGTTATTGTTGCCCAGTTACACAAAACATGACAAGGGCCTATTAACAGCCTCATACGTTCCTAGGCAAAGTAGTGTGCTGGAGATCCTGTTTTGATTGCAAAACAGAAACATACATAGGCATCAGAAACATAGTGGGCGCCTAATGCTCCTGGGGCCCTCGGGCAGTGCCCATTGTGCTCATACATTAAGACAGCCCTTAGCATGACTCCTTCAGCTCCAAATACCCTAAATGGATCATATTTATTATCATTTTTTCTGACAGTCATTAACTGTGATCACTCCTGTGTACAGTTTTCCACTTCTCTGTTAGATCTTGTGAAGACATTGATTTGTGCTCTCAAGCAGTTAGTTTGATTGGGAAGTTAGTGTGAGCAAGCATGGGTGTGCCCGTTAGTCTGCTCTGTTGTAAACTGGTCTGGTTCAGGACTGACCTTTATTTTTTAGCGATTGCTGTGGAGTTGGGGCTGTTTGTTCTTGCAGTGCATCTAGAAGCACTGAATGATATCTAACAATAATAAAATAAATGTAAAGAAAAATAGAGGTTGGAATCATATCAAAATGGTTAGCATTCCTTCCCTTCAGCTATGTGGTATTTGGCCTAAATCCCAGCCAGGTCCTGTTTAAAGTTTGCATATTCTCCCCATGTCTGCAAGGGCTCTTCTCTGTGTTCTACTCCTGTTCTTTCCCAAATATTTAAGACATACAGATTAGTTACTAACTCAAAATTGGCAGCATGTCACTGATTGTGAGTCTGTGCATAACTATGCACTGTAAGTTGAGATCATTAAGAGCTGGTACCTTGTGCCTGGTGTTGGTGAGATTGACAAGAACCCTACAACCCTGAATTGGTGTAAGTGGGTTTAAAAAGGATGGATGGAATTCTTGTAGAGGTATCTTCAGTTCACCTGTATCTTATCCAAACCCCAATTTATTTTAGAACTTGTTTATTCTATTACATAGTTGAAGTCTGCTAAACTATAACCATGCAAATTGGTGTGAGTCAGTCCTAAGGCACCAAATCATCTCTGAGCGCTCACATTCTCATACAGAAGAAGAAAATCACAGGCGTAGGAAACCACAATATATAGAAAATAATTTTAAACACCAAGAAGGAAGCAGCAAGTATGAGAATTGAACCCAGATCCCTTCGCCTTAGAATTCTGCACCTCCATGCTGTTTGAGAAATAGAACATGATGACTATGCTATTAAGAATAGAATCCTTGAAGCTTATGATTTTTTTTGTTGTCCCTGACCTTCTTAAATTTTCCTGACATACACCAACCTTATCACTGCAGTAATAGCCTGCTTTAGTTTTGCAAACATGTGGATTAGCAGAACACAGCTTGCTACACTTCCCAGCCTCCATTCAGTCAGATGAAGGCATTGCCCTGCTGCAATCCTCACAGTCTGTGTTGAAGTGTTTATCTGGCGATGCATTTGTAAGGAATTATATAGGTATTGAAATATCGCAATTTGAAATACATACATTTCCGTGTCTACAACGATCTGTGTAATTATAAAATGACAGAGGAAATGCAAGCCAAGAAATGATGAACATATTTTTAAAAGAGGAAATGTTTTCATATGTTATAGTAATAACAACTTAATTGTGATGCGAAGTGTAGGAAATGTGAAGGCTGAAGCCCAAATATCCAAGAAACACCTTCACAAAAGGTGTAACAAAACAAGTATACTTTTATTCAATGATAAAACCAAAGAAAAAGAAATTGCTCAACTGACATTTTGCTGAAGCCCAACTATCTGTCTGTACAAAGTGTGGTGATTATTTCTTGTAAAAAATAATACGTCACAAAACAAAGTTTTGGGGACCGTCCCCAATATATTGTCGTGCAGACAATAAAGAAAAAAAGTGATTAAAAGTCTTCCTTAGTACAATGAACATTTTACTCAGAGAAAATGGTGGATTTATAACAAAATGGATGACGGGACAGGAAATCGTTGGCAGGAAGTGACGTTGCAGCAGGAACCGGGGCCAATGACATCATGATGCAGCGGAAGTGATGTGATTTGATGGAGCCGGAAGTGACATCATCAAGGTTGGCTGGAAGTGACATCATTGCGGCCATTTTGGAAACCAGAAGTTGCAGGAATTATTTTTCTTCAGGTTTTCTGTTAATGAAAAGAAGTTTAGGTAAGTACCACGTGATGACTCTCTATCTTGCGATATTTCACTCACCTTTATGCTCTTTGACTGCCTCCTAATCGCACATGTGTGACATGATCCCCCCCTCAGCCCAGACCCATCAGGTTGAGCGACCTGCATCGAGAGGTCATGGACATGAGAGAGAGCATCTGCGTTGGCCTGCAAGGAACCTTTACGATAAATGACACTAAAACGATAAGGCCGAAGATCCAAGAACCATGTAGTGATGCGAGGGTTAGACTCACGGTGAAGGGACATCCGCTGTAAAGTGGCATGATCTGTCACCAGAGTAAACTCACGTCCCAATAGGTAGTACCTTAAAGATGTGATAGCCCACTTGATCGCCAAGGCTTCTTGCTCCACCACAGCATACTTGGTCTCTCATTCCAGCGGTTTCCGGCTAAGGTACATAACGGGGTGTTCAGCACCGTCGATGCCCTGTTTCAGCACAGCACCCAATCCTGTGGCCGATGCGTCGGTCTGGAGAATGAAAGGAAAAGAAAAATCAGGAGATCTCAACACAGGTGCTGACATAAGGGCCAATTTTAAGTCACTGAATGCTTTATCAACCAAATCATCCCATACCACTTTTAAAGTGCTTGTTTCTTTGTTAAATTAGATAAGGGCGTAGCAATTTCGGAGAAATGCGGTACAAAACGGCGATAGTAGCCTACCAATCCCAAAAATGCTTGTACCTGCCACTTATTTATCGGACGGGGCCAATTCATCATAGCATCAATGTTATTACATTGTGGCTTAACAACACCCCCTCCTACTAGGTAGCCTAAATATTTGGCTTCTCTTAATCCAAAAAAACATTTCTTTGGATTAATACGAAGCCCTGCTGATGCTAGTGTGGAGAGTATTGTTTTAACCTGCCATACATGGTCCTTCCACGTGCTGGAATAAATGAGTACATCATCCAGATAGGCGGCACTATATAAATTGTGAGGCCATAGCAATGTGTCTACCAGTAGTTGAAAAGTAGCTGGTGCCCTCTGCAAGCCAAAAGGAAGGACCCTGTACTGCCAATGTCCACTGGGTGTACTAAAAGCGGTTTTCTCTTTAGCGGAGTCCGTTAAGGGATTTTGCCAATACCCTTTCGTCATGTCAAGAGTAGTGAGGAATTGAGCGTTCCCTAACCGATCAAGTAAATCATCTACTTGTTGAATGGGATACGCATCAAATTTAGAGACCTGATTAAGTCGCCGGAAGTCTGTGCAAAACCTCCACAACCCATCAGACAAGACAATTGGACTAGACCAAGGGCTGTAGCTTTCTTCAATAACCCCTAATTCCAGCATTCGTCTAATTTCCAACTCCACTTCTGCTTTCTTTGCCTCCGGGAGCCTATAGGGTCTCTCTCTAACAATCACCCCAGGGTTAGTAATAATGTCATGAACAATCAACGCAGTACGTCCAGGTATTTCATCCACAATGTTGGGGACAGACAAGATATCCAATTAGAGATCTTGTCGTTGTTCAGATGTCAAATCGGGACCAAAATTAAGGCAGGCACATGACCTAAAAAGAGAATGAGGCTGGCCGGAGGAGGGATCAAGTTCCCTGTCCTTCCACGGTTTCAGCAGATTAATATGATATACTCAATAGAGTATAGAGACAATTAGGTTGTTTAACCAAATAATCAATGAGTCCTTTTCTTTCCTTTATTTCATAAGGGCCTTGCCAATGGGTTAATAATTTTGAATGGGAAGTTGGGACGAGTACCATTACACAATCACCCGGGACGAATTCCCGAATGGTGGTGTTCCAGTTATAATAACGGGACTGCACTGCTTGTGCTTTTTCCAAATTCTCTTTTAGAATGGGTCTAATTTTCTCTAGTCTATCGCGTAATTGCGCAATATATTTAAGAATATTTTAAGTAGGGAGGACCTCCTCTTCCCATCCCTTTTTTAGCATATCCAAACGTCCTCTGGGATGTCTTCCATATAATAGTTCAAAATGAGAGAAACCTATAGAGGTCTGAGGGATTTCCCGATAAGCAAAAAAAACGAGAGGAAGTAACTGATCCTAGTTTCTTCCATCCTCATTAACTACCTTACATAACATCTGCTTCAAAATTTGATTAAAACATTCTACAAACCCATCAGTTTGGGGATGATAGACAGACGTTTTCAGATGTTTTATGCAGAGTAATTTGGCTACTTCCCTGAACGTCTCCGAAGTGAAAGGAGTCCCTTGGTCTGTTAAAATCTCTTTGGGGATGCCAACACGAGCGAATATCCCTACCAATTCCCGTGCAATATTTTTAGTATTAGCTTATTAGCTGAGCTCAACAGAACAGCTTCTGGAAAGCAAGTGGCATAATCAACTAGTACTAAAATATATTTAAATCCTTTTAACAAGGGTTCTAGGGGTTCTATAAGATCGATCCCAACTCATTCAAATGGAATATCAATAAGGGAAAGGATTTTAAGGAATTTTAAGGAATCATCGTTCCATTGATCTCTTTTAAAAGATGAAGGTGTTAATAGGGATTGGGTAGATAAATTATGAATTGGGTCCTGCGCGACCTCAGTGGGAGGGGCCTCTGTCCCTACGTCCTCCACGTTAACTGTACTAGCTCCTGCAGAGGACGATAGGACATCGATTTCTTCGCATTGGGTGTGGAGGCAGTCAGAGCAGTATTCTCCATTAATAAGCCTAAATATTTCTTAGGTACAGCTGCATCTTTACCGCTGGTAATTTTATTCCTATCTCTACCAAGTATGACTGGAAAAGGGGGATCCGGTAATACAGCCATGGCCATACTTGTCAGGTTATGATTTACTGATACCACACATCTAGCTGTTTTATAATACCAGATATCCCCATGAATACATTTAAGACTAGTTTTTATCTTAGTCCACTGTTGCGGTAAAACGAAATGGGCAGCAACAATGGAAATGTTACTCCCAGAATCGAACATTTCCCTTACCTTTCTGCCATTTATAATAACTGCACCTGTATATGGAAGAAATAAAGGGTTAGTCACCGTGGCACAATACCTTTCTCCCTTCACTAATGAGCAATCCATGGGCTCGTAGGAGCAGTTAGGGGACAGATGTCCAATCTCCCCACACTTGAAACAGCAGGGAAGATTAACTGGTCTGTCCAGTCTACGAGTTCGGGAGCTTGTCGGGTGGGCTCAGGAGCTGCCCCATGTGCCTGTTAGGTTTGTCGTTCTGATCACCCTGATTTACAAGCCGCCCAATGGTGCTCCGCGATTTTAATCAAGGTGTCCATATTATTGAAATTATGTTTCCGGACTTGCTGGGTAATATGTTCAGGGAGGGCATGTACAAAAGTCTCACACGCTAAAAGCTTGGCCATTTTGTGAGAGCTATTGATGTCTGGCCATAGCCAGCGACAAACTTTTCCCCAAGCCTCAAAGCCCTGGGTTCTCAGTGGCCTCTCAGGGTCGAACTGCCACTCCCTACATTCTCTCACCTGCTGCTCCGGAGATACGCTGTAGCGCTTGAACACCTCCAACTTTAGAGCGTCATAATCAGCAGCCTGCTCCTCAGTTAAATCATAGTAGGTTCTCTGCGCCATTCCCTTCAGGTTGGAAAACTGTTGGTATGCCCACTCCGATCTCGGCCATGCGTTCCACTCAAAAATCAAAAAATAGGTTTCAATGTCATCTGATTCTGTCAGAGTAGTCAATGCAATAGGCTGTGACCGAGCAAACTCTGTCCGTACCCCTGCAGCAGCACGAGCCTCCACTTCGGCTAATTCGGTCTCGTACCCCCCATTTGAATTTTCAAGGTTTGCAGATCGCCCATGATGGTGTTTAGAATGGTATTCAGGTCCTGTTCCTCCGACATCTTGATAATAAAGACGAACTAAATCCTGCCGGCTACGCCAATTGTGGTGATTATTTCTTGTAAAAAATAATACGTCACAAGGCAAACAAAGTTTTGGGGACCGTCCCCATATATTGTCGTGCAGAAAAAAGTGATTCAAAGTCTTCCTTAGTACAATGAACATTTTACTCAGAGAAAATGGTGGATTTATAACAAAATGGATGATGGGACAGGAAATGGTTGGCAGGAAGTGACGTTGCAGCAGGAACCGGAACCAACGTCATCATGATGCGGCGGAAGTGATGTGATTTGATGGAGCCGGACGTGACGTCATCAAGGTTGGCCGGAAGTGATGTCATCGCGGCCATTTTGGAAACCAGAAGTTGTGGGAATTATTTTTCTTCAGGTTTTCTGTTAATGAAAAGACGTTTAGGTAAGTACCACGTGATGACCCTCTATGTCGTGATATTTCACTTACCTTTAGGCTTTTTGACTGCCTCCTAATCGCACATGTGTGACAAAAGTAAAAGACAAAGATGTGTGTTTGTGCATTTCATTTTCAACCAGTTGTCACAGTGCTCTGTCACGGCATATTAAAATCCCACATCATCTCTGCTATTAGTCCTTTGAGTAGTGAGCTGCTGTTATTATTATTATCACTTAATAAAAACATACATTTGATGTGAGTCTGTAACATCCTTTGTAAATTTATGGTGCTTGTGAAAGATGTTACTTTTTCCTCACACAAGGACATTCACATCAACTTGTCTTTTTTATCCAGTTTTAATCTTGGATTTTTGCATAAAAAAATCGTTCAAATGACATGTTGATGTGAACTCCCATATGTGAGGAAAAGTAATATCCATCATAGATACTGTAGTGTCTGTTTGCTCAACCATGACACCAAGAAGAAATGATTGAGGTATTTTTGTGTGTCTGCTTTTATCCCTTCAGCACTAACTTTTACAGGTACCATAAATTTACATAGGATATTACAGACTAACATCAAATGTAAGTTTTATTATATAATTGTAACAATAATAGCAGCTCACTACTTTAATGGATAAATGCAGGGATTATTGCAGGATTTTAACCAATTATCTTGAGACTGCTAAATGCTAGCTTATCCACTGGACCATCTGAGCAGATCTGTGACAGAGCACCGTTACCACTGTGACAAGTGGTTAAAAATGAAATGCACACATGTATGCAAATGTCTTTTATTTTGTACCGACTGATAGTTGTGCTTCAGCAACTTGCAAATTGAGTAATTTATTTTTTTTTCGGTTTTACTCCTGAATGAAGCTGTGTTCTGCTAATCCACACACCTGCAAAAAGAAAAGCGGCCTATTAGCACAGTGATAAGGGGTCACAAGCTCCTTAAGGAGGTCAGGGACAACAAAAAAATCGTAAGCTTCAGGGATTCTAGTGTTAAAGAGAACAGGAACCTGAAACTGACAATTTCAAATCCTCTGTTTCAGGGGTGCTACACAAATACCCTGGCTCATTTGTCTTTTCCTTTAACATATTCATTTTGTCAACTTTTAAGTTTTATTTGCAGTTTCAGATGTTTTGCACTTTTTATTATTCAATACTGTATTGTTTATTGATTGTTTTGTAGTTCTGTATTATGTTAATGATGAATTTATTTGTCCTTTAGATTATACACTCTGTTGCCTTTACGGTTAAAGGGGTGGGTCCCAACAAGTCTTTTTGAATATAATACATACCCCTACGGTATTTTAGTTTCCAAAGGTCCTGTTATCTAAAGATTTATCTAAAGATAACAGGAACAATCAACAAAATCTAGAACATGGAATTAGAAAGTGTTGCCCCCTGTTGTCAATGCATTTAGCAATGGTTTTGAACCCCAAGATATTTGTCTTCAGTAATAGTCAGAGATAAAATGGATTTAAAAGGAGAGATTACAACAAAATGTTTGTCTCCCTCTCTTTACTGATGATAAAGGTGCTCAATATCAAGGATCCAAACTCACAATTGCCATTCTTTTAAACCTATTACATGAATTTTCTAGAATTTCAGGATTCAATATTAACTTCAATAAAAGCATACCTTTTCCAGTGAATTGTCTTGCATGTCAAACCAAACTAAAACACATTTTGTAGATTGTTTTCAAACAGTTCAAATAACTAGGAGTTACTGTATAGTTAAAAAAATTAAAATAAATTCAAATTTGATTTTTACAATATGCCAAAAGGCATCATATAACATGTTAATAGACAGTGTCACACGTGTGTTCTTGGGGAGCAACCTAAGGGTGTAGGTGAGTGTAATTTACTGCCAAGACATGAGAAGGTACTGTCTAATAATGCTCTCACTTTTCCCTCCCCCTTTGCAGAAAGGAAGATTGACACCTCTCCCACTCTGATGTCACTTCTAGGGTCAGACCACCGGGACCCACCTCTTCCTCCAAGAATTCCACATAAGAGGAAACAACGGCATCTTGAACAATCCAAGATTTAATGAAGTCTCATCATTGCACTTTACTTTCACATGTTTTATTTTATGCCTTTTTGCATACCGCAATATACCTGGGTTGCCCTAGACCAGTGGTGGCGAACCTATGACACGCGTGCCAAAGGGGGCACTCAGAGCCCTCTCAGTGGGCACGCGCGCCGTCGCCCGAGCACAGAGTTCGTTACTATAAAGCCAGAGGAATGCGGGGCCGGGCTGCTCCTCTCACCGCTCCCCCTCTTCACGCGCGCCAGAGGACTTTTCTCACATCACCCGCCCCTCTGCCCAGCAGCCCAATGGGAGCACTTCCTCCCTCTCCTGTCTGGGGTAAGGCGGGCGGCACATATGCTGCTTGAGGGTGCGGCACGGACTGCAGCCTTTTGAGTCTGTGATTCCCGTGGTGGGGTTGGAGGGGATGTGGTATAGCGGGTCCACAGCTCAAAATTGAAAAGGCCAGTTTTAACAGATAATTGCGACTCAGCGGCTTAAAAGGGTTATGGTAGAGTGGCCGGAGCGGTTTCCAGGAGCTTTGTGATGCGGGCAGTCCTCGCTTAAGCGCACAGGTGAGGAGTCGTCCGCATCTGTAATTATTGCCGGGAGTTGCTAATCACCACACCTGATCCACGATCCCGTAATATATAATGGAAGCTTTGGGGGCGGAGCTTAATAGGGAAGACCTGCGTGAAACACTTGAGAGGATCGAAGGGATGACAAAGGACAGCACAGTTAGTTATGAAAATGAAATCCTTAAAGTGTGGAATTCTCTGCCAAATAATCTTAAGTCAATGAAGGCACTTGAGATTGCTTTCCTTACTTTGTTTGGAACATCTTATGCTTGTGCGCAGCTGTTTTCAGCTTTGAATTAAATCAAATCTGACACCAGAAACAGACTAACAGATGACCTGAGTGCTGCATGTGTTGCTCTCAAGCTTACAAAGTATGAGCCAAGGTTAGACAAATTATCAGCATGCATACAACAGCAAAAAGCACATTAATTGTTCAAAAGCATACCGAATGCAAACTTTTACCTTTCAACAAAAAGTTGTTTGTATCATTGAAAGCTCTGTTATTATGTTTTTCTTTTAAGACAAAAGATGTTAATGTATGAGTTGCTTTTCTAAACTAAAAGCTCAGTAGATAGATACACAGACAGCGCATCAGTATTGGCAGTTCAGTCCAATTTATCATCCAGCTGCACTCCCAGGTATTTATAGGTCTGTACCCTCTGCACACAGTCACCTCTGATGATCACGGGGTCCATGAGGGGCCTGGGCCTCCTAAAATCCACCACCAGCTCCTTGGTTATGCTGGTGTTCAGTTTTAGGTGGTATTCAGGTTAAATTGCCATGTTGGCACTTTGCGATAAATAAGTGGGTTTTGGATTGCAGTTTGGGCACTTGGTTTCTAAATGGTTCGCCATCACTGCCCTAGACCCTTTATCTTGTCCCTTTTGTCTCTTTAAAACAGTTGTCTCTTACTCTAATTTTAGCTGGCATAATTAATACTGTTAAAATGAATATCCTCCCAAAATGTGTATAATGTTGTTATATACATATTAACAAACTCATTTTACAAAGTTATTAAAACTATAATTTCATTTAAAATGCAAAAAGGCCTTTGTATTAAAAATATGTCTCTGCAAAGTTGAAAAGAGAGGTTGGGATGGCATTACCTTACATCCAGTTTTACCATTGGTTTGCAAATATTTATACTTTCATATTAAGTACAGAATCAGAAGGCAATGAAACCACACCAGTTTGTTTATCCATGGAAAGGAATCTACCTTAAACTACTGTCACTGTTGTCAACCTGGTTGATTTTATTGTGGCTATGACTAAGATGCTGTGGATGACTGGAAGTCACAGGAAAGGCTCACTGAGATTATGTCAATGAAGACTGAAAACTACTGAAAAAGTTGTGTAGTGTAATCAGGGCTTTACTCAACTGGAAAAATTCTAACCCTTCCTCCATAACCCAATGGGAAATCAATTCTATATTATCTAAAACTCCAAAAAATAACATTTCCTTTATAAGAAATTCTCTAAAGCTGTGTCAGAAATTTCTAAAATAAGCCTCATGAAACCCTGCCTAATATTTTTAATTTGTTTCAAAAATGTGCATGACAAAAAAAATCCTTTAATAATGCAATAATCAAACATTTGAAAGATCAATGTCTGATCAGAAATAATATCAATTCCATATATCCTATACTAGCAAAATACCCGCACTTCGCAGCGACGAAGTACTGCCTTAAAATTTTTATTAAGAAGAAAATTAAACCTTTTTAAACTGAGGGAAAATATACCAATAATTATTTGTTTAGGATCTCTTTGTATACCACATTGTCAGTTCGGCCTTCCGGTTGTAATATGACCACGTTGTGCACTGAGCTTACTCTTGAACATGCAATGTACAGTTGGCCATGTGAAAAGTAATCTTGTCTGAAATCTTACAGCTTGGATTGCTGCTGTCATAATCGGTTTGAGCTTCATGGTTTGTTTCAATTACGACAGTATTTGCAGGAATTGTGTTGAAGTGACATTCGACATCTATCAAGTGTTGTAAACATACAATCGGTTTCATTGATAACTTCACATCCAGCTTTTGAGAGTTTAAGCATTCATAAACATCAAAGTGTCCACTACTGAAATCGTCACCTGTGAATTCAAGATATTTAAGAGGCATTGGCGGTTGACGAAAGGTGTAAAATATTTGGCCATTTCGGTACACTTGAAAGCGACAACCGAACAATTCAGCGGCAGCCATCAACTCACATGCAGAACCATAGGTGAAGGGCTTAAGCTAAGTATTTCACTCTTATAGTGCTCCTGTGTAGTATAATTATCTCCTGTACCGTCATCAGTGCACACCTTGAACCTGTCCCAGTCGTTCAATACATAAGACACAATGTTCCTCCGGATATTAAGAGTGAGCCTGATATGGCCGTGCAATATGTAACACAGAGAATGGAAAAGGCAGGCACCATCTTCGGGCATGGAAACCACTCGGTAAGTGACAGTTCTTTCATCGATGGTGATCACCTCAGTAGATATGTTAATTGGAGTACACTTGGAATGATAAAGGAAATGGGTACCTGAACAATGTAAAGTAAGTCTAAAATACCTACACAATAACTATAATCGTAATAAACGAACAATAAAACAGTGGAGAAGCCGTGGATTAAATAAAATGACTGTTGTTATCAGCAGGGAGACGTGAATTCCGTGGCGAAGCAAGGAAGGGAATGTAGAGACTGGAGCGACGGACGGCCTTATATAGGCAGGCAGCCAACAACGTGGGAGGCGTTGGGATGGGGGACCCAATGCCGCCTCACACGGTGACTGAGCTGCAGGCTATGGATGTATATATGTACGTAAGTAGGACTCAGTTAGCGTTGGGAACCCGTGTAGCAAATTTCTTAAAGATGGGCCCATAAGTAACAGACCGTTGAAATGTTCAATATGGCGGCTGACAGTGGCATCATACCACCAAAATAAGTGCATACGTTAGTTTCGGTTAGCGCAGGGAAACCGCCTACCAAATTTCGTGAAGATAGGGCCATAAATAAGAAAGTTCAACATGGCAGACGCTGTCGACCGTTATGACCGTTACGCGTAGAATTTCAAAATGAAACCTGCTTAACTGTTGTAAGTAAGCTGTAAGAAATGAGCCTGCCAAATTTCAGCCTTCTACCTACATGGGAAGTTGGAGAATTAGTGACGTTGGAAAGTTCAATATGGCGGCCGACAGTGGCGTCATACCTCCGAAATAAGTATGTACATTGGTTTCGGTTAGCGCAGGGAAGCCACCTACCAGATTTCGTGAAGATGGTGCCATAAATAAGAAAGTTCAACATGGCGGATGTTGTCGACCGTTATGACTGTTACGTGTAGAATTTCGAAATGAAACCTGCTTAACTTTTGTAAGTAAGATGTAAGGAATAAGCCTGCCAAATTTCAGCCTTCTACCTACACGGGAAGTTGGAGAATTAGTGACGTTGGAAAGTTCAATATGGCGGCCGACAGTGGCGTCATACCTCCGAAATAAGTATGTACATTGGTTTCGGTTAGCGCAGGGAAGCCACCTACCAGATTTCGTGAAGATGGTGCCATAAATAAGAAAGTTCAACATGGCGGATGTTGTCGACCGTTATGACTGTTACGTGTAGAATTTCGAAATGAAACCTGCTTAACTTTTGTAAGTAAGATGTAAGGAATAAGCCTGCCAAATTTCAGCTTTCTACCTACATGGGAAGTTGGAGAATTAGTGATGAGTGAGTGAGTCAGTGAGTGAGGGCTTTGCCTTTTATTAGTATAGATCACAGAAACAAGGCTTATAATCATATACCACACTAAAAGTCCCACCCACACCCAAAACAGAGAACTAACTAGAAATAAAAAAGGCCCATTATGTTATACAACCTTGGATTAATTAAAACAATAAGAGGTTAGCAGAAACACTGGCAGGAGCTCAGCAGACTTAATTTAGAATAGCATTAATGAACACTTGCAAATTCTGAAGAAGCTCTGCGCAGTTTCACTCAAAGAAAATTTTTTTGATGATTTTTTCTTGTTTTAGATAATAATATATCATTTTCCCATTGAGTTAGGAGGGTGCATTAGGTTCCCCGAACTAAGCAAAATTAGTTGATATGCTAACAGTGTATTACTGGAATTAATGGTCAGTTTTTCACCAGATAGTCTAAGCTCATCTGAATTAACTACAAGCATTGATGTAAGAGGAACTGGAATGATTATAAATCCTACAATATTTGACAAATAAATGTAAAAATTGCTCTTAACGTAGTTTTAATTTTCAACAATCCAAAATGATATGCCTGAGAGAGACCAGAGCTTCCTATCATCATTCACAGTTGGGGACCAATCTCAAATATACTATACTAGCCAACCTGCGGCGTACCATACACCGCATAATCAGGCCGGTTTTTTAATGATTTTTAAGCACAGGGAGAAAATTAACATTTGAAAAATCAGTAATGTAATAAATCAGCAAGAAAAGCAACATTGTAACAATGCACGGAACAAACCAACACACAATTGTCCGTGACTGAAAACTGGCGGACCGCCATCGTGCCCTGCCTGCTTATGTGCCCACCTCCAACTCGTCACTTGAGTCGTTGTCGTCTTTACACAGTCTAGATGTACCTGTGACTCACGTAGACTTTTCATTGATCTGTTCGGTTTTGGCTGCTTTTCTATATATAATCCACCAAGACACCCGACCACGGTAGTAGCACAAATTGCTGTATGTAGCGTGTAAAACAGTTTGCTATGGTGCATGCGGTTGTGCGTCGTAACCGAAAACTCGGTTTTTAAAGACTGCTTACTTCATTGTGTTTTAACCTCAGTTGTAAAGGATTGTTTTAAGGATCCCATGGGATATCCCCGTTTTACACGCTGCATATGGCGATTCACCTCCGCGAGAAACATGCCTCTATGAACAGTCAATGTGGCTCGGAGTTGCATGTGGCCTCTACGACAGACGAATATAAATGATGCTGTTTTTTCTGTGTCGTCGCGTCCGAGTTGGTGGGCGTAGCTCTGCGAGTTGTTGACGTATCCAATGGTCTTGGAGTTGGTGGGCGTGGCTTCCTTCGTGCGCCATAGGTGTCTTACTTGTCGGCGGCTTAGTGAATCCACGCCCCTTCCGGCATGCTTTCCATGGGTGTCTTGCCTTAGTGAATTATTTATATAGATATTAGATCAGTTCAATTTGAAGTGGTGTCTCTGTTGCACAATTTTCAGCTGAATTACTGCATGTTTAACACAAGTTGATTAGGAATGAACATTGTGAACTATCAAATTGCACTCCTTGCCCAAGATATTGATAGAGAGATCTGCTTTCTGGCATTGCCAAAGGTAGTAATATGTGAGGAATTGTTGGTGAGGCCATCAGGGGCACTTTCCTTGTGGTCTGTGTATGGATCCCAATGCCCCAGTACAGTGACAGGGACACTTAAAATTTAAAATTGGAAATGTCTTTTGGATGACATATAAAACTTAGATCCTGACTCTCTATGATCTTAAAGGATCCCTAAGCATCTTTCAAAAAGAGGTCCTGGCAAAATTGTCCACCACAGCCTAGTCATTCCTTATCTCTAATTATGTAACTATCTTTCTCACTTCTTCACCATCTAATAGTTATTACATAGTGAGTATACTGGTGTAAGAATGGCTGCATTCATCAATGTGCAGATGATACACATTGATGGTGTCTGAAGTGTCTCTACATTGTTTTTGAAAAGAGCTTTCAGTAGGTTACAAAAGTGATATTGTATTATTATTATTATTATTATTATTATTATTATTATTATTATTATTATTATTATTATTATGTCTGCAAATGCTGCCAATATTGGATTCCTTTCTTTTTGTTTTGGAAGTTTCAGTGTGCAGTGCATGAGGAACTACAGCACCTCTTTTCATGTTCTCTGCTCACATACACCAACAGGGTAGGGAATGTTGAGTTTTAGCTTTAAACATTAATGTTTGGTAAGTTGAATTGACTGTATATCTGGCTAAATTAAATAATAAGCTTAATAAAACTAAAAAAGTATTTTTGCATTAATTTTATAATGAGATAATTGAAGACTGGCTGACCTGCATTATAGCAAGAAGAATTCTAATGAAAGAGGTCACAGTACTAACTATGCATGATTTAAAATTGCAAAAAGCTTACATCATTTTTGCTTAACCTTGACAAACTGCTGGCACTGTAATTCTTTGGATAGTGAAGGCAGCAATAAAGCACTTCAGATAGACATGTAAAATTTGTTTTTTTTCTGAATCACTGGTTCAATATCCATGATGATAATAAGGCAATGACATTCACATTGTCCACCAGTCTGAAACTAAATGCTAATACAAGTGAATCGGGATGATTTGATCCAACAATGTCTCATAAAGTTAAGCTGTTAAGTCATTCAGTGTATAAATTATGTGGCACATTTTATCCATCTGTCAATTTTAGAACCTGCATAACCCAGTTACTTAAATGGTGCAAGGCAAGACATGGTGCCAGTCTATCATGGGGCACATTTATACATGCACCTGCACATCGGTGCAATTTGGAGTTATCAGTCAAATTTCCAGACACTCCTCTAGCATTTTGGAGAAAAAATGGAGTAGCCAAAGAAAAACTCACACAAACACAGGGAGAACATGCATACTCCAAACAGGAAGTGCCTGGACCCTTGAGATGAGTCACAACACAGGATTAGTTAAGTGGTTTGAGGTATTGTAACTGTTTATAGCCCATTATTTTCTCTTATAAATAGTTATATAGAAAGGCATTTATCATTGGCAAAAAATGAAGTGTGGCAAGGGGCTCATGGCTTCAAAGCTGCTCAGGTACATGTGCCTGGGGACAGGAGAAGTTAGCAGTCCGTGCAACTTTAGCACTTCATGAAAATGACAGTTATTATAAGAATGAAGGAAAGCTGTAAGAGAGTTATAAGTCCCACAATATACGATTATTTACAGAAAGAGAGCGAGCGAGGGTGTGCGTTGTGTGCAATAGTGAACTTAGGTAAGTATGGAGTGCCAGAAAAAGGGTACATGGTGCACATCCAGCATCACGTCATCAGCCCCTATTGGATGGAATGAAATCGGCAATATACGCAATTGGTCACAACAGCCATGTAATGGAGGGTATTTCGAGCTAGAGAGATAACCTTTCTGCTTTGGCAGTCCTGTTAGCAGACAACATTTGAGCTGAGCAAAGTAGTCAAGGAGAAGACCCTGGTCCAAAAAATTAGGGTTGCTTTAGTGAGCTTGCTGTTGTTTTTTTTTTGTTTTTTTTTTATTGTTCCCAGGTTCGCTTCCCGGGTCCTCCCTGCATAGAGCTTGCATGTTCTCCCCATGTCTGCGTGGGTTCCCGCCGGGTGCTCAGGTTTCCTCCCACAGTCCAAAGACATGCAGGTTGGGTGCACTGGTGATTTTAAATTGTTCGTAGTGAGTGTGTTTGTGCCCTGTGGTGGGCTGGCACCCTGCCTGGGGTTTGTTTCCTGCCTTGTGCCCTGTGTTGGCTGGGGTTGGCTCCAGCAGACCCCCATGACCCTGTAGTTAGGATATAGCGGGTTAGATGGATGGATAGTGTCAGTAATCCTTTTGTTATTTTTACTAAATTTTTCTTTGAAGTAAGAGGAAAAAGGGATTTTTGCTTTGTGCCCTCCCCCACGATAAGCTATCATCTATAGGGGAGAGGCGAAAACTTTAGATTTGTCAAAAATTTAGATATCTAGTTTTCGACAGATCTTGATCGTTTTAGGGTCCCCTGATACCGAAAACATTGATATCTTGAAGATGGGTGTGTGTGTCTGTTTGTTACAGTTTCTTGATGACGGCCTAGAGCTAAAACGGCTGGACGGAAAAATACCAAACTCAAAACTTAAGCCTGTTATAAGATGACAATGCACTGGTTAGTTTTTGAGCCAAATCATGAAAGAGAAAGATGCGCACTGTAGGGGAACCCTCAAATACAGCAATTCTGCAATTAATTATGAATTATTCTTGTCAATTGCTATTGTAATGAGCTATTTTATAATCAGAAATATCAGCATCAGAGCAGTAAATAATTACTGAAATGTTATAGAATAGTTTGGGTAACTTGGTTCGTAGGGTGCAAAGCTTACTGACCCCCGTGTCCAAATTTTTCATTTTTTTGGTGTAAAAATGTCTTCTTTTTAATTCCTTTTCATTTTGCAGCATCTCCTCAGGACTGTGGACTTTGATTGATGGCACAACATTGTTTTTTGCAAACTGTAAATAAACTTTTACTGTTTTTTTATGTCTCAATTCTTCTACCGCTGACACTCGGCTCATGAACTACTAGATGCCCAAGGTGAATTGTACTAATGGGAATACACAGGGTATCAAAGCGCTGGACTCAGACCCATTTTGGAGATGTGACTTGCTGGTGTTGCGCACTTTAATAGAGTGGAAGATCAGGGTTCACATAATCTCAGCAATCAGAGATAAAAGAGATTATAAGGGAAGGACTACAACAAAATGTATCTCTCTCTCTTTGGTGATAATAAGGTAGTATATATCAAGGAATCAAACTCACAACTGCCATTCTTTTAAGAATATAACATTGTGTTTTCAAGAAGTACATGAAGAGGTAAGAAAGATTGTAAAAATATGACTGTTCTCAAAAAAGTGAAAACAACTCATTTGCATTCACTGACACATAAAAAAATTTTGTTTCTTATTCTCATTCCCACACCAATCTACATCAGATAGGATGAAGAGATAAACTGATTATCTACGTAGTTTATTTATTTTTTGTGTCCCCTTACTGCAATATAAGATCACAAGTAGGCCCCATATCAAAGGAAACACCAAGCATAGACAGACAGACAGTCCACTACACATCCTCATCCAGTTTAGGTCATTCAAATAAAGAAAGTGAACAGTGTGCAAATTCAACATAGTAATTAGAGTGGGGTTTGATAACAATAAAATATATTACAATATTTACAATAATTACAGTATTTGTTATGATACAGTAACTGGCTGTTCAGTAACCATATGATCTATAGACAGAACCTGTCCCTGAATCTACTAGTATAAGGGCCAATGGTGCAGTAGTATTTTCTAGAAGGAAGGAGTGAGAAATGCAACTGAACTCCCCCTGTACACTAACAAATTATGACAGTTCAACAAGACTGAGGAGGACTGATTCCAGAGCAAATATTGCACTAGATAACCTGACAATCTAACAGTTTCAGTCAAGGTTGGCAGGTCCCACTAAACATTTCATCATCAGAAGGTTGTGTCAGCTATCTATCATCCTGCTTAAGCAACAGCTTTCAGATGTGAAATACACCTTGTTTTCAAGATAGCTAATGTCACAGACTAGCATTTTATGTTAAAATGGAGGAAACATCCTAGGCAGTGACATACATTTCCTGTACCAAAGGCCTGTTCCATATTCATGCACACTTGTCCCAGTGACACAGGCAAGGTACCTGCCTCTGTCAGCTATGAAATAAGCTTACTCAGGGGATTTTATTAGCTTTTAAATCTTTGGACAGAATTGTGGTAGTAGTAGTAGTAGTAGTAATGAAGCTTTTGAACTCATTAGAGCTATGAAAGTAATGGCAGAAATTTTAGAGCTAAGAAGCAGAAAGGACAACACAGATACAGCATTCAAACCATCTGAGAGAAAGGAACAGAAGAAAAACTTCTGGCAGTGTCTTATGTTGGGAGCATCTAAACAAGTTCCTCTGGATCCTTGTGCATATTCACACCACCAGGATCTACATGGAAAATTGATATATGCAGCAATGTCAGGGATTTCTGGATGTATGTCTGTAATATATCCCCCAGAAATATTTTGAGACACTAGTAATTGGGCACATTTTCTTATCTGAGTTGAGCATCTAATGCTATTTTTTTCCAGAAATTACACCTAATGTAAGCATACAGCAAAATTGTGTTAGGTTGACAAAATAAGATAATCAGATAATAGATAATAGAAAAAAAAAATAACAATATGGGTGTAGTGATAGCAACTTTGGAAATGTTCTACCTGAATTTAGTGTTAAAGAGGTCCTTAGAGAAAGCTTGCAAATTACTGGTTAGAATTAATTAGCATTTCACCTATGGTCAGGATCCGAGTTAAGTTGAATGTATAAGATGGCAAATAGAAGTGACCGAAGTTAGAAGCCTGGGCAGGGTAGGAAAGTCCTAGAAGTACAACTACTGCTCTTTTGGGGTCTTATTCAAAAAGCGGACGCCATCTCTTTCTTATTGTTTGTTTTAGACTGACCTACCCCTACTACAAACCCTGAACTTAAGGTTCATGGGGGTAAGGACAGGTACACTAGGGTCCCTAATCTTAAAAGAGTGTAAGGGTGACTAATCTTGAACAAGAGCCATCTTTGGAATGGAGAGCAGCTAATTGAGGTTGTCTGGGCATGTAGGGAGGAGGGCACCTCACAGGTGCCTCCTGTACAGAGTTTACCATGCTTGAAAGAAGACCCATGAGATGTTGAAGACAGTCCATCTCTTGGTTAACCTGAGAGAGATAGTATGGCTAGTTCTGTTTAGGTTGGCTTGTTGGCATTCTGACTTTCTACAGAAAACTCTTTATCTCCACTCTGTTCTGTATAGTTTTCATGTACTTATTTCTAACATGTAACATTTAACATACTATATTACCAGGTCCTGAGCTCAAACTACTCTTGGTTAAAATTTCTTCAGTCTCTTGGATAATATACAGAATATTCTTTAGAAGCAGGTAAACATGCCATTAGCAGTAACACCTGGAGAGTGATAGCCAATAAGTAGCTGGTAACAGTATAAATGACACTTTAGTACTATTAATAAAAGGAAATAAAATAAAATTTAATGGAATCTTGAGTTTCCTCTCTCATTCTATAATTACATGTACTATACATGGGTTTTAAACTACAGTATACATGTTTGTATGTGGCTGTGCTGGGGCCCTCAGGGGTGACAGCTTGTTGCTGCCTCTTTGAGATATACTCTGCCTATAGCCTTGAGCAGAATAAACTAGACAATTCAAGGAAAAACTCATTTGCACTACTGCTTTAGTTCTGCATGAACTTCAGAGAAAATACTACATAAGCTACAAAGAAGACTCTTGATTAGCACACTTCATGCATAAAAGTGTGAAAACTGACTTTGCAGAAAAACTGAAATATTTACCAGTAAGCATAGATATTGACTATTCATATTTGAATGTGCCCTCATTAACAGTGAAGCTATAACATGTTGGGTGAGCTCTCAGAAATCCAGCCAATAAAGATTTGCCTGAGGCTTTACATACAAAGCTGCAGATCTTCCTGCAAATTATTGCACACTGTAACCCTGACCTTTGGTCTCAGGTTTTTTTTTCAGGAAGCTAGCGCCAGTTGGCTTAAATTTCTTTAGTATAGTTATCTATTTCTAAAACTAATAAAAATGAGGTTAATACATGACACTGTGTCTGTAGAATGCCTCACTATTTAGATCTGTGTCATAGCTTCAGAAACCTAGATTTGAATCCTGTCCTGACCACTGCTGATGTGTAGATTACATTTTCTTATTGTAGCTATATGGGCTTTCTCCTAGGCACTTAATTTTTATCATAAAACACTTCAGAAAAGTGCACTTTATATTTTGTAGACATTTTAAATTGGGCTAATGTGAGTAAATGTGTACATACCTTGGGATCTATAACAAATATCATCTGCAAAGTTAGCTCCTGCACAATATATGTGTGTGTGTATGTATCTATACATCCCAGGTATATGATACCCCAGCAGAAAAAAATGGGGCGCTGCTGCTAATGGTCTTGTCTTTTTCTGTTTCCCTCACAGTGCCAAGAAGACACCCGGTGAGGGAAATTAAGAGCTTAGCCCCTTCTAGCCTGAACAGAATAAAAGAATGACGAAAGGAGGTGTCGCTTTTTGGACCAGAGTAATAACCGATATGAAGCGTCCCAAAGCCTGACCTTACCTTTAAAGAGATCCATTTCCTGACTGTGCTTTCAAGGCAATTTCAGTTGCTGTTATCTTGAGTACTGATTTCTTTTGTTTATATCTATTTTTGTTCTATACATTAAATGGGGCAGACTGGCTGGCACCCCAACTTTTCTTTGGGAATGTTTTCAAGTTCATTTCAGATTTGACATATATATATATATATATATATATATATATATATATATATATATATATATATATATATATATATCAGACAAGATATTACACTTTGACAGCAATCACCCAGCATCTCATAAGCGGAGCTGTATTAAGACTTTATTCAGAAGAATTCGCACCCATTGTAATAGGAAGGAGACAAAAACGAATGAAAGACGCTATCTTTTTTATCTCTTCACTTCAAACGGCTACCGAAAGACATTAATTAAACAATGCCTACACAGGAGACGCCAGAGAACCCAACAAACAGTCGACTCCAATCTGACCGCCCATCCCACCTGGCACACACTTCCTTATCATCATGGAGTGTCTGAAGGTGCAGCACATATCCTGTCCAAATCAGACATCAGAATACAAGCCAACGAACAATTTGCTCACTGTCCTTTTTAGTGCCAAAAACAAGAAATCGGCAGCAGAAACACAAAATGCAGTTTATAGTATTCCATGCTGTTCTTGCCCAGCAGTATACATAGGACAAACATCAAAAAGAATCGCAACACGTATACATGAACATTGCAACGCCGTCAGAAGGAAGGACTCACGATCACTGATTTATACGCACACAAATTCAACCGGACATACATTTAACTGGGACAATGTACAAGTAAGATTTAAGGCCAGTACTAAAAGCGCCAGAGAGCTGGCTGAATCTTAGCTATCAAATGAAAACAACATTAACAGACACTTGAACATAAATCCAGCATATACAAACTTAAGAAGAAGAACATCCTCATAATAAATAAAACTTTACGAGCAACACTCTCCTAACCCCACCTCATTACCCCCAAATCCCCCCCACCTAATTTTTGCTATATATTGCCTTTGATTATTGTATGTGTAATCATTATCCTCTGATGAAAACTCAGGAATAAAAACTACAAATATGCAAACCGTATTACGAACCTTCGCTTCCACATATATATATATATATATATATATATATATATATATATATATATATATATATATATATATATATATATATACAGTATATATATAGTATATATATATGTATATATATGTGTGTGTGTATGTGTGAATGCATGTGTTTAGCTACTTGCATACACTTTAATATAATATAACTTTATATACATATTGTCATGGACGGCCGGGGTCTTTGCCTGGCAGGGACACCTCTTCGCTGGGAGGAACGGGGATGCAAGCCTGGTCAGGACAGTACCTCCCCTGGAACCCTAGACGGCAGCCCCTCTTGATTGCAACAGTGCCTCAGACTCACGCAGGGCTTCATGGGAGCTGGGATCTGGGGGTACCACCAAGGTGTGCTGCAGCTGCTCCTGAGCCCATATGGCTGATTCCTTCACCTGGAGCACTTTCCAGGTAACATATAAAAGGAGCCAGCAGACACTATTCTGGGAGGATGAAGTTTACCAAGGAGGAGTGGAGGAGAAAAGAAAAGAGTGAGAAAGGAGAATATTTGTGTTCAAGTGCACTGTATTTGTGCTTGGGACTGTGCTGTGTACTTGTGGGAACGGGGAAGATGTTACCCACGAGTGAAGAAAATCAAAATAAACCATTTGTGTTTTATAAGTGTGCCTCCAGCATCTGTCTGTGTTGGGTTGGGTGGCTGGTATGCCCCCTACTGGTGTCACAATATATATGTAATATATCTTGTCAACATGTATTGTATATGATCAACATAAATAATGATATATTTAACACTTTTTTATAATCTTGGAATGTAAATTTTCTCTTCTCTGCTGTTATGATGTATAAATTTAAAAGTTTTGTTATGTTTCCCTTTGCTCTTTCGTTTTCATTTAGGAATTTTAAATAATGTAGAATCAAATTCTGAAATTTAGTTTTATGTTTGCATTCAATTTATACAAATTAATAAACTTTTACATATTGTTTTTTTGCTGTGATGCTATTGAGCTGCCACCATTTTTGTCTTCCTGTTGCCAGGTGAGGAGATGCCTTTTAGCATGTGATGCTCACCGGAACACACAACTTGTTCAGTCAATAGTGCAATGGTATTTGAACCATTTGCTTGCTACACACTGAATCCAAGATTACAGTTAGCAAAAGAAACCCCTGAAAATGCCCCCTGGTGTTTGTGATTTAGTGCTCTGTTTCTTAATCTAATTGCTTCTGAATTACGAGTGTGATTTAGTTTAGTTTTTGGCCTGATTCTCGAAACCTTTTTCATTTTACTGCTTTAGCCTGCCTTGTCTCCATATCTTGAGAGAACAGTTTAAATATCCAGTTGCATGCATTCCTGGCTTACTTTTGACTTGTTGCTGAAATCACCAGTTTTCTTGAATTTTGAAAACAACACATAACACGGTTAGAGTCTAAGGTTTTTTAGGAAAACAAGGGTGTAATTCTTCAGTTGTTATTGGCTAACCTCAGAGGTTTCCAACAAAGAAATCTATGGACCATTCCTTGGTTTGCTTTTTAGTTTTTGCTTGAGGTTCCGTCTATAAGAAGGGGTTAAATATAAAGTAGTCTGAAAATATTTGTGAATACTTTGGAATTTCCAACATGTACATTTAATAAAATCTGATTGAATACAGGCAACAGTCAGTTCTGGGTTTTCTGATTAGAGCTCCTTCTAGAGTTTGCATTTGTGCCTGAACTATTGATGCCTTAAAATCAATAAAAGAAGAAAAAAGAGTGTAAAGGAGTAGTGGGCATTTCGCCCTGCCAGCATAGCTGGTCAATTTCATTTAAAGGGACATGCAACAAGACCACCTTCCAGACAGCCAGCCCTTACAATGTTCAATTTAATCCACACTTGTCTGAGGTTTGGCTCCTCTTCTGCCCTCTCTGTGAAACTCAGTTCTCTGCCATTCACTTTCCAACATTCATAATTTTATTTTCCCCACAGTTCTGCTTTGCTCTCTTACCTAATTTGCATCCTTGCTATTGCTCAAGTTCAGTTTTCCCTGGGATTTCAGACCAAGATTTACAAAGCATTCACTATCATTATATTTTTCTGTAATATTACATTTTAACAGACATTTAGGTCCATAAGATTGTCCTGCAGAATGAAACAAGTGCTCCACAGCCAGCTTCAGACGCCATATACGTCTGTTATCAGTGAGCTGCTTTACCCAGTGAAAAGAAAAATAGGTAACATTTTTTGTACTGAATTTTGTAAAATGCAAAGCTTCAGCTTATATGCTGTATACTGCCCATGTATAAATAAAAATGTTTTTGTGTTCATGTGCATTTTTCATACTACAAATAAACATGTATTTGTCTATGAAATATTACTTTTCTAAACGATCCTAGCTTTACCAACTGTTTATGTCAGAAACAGGTAAGGATTATTATTTCACTGTGTACCCACTAAAAATACATTCATTAGCATAAAAAAATACACCACTTTAATTTTAACACTACTTACAAACACAATGCTAATTCCCCATCATTTACAGTAGATTAACTCTACATGGCTTACGAATTACATCATTTCTATTTATTTTTGCACTTTAAAGTTACTAAGAACACCGTGATGATGGGATTTTTCCCCCCATTATGCTGTCTGATTAATAACCTTTCAGCTTTTTGTTCCAAAGACAATGTGTGTGTATATAAGCAGTCTAGCTTCATTCTTGATAGTTTTAAATAGCTCTACATGCATCATTCTCTTGGATACAGACCTCAGGATTGGTCCAAGCAGTTCTTAATCCTGTCCAATAAGAAGGCCATGCTAAGGTTCCTTCCACCAATGGAATAGGTATAAATGATCAGTGTAATTTCCTTGTCACTAAGGCAGGAGCTAAAAAAAAAGCAGAGCCAATGCACTGAAATGTTACATATTGTAATGCATCACTTTAAAGGCACAGAGCTTTTTTTTTCTTTAGACTTAAAGTATGCAAAGAGAGCAGATAAAATCGGAATAAGAAAACCAAACAACATATAGTATATGATACAGTGCTGTCAGATTATGATGCTCAGATGTTTTTATAAACATGTTATCTTTGTAAAAGTCTAAAATAAAAAACAAACAGAAAAAAGACATTTTGGAAAGGAAATGTGATAGACGGACGGCACAGTGGCTCAGTGGTAGCGCTGCTGCCTTGCAGTTAGGAGACCCGGGTTCGCTTCCCGGGTCCTCCCTGCGTGGAGTTTGCATGTTCTTCCCATGTCTGCGTGGGTTTCCTTCCAAAGACATGCAGGTTAGGTGGATTGGTGATTCCCTAGTGTGTCCTGTGGTGGGTTGGCACCCTGCCTAGGATTGGTTCCTGCCTTGTTGGCTGGGATTGGCTCCAGCGTGACCCTGTGTGTGGATTCAGTGGGTTGGAAAACGGATGGATGGAATGTGATAGATATCAATAACATCTTACTCTACGCATAGTTTAAACCACTCTTTGAGTTAGAAGTCAAATTACAGAGGCATTACTGTGGGTTTATAATTTTGTTTTTCAAAATAACACCATGTCCTTAAGAACACCAGGTGCCAAGTAGTTAGTTATTCTTTTTCATAGTGCCTTTCATTGAACCTCTGTTTAGTAAATTCAATGTTGTTTTTTCAAAATATTTTATATTACAATGGGAAAGACATCATCCAAAAAGCTGGAAAATAACGATCACAGAAAGGTATCTAAAAATAATAGAGCAATTCACAGAGTTATAAAAGATAAAGAATATGTTTAAAATAGGCAGAGGATGTAACTAAAATTAAAAATCAGTATCACAAAAGAGGGAATAGAAATGTTAACACTTTCGAGTATGAATCTGCTAATGCAAAGAAGTTTGAGTGCTGACATGGTAACCAGAGAGCATGCAAAGACAAGAGTTTCAGAGAAAGGACCACCCACCCCACTCCAGAGTCGATAGATGCGAGATTTGAATAGAAGAAAATCTAGCAGCAAGTAATCATAGATGCCTCACATGATTAACAGTGCAGGCAGAAATTTCATGTTGTTTGATTTAAAGGCTTGGAAAGACCAATCAAACACTGAGAGGGATTTCTGAAATCATCAGTTTGGTTGAACCATCCATTTATCCGTCCTTCCATTCATTTTCTCAACCTGTTTATTATCTTAGAGTATTTAAGGGCTGGAGCCTATCCAAAGTATACTGGCTCAAAACAGGAACCAGCCATGAACAGGATGCCAGACCCTTTTAGAGCATATTCACTGAGTATTCCAGAAGTTATTGTAGTTCAAGTGGCACTTTAATGTTAAAAGTAGTAATGCATTAAATATAGCAGGTCAAGTTGTTTTCCTTTTATTTTTAAATAAATTTAGCATCTTGTTAATTATTTCAGGTACAGCCCCTGTTTTTGCATTTTGTTTCTTTATAATAAACTGAGAAATGGCACAGTGCTTAACATTACTGAATTCCAGGTCTGATTATCTGTGTGGACTCTGCATAGCTGTTTCTCTGGATACTCCCACATACAAAAACATTGTTAGGATCAACTGGGCCAGTGTGGGTTGTGCATGAGTGGGGTCTGCAAAGTACTGGCACTCTATCCAGGTTTAGGTTCCACCTTGTGCCTATTGCTGCTGGTTACATAGTTATATTGATAGCTCACAAATCCAACCTCTGGTAGCAGTTGCTGTAAATATACAATATATATGTTATTAGATTATTGTTGTTGAAATAGTTGTCATTGCATGTATATATTGCCAGGGGATGTGTTTCTTTTATTACTGTTTCATATTTATAAATCCAAGAGAAAAACTATGTACATTTCACTTAATTGATCCCGACTGTTTGATCTTTAGCATGGACATTATCTCTCTTTACAAAGCCATTCCTCACGATGACTGTCTCATTGCCCTCCGATAGGCATATATTAGATGTCCAGTCCAGGATTCTCCCACGAAAAACCTTCATCAGACTGACAGAACTGGTTGTTACCCTGAATGGCTTCTGTTTTAATAGCATCTTTTTTCACAAAGTCAGCTGAGTTGCAAAGGGTACTTGATCAGACCCGAGTATACCAACATCTTTGGCTACATTTCTTCCTACCTGGATTGGACCTGTACAGATGTATTGACCTCTGTGTTAATGCCGCTTCTGGCTCAAGAAGCCAGCTACAATAATTCATAAATAATTTTACCAGTTTCTACCCATCTCTCAGGTTTACAGTCAAGATTTTTACCACAACTCTACTATTTTTAGATATCAGTCTTTCCATTAGTTGCCTGGGATTCAAAACCTCCTCCTATGACAAGCCAACTGACTCACAATTACCTTCTCTACAGCCTCTTCCATCCCTGGCATTCTAAAAACTGTATACCTCTTTCACAGTTCCTTAAACTCCGCTGTCTCTGCAGTGATGAAGTTGACTTCTGTAATGAAGCACTCAGAATGAGGAGTTTCTTCATTGATAGAGGATACCTTTCTCATATAGTTGACATAGCCCTCAATCAAGCCAGGATTAGACCTTGTAACATCCACTCTAATAGGAACACCAAAAAGAAACCTGCATCTTGATGGTCTTCCCATTCCACCCTAACACTATCTCACTTGCAAATACAGTATGTCACCAACAATACCCTTCTATCTGGTCTGTCTGTTAAGTTCAACATTAAACAATGAGCCACTTGCCAGTCTAAAAATCTTTTTTACTGCATTTTTGTAAGAAGTACTCAGCCATCTACGTTCCAAAGAGCATGTTCAAGCTGTTAAAATCAAAGACCTTATAAAGCCTATTGGAGAACACTTCACATATCTTGATCACAAACAAACTGATCTGTCTGTGTTCATTCACAGGACTTCAAAGACACTTTAAAAAAAAGAAGAAGAAGAAGCTAAGCTCATTTTATCTAAAGGCAACATTTTCAAACTTACTCTAACCTTTTCTTCTTTCATTTGTTGTGACTTTGTTTCTTCCTCCCCCCTACATATGTTGCCTGCTATTTTCATTACAGTTGCACACCTGATGACAGGCTATGCAGCTGAAATGTTGTATTTTTGCTTTTTTCTTTTCAGCATGGAAATAACCTTTCACCCTTTTTTCACTTCCTGGATCTATTTCTTTTATCAATGACTCTTTTATACTATCATTCTGAGGCTGATTCTGCTATCAGTTGCTACTATGGAAATACTTCTTTGTGCAGTAAATTCCATACTCACTGTTTTGTTTTCGCAGCTACTATAAACTGGGTTATGAAGGTATGGTGATGGATGGATAGATGCATGTTTCTATTTTGACTTGATGCCAATACATCTAAAAGCTCACTATAATATGAGAATTAATATTTCACTGTTATTTACCTTGTATCTCTCTCTCTCTATATCTTGTATTAGTTTGCACTGTATTCTTGTCTACTTTGTAATGTGCTTTTGTAATGGCCCAAAGAAAAAGGCATTTAATGAAATGTAAATAATGTGAATTAAAAGCTAAATACTTTCGACACAGCATACTTATTCTGCTGTTCTTTTTAATAATTTGAAAATCTGCTGAAGATTAACTTTTAATCATAAAGCAGTGATTCACCTTTTCAATTTTTTAACTATTCTGGCTTGTCCTGCATCTAGATTTTTCTACATTAACTTTTGCATTTCTGTCAGTTTTATTTACATTTTACTAGTAGTAGCTTCGAGGTCACTGGGAGTGCTGTAATATACTAACGTGACAAGTTCCATTCTATTTTCAGTATGAATACACAGTGAACAGAGCCTTTCAGAAATGTGGTCCGCTTACAGAAGGTGAAACCTAATTCTTCTATGGCAAATTTAGTGAATCAACAAGGGTGAGAATTAAAGGAATTCAAGGGTTATAAAAAAAGAAAGAAAAAACAGCCTTTAAGAAGAATGAAGAAGAAAATCTGTTCAGTGAGTAAGTAAGAACTTATTTTATTTTTAGTAGACTAGATTATGAAATTTTGCATATATTTAACAATTTTGTGTATATTTCGATTTTTGAAACTCACACATTCAGTTTTTAGGGCTGAGGCTTAAAATCAATTTCAACAATGGTGACCTTAAATTCCAGTTTATTTTATTTCTGCAAACAGATTCAGGAAACATAGTACAGACCCAGATTATAACATGACATTTTCAATCTCGCTTAATCTAATTTAAGGAAGCCAGAATCTATCCTGACAGCACTGGGTGCAAGACAGGAAACCTTCTATACTCGAAGCTAATTCATCATAGGCCCACTCTCACTCTCTCTCTCTCTCACACACACACACACACACACACACACAATAACAGGCATCAATTTAGAATTTCCATTTCATCTGATATGTATGTCTTTGGGAATGTGGGATAAAAACCATAGACAACATGTTATTGTGTCCGAGATTATGGATTAAAACCTTGACATATGTTTATTTACTGTTCTATTGTTGTTTTTGTCATTTTTGAACATTTTTTTTATGTATTTTTCTCTTTAAGGATTTTTGTTAATTTGTTTACTTATTATTTATGCACTGTACTTTTACTTCATTTGAATCTGTTCTTTTTATTTTGTGTGTGCAACCTTGAGAGATGAGGTCACCATGACTATTGGATATTTTGTTGCATTTAATTTTTTCCAAATTCCAAGTGGCCCTTTAGGTATGGATTTGCCGTGGATTTGTAGGTTTGGGGATTCAATGATGATGTTAGTTTTTCACGTTAGAGCTTAGCTATTTTTACAAAATATTTCGAAACATTTCTGCTTGCACTTCTGAGCACGCATTGTTGGGGGTGTGTCCTTTGAGGTTGTAACTGATAATAATGATGCAATGGAATAAAAGTTCATCACAAATTCATATCTGTATCTGAGTTAATGTATTCTAAGTTCTAAAGACAAATCTTTGCTTTTCATTTAGTTACGGATCTACTGGCTTAGACCTTTGCTTTGATATTTTAAATTTCAGCTTTCATCTTGTATTTTGGTTTTGGTTGGTGTACTTCTCAGTCTTCCAATCAACCAGTTTCTGTCTTTTGACCTCGTTTTATCTCCTGGTTACCTTATAAAGCCCATTGCACTTTAATGCATAGCACAACAACAACCTTGCTACTGTGGGGCTGCTCTCAGCCATTATAATGAGCAGATGGTCCAGAAAAGTAGCATTGAGATTGGACAAAAGATTACTTTTATGACTATTATGACCATTGCTGGGGATTTTCTGGGTTTAGCAATTTTTTGCTTTTGTCATTAGATTTAGTCTCTGGATTATAGATTGAGGCGGCACGGTGGCGCAGTGGTAGCGCTGCTACCTCGCAGTTTGGGGACCTGGGTGTGCTTCCCGGGTCCTCCCTGTGTGGAGTTTGCATGTTCTCCCCGTGTCTGCATGGGTTTCCTCTGGGCGCTCCGGTTTCCTCCCACAGTCCAAAGACATGCCAGTTAATTTCATTAACGATTCTAAATTGTCCCTAGTGTGTGCTTGGTGTGTGTGTCTGTGTGTGTGCACTGTGGTGGGCTGGCGCCCTGCCCAGGGTTTGTTTCCTGCCTTGCGCCCTGTGTTGACTGGGATTGGCTCCGGCAGACCCCCGTGATTCTGTAGTTAGGATATAGTGGGTTGGATAATGGATGGATTATTGATTGAATGTGTTTGCTCTGGATCTCCATTTTCAGGCAAATCTATTTGCCACATTTTGGCACTTTTTGCCTTATTTAACCATTTTCTTGCTTTTTCATCTATATAAATACATTCTTTGTTTTGTGCTGCCATAAAAGCCAGAGGTTTGTGGTTACTCTCTCCCTTGAATGGTATTGTTGTTTTTAGAACCTTTAAAAGTATTTATAAGCTTTTACAGCTATTATCCCATTTTAAGCTTGTGAAGGCCTGAAAAGCCTTCCTCTTAAATTTGGGGTCTGGCTGTCGGGTGAGGCCTGTTTTTAGGCTGAGCAGTAAAGTAATGGTCATGTTTTCATTTGTTTTGTGGTCTGGCCAACCCTTTTTCCTTATTGTGTTTCTGTACCCCAGGGAGCACCTCCAGAGAGGTTATGCTTACTATGTAATACACTATTGAAGCCTCATCTGGAGTCCTGTGTGAAGGTTTGGTTTCCACGTTCAAAAAAATGATATACTGTAGTTGTGCTATATAGAAAGTCCAGGGAAGAGTGGCCAACCTGATTTCAGGAATGCAAGTTATTAGCTATCAGGAAAGACTTTCAGTTTAAGCAAACTGAGAAAAAGTGGTGGCATAACTTGAATTGGTTCAAGTTATTAAGGGGATTAATACAGTGATTTGCAGCTCTTACTTTAAATTCATTTCTTAATATGAACATTTGGATGCAGCTGGAAACTAGTCAACAATACATTTCACACTTATGTTAGAAGGCACATAGAACAGATTAACACGTAGTGTTGTAGATATTACCCTCATCACTTGACTTGACATTATTTTAGGGAAATTAGGTAAATAGGATTGGCACACTTATTAGTCTGGATGGACTATTCTATTGAAGATCATTCTAATGTTTTCTAATATGGGAACCTATTCCTAGAGCAAAGACTTGCATTAAAGATTTGCTGGTGAGTGCCTAAAAGCCAGGTGAGCCACATAGCCTAGTCAGGCTGAGTAGCAAGAAACCATAGAGGGTACCCATATGGGCTGTCCACTCACAAAGTGAGGGTTGGGTGCAACACCCATTGGGGTACACCCAAGTGTGGTAGAGATTCAGCTTAAATAATAATTGTATTTATCATTTGAAGGGAGCTTTTTGGACAGTAAGAAGGCTTAATAAAAGTTTCTTAAGTTTATAATTTGTAACACTGAGCTACTATACTATGTGGGGAGATCAAATTGCCACAGCAATAAACACAGTAGCAATCTAGAGCTTAACATCAGTTATGACCAACCTGAATTGAACAGGACTGTTCAGTTATTGACATTTGGATATTTACAACAGCTAATGCCAAGGTGTTACATCCTATTTGCTGTTCTTCTGTGTCTACTCACCTCTCCCCATGAATTTGTAATAAAATACATTTCCTTTGTTGATGTATTGCAATTTTGCACAATTCATTAAATCAACCAATATTTTATTTATAATCTTTATAGGATACACTTTTTAATACTCCACAAAACACTTTTCTAACAAGATGATAATTTTTTATGAAATCACTTTGCCATTACGGATGGTTAAAATACCATCACCACTTACTTGCTAACATATAAGTGACATATTTTACAGTACTGCTAATGGTGAAGCCCTTCAAATTTTCCTTTCTATTTAAACTTTATGGCATCATAATGCTGACCTTATTAATCTACTTATTGTAAATGTAAGCATTATGCCTACACACAGAGAGACATTAGAAACCTCTTGGGTAAAGAAGCCAAAAATGAATTCTACTCTGTTTAAAGACAAGCTTTAAGGATTTCAAAAAGCAGTTGTCACTTTTATCATATGTGGGTGAGGATTTGGGTTTAAGCATTATAGTACATAGTGGTTGGACAATGCTTAGAAATTAGTAAATAATGTCACTAAAAAGTCACATGCATTTTAACCAAGTTAATTTATTCACATTATAGCATATCATACAAAAACAGAAGAAAAGACAGAACAAAAAACTATGAAACTAAGATATTATAAAGCAATTTATTACTATAATTTGAAAAGGGCATCATATTTTGCAAATACTACAAAGCATGGAAAATGTGACCATTTTAGATCAACTTCCCCCTTTTGCCCTTTATGATTGTGTACCATATTTTGGATAAGAATAATTATTTTAAACCTAAATTACAAAGGGCATTTGGATTTATTGAAACCCTAAATCATGGCCATTGAATTAATGTTTTGATTATCTTTTTAATGTGTCACTTTTGGGGAGGAATAATCTAGATGTTTCAAGGTGGGCTCCACATCTCACTAGTAATGATAATAATAAGAGTGGTGACGTTTTGCATGTTGGTTATATATAAGAGTGACACTGTATTCTCTACATGACATTAAACTGGATTATTTACATATTCTTGAAAGTTATTGCAAGCACTTCACCTGTAAATGTACTGCACATTACAAAGCACACACATTCAGATACATCACAATATATTAAAATGGATATATGTACTGTTTTCAAAATTTTTAAGACAGCAATATAAATTCCACAGTCTAAAAAGTTTTAATATACCTAGGCATTTTCAAAATTTTTCCCAGGGCGCAGTGGTAAGCAGCATAAGGATGACACTGAATCATAAAGAACATTCAAACTATTTTTCATGAATATAATTTGCCAATATCTTCCATATCTGGTCATTTATCATTTTTATAACATTTCAAATGAAGAACAAAGGAAAACTACTACATTTGCACACCTGCTAAGCTGTCGGTTGCCACTTATATGGCTGAATTGTTCATATATGCATTTTGGGTAAATTATGAGCAACTTACTTTAAATAGATTTCTGGTCTTTGCAAATGTTTGATCATTTCCAGTCTTCTTTCTGTGGAGTCTACTAATAGATGCAGAAGTGCCTCACACTGTCTACTGGACATTCTGGAAAAAAATCTGAACTGATCAATATATATAAACAGGGTGATATAGTGGCCAAGTCATTGATTTTTAACTCTAAGGTGGCATAACCTGCTTATGATCTGCATGTTAAGTCACTGGACATAAAATGCCATACAGGGTGTACATCAAACATAACTTGCTCCCAGAGTTTAGTAAGTGGATGACTAAAAATCAAACAGAATGTGCAACTCTACATTAACATGGCAAGTCATGTTTGCCACAGCAGTGGAACAGCAACATCGATTTCTATTACATTTCTTACTGTACCTGTATCTCCAATTAACTGCTGTATTTCAAGACCAGCATTCAAAAATGTTTAAATACACATTTTTTATATTCATTAGTTTTTCTTATCAACTTTATATTTGACATGTTGAAATTTACTTTACTTGAATCTTCGTAGGGCTACAGTATAAATGATAATATTGTAGCAACTTCCCCATAACAGGTTCGGAAGGAAGACACAGAAGGACAAATAATTGATTGCAAGAACAGTTTACTCTTAACAGTCCAAGGAGAACACAATGCAGAACAATGAAGGATATTGAACAGGAACTATTTACAATTACTGTACCTATAAACCTTTCATTATTGTGATCCTGAGAGATGCTCTAAAAAAGAAAAAGTTCTTGTTCCCTACATAGAATCCCCCCTGTGCTCATACCTCACCCTTATATACCACACCTTCTTGACATCCCCTGAACTGTTCAGAAACCCCCCACCTTCATTTCCAACTCCTCTGTTCGGGGTACTACCCCTTTTTTTCTTTCTAGCGTCAATAATTTCCCTGATTGCAGTGGTCTGCACTGCTCTTAGCCCTCCCTGTGCTATACTCAACAGTCCCTCAGCCCCTAGAATGCTATAATATACTGTATAACATAATATCGATAAACACTTTTAATCCAATTCAGGGTAAAGGGACAAGAGCCTATCCTTCCATCCCTCTTTACAAGGCCAGCCCACTGCTGAACCTATTCAATACTCACAGCCAATGCTGAACTGTAGATGTCTTTGGACATGTGGGGAGAAAACCTCAAAAAAAATCACGAAGACTTAGTGAAAAAAGACAACAAAGTAAGGTTGGTAATGCTGTATAAGATACCTACTAAAAACTGCTCAGTTTCATCCAGCTGTGTCATATAGTAAATATACGTATTATGAGCATCCCTATGGACAAAAATGTAATTTTATCATTTTATTCTGTTTTTTCTGCTGAAGGCTGCTGTTGTAACATGCCAAGCAGGACAGACCAAACCACCTTATCCCAACAAATTTCTTCCCCTCTTCTAGAATTCTCAAATGTTTTATTATTTATTTGGAACTGTGCCCAGAGAAACTAAATCCATCCCTTAACATAAATATTTATATTTTAGGTGAGGACATGTAATCCAACAGACACAGGCACAGTTGGCTTTCTTCTTGACGTTGTGTGTGACTGTGCAAAAGTCCTTATCAGCATGTCCCACTACTAGAAGGCACACAATATATTGGGGCCTAGAGCTCTTTTTACTCTTTTCCTTCCTTTGTATTAAATGGAAGAATCAATGTGTTACTTGAAGTGGTTTGTGCTGTGAAATGAGGTTCAGATGTTAGTAAAATCTGTGAATGCTTTGTGTCTGATGATATAATGATAAAACCTAGCTGCTCAAAAAACTCCTTGAATGTAGTATTGAACCTCTTAATATTCTTTTTTTTTACTTTGTTGAGTTCTTGGCACATTTTGCATGAAATCTTGAAAATGTATTTGAAAGACATTCATCCTCATAAGTGATTCAAAAAAGGTATGAACAGTTGGCAGCTTTAACACTTACAACACTTTCACTTTAATAATTGTGCATGTTCACTTGAAAAACTGTTGTGGCTGTTTCAGTAAATTTGAAGAATGGAGGTGGTCAACAGACATCAGGTCTCACTACAGATGTGTGATGGGATTAAGGTCAAGACTCAGACTGGGCCACTCAGGGACTTCTTCATTTTAAGCTGCTGACATGTTACTGTGGCAGCATGCTTTGGGTCTTTTGCCTTGTTGAAACTCAAGCTTCTTTCCTACTTTCAATTCTCTGTTGGAGGGAGAAGGGTTTGTATGCTGTATAATTCTGTGTGATGGGTCATTCATGTTCCTATTAATGTGTCCTCATGTGCAGTGTATGATTACACCTCACGTACTGCTTACCATTCAGTCCTCTTTTCTTTTTCTTGCTGACATTTCTAAATGTTTGTCCATCTATTAAAGATTGTATTGTATTTTTTGTTTCTCTCGATAACTTAAATTTTTCTTTCCCCTCTTTTCTTACCTTGAAAAAAAAATGTCCTCCAGACATTCAGGACAACCAGCTTTAACTGAATCATTCCTTCAACCTTTTGTTTGTTAAATAATCAATTCATGTTAATCATTACTTTGTATTCTGAGCAAAAACTGATCTTTCTAATAGGCCATATTAATTTTCTTCATTAAGCCCTTGACTTTACTTCTATTATTGAAATCAATTGCTAAAACCTCATTTTACCCCCATTCAATAAATGAATAAATTTACTTTCACTTTCTTGCTTAAATTGGTGAGGAGCTTTTGTGACTCCTATATTGTGCTAATTTCTCATACTTAGTATGCCTCTTTGCTGAATCTACACTGGGTCACTGGGAGCCATAACTTACCTCTGCAACATAACCACAAGTCAGGCGTCAACTCTTGGTACACCACTATCACATTATAAGGCACACAAATCCACACTCGTATTCCATTTATTTAACTACTCTGTCATCAGACAAAGTAACCTCTATGGCAAACTTCATTCAAAATACTGCAATTAAGCACACTGTGAGTGAGATACTGTCATGATTCTGTGTGATTGTGTCCTTTGTTCTCCATTTAAGTTCCCCTTTGTGTATTCTTGGTGTAATTTAAAGTCTGTTTCATAGATTTATTATGTTTATTTATTTGTGTAGCAGACATTTTTACCCAAAGTGACTTGCATAGCAGGTCAGCATAACAGCCTGCGGGACTGTTTGGGAAACAAGTGTTAGAAAACGAGGGTACAAAATTCATTATCACAAGTGACATGCTCAGAAAACAAAATACAAGTTACTTACAAATTCCTAGGTTACAAAAACTTAACCGCTAATATACTGCAAGTCAGACAGAAATTCACTAAACAAAAGAGCATCTGGTAATGCAACCTCTGCCTGGTATCAGATCTCGGTCTAGACTCTTTTCATGTATATTTCTTGGTGGATTGAATGAGCTGCCCACCTCCAAAAAAGTTAAATAAACAGAAAAAACACTTGAGTCATGAAAGGGAGTGCATGTCTGACTTTTGCTGATAAAGACTGAATTTGTGAGCAAGCAGAATAAATATAAGAATAAGGACCATTCATAACATGAGCTAAACTGCAACACAACTGTATCCACCATAAGAAATAAGTAGGACTTGCAGAAATAATTTAGCTAATATGTGCAGATATTAAGTGACTCTTCTGAAGTGTTATATTCCGTATTACCTAATTATTATTCAGGGCTAGTGGAAAATTAATCTAAATCTCAAATCCTTTTAATTCAGTTCAAATCAGTTCTAAGTAGAACTGATTGTTTCAGTTCATCTTGAGCCAATTTCTAGTGGGGACCCACACACACCCACTGTTCTGGCCAAGTCAAAGGTTAGGAGATGTTGTTCAGTTCGTGGACAAAAGTACAGAAAATAGGTCAGTGCCAAAGAACTAAGAAACAAATGCAAATCAGACATGTTTAAATATTGTACATTATGTGACACTTTGAAAATAATATAGATAGATAGATAGATAGATAGATAGATAGATAGATAGATAGATAGATAGATAGATAGATAGATAGATAGATAGATAGACAGAACTTTGCTTGTCTCCGGGGAATATTTTGGCTTTTTACAAAAGCTCTTTAAAGAAATAAATATATAAACAGATATGTAAATATATATGTATATATATTGTGTACACACACTATGGACTAAAAACACACCAGAATGACTGAAAAGAAGGAAAATTACAGTGAAAGAAAAGTTCTGCTTTGGCAGTCATGGTCACAGTGAGGCATATTATAGATCTATGCTGTTGGTGTAAAGGAGCCCCACAAGCATTTCTTGGCACCTTTCTGCTGAATGATTCGTTGGCTGAAAGTCCTTAGCATTAGTGTGTCAGAGAGGTGATATGCAGTTAGTAACTTTTAACTATGTAATATAAAGATGTCCCTAGTTCTACAGGTGTTACATTACAGGGATCTGTGGCCTATGCTGTCAGCACCCCAAACACAAGGCAGTAACCAACATTGGACTGCATGCCAGTTTAGAGCAACCACTTACCTAATTCACACTTCTTTCAGACATAAGAGGATACCACACAGACACATAGAGAGTGTTTAAATTCTACACAGAGAGAGTATTTGAACCCAGATATCTGGAGCTTTCAGGTAATGACAGTGTGCCACTATGCTACTTATGACAAAATAAACTCAACAAAAAAAGATTGTTAACACACCTACTTTACATTTGTGTGAATGAACATCAGTAAGGTCTTGGCTCCTTTCAGCTGAAGCCATTTTAAAGCAATAAGGTCATACCTTTATTTTAAAAGAAAATGCAAAACATGCCATCGTTGGCACTGCTGTCATTTTAAGAGCAAACATTGCGTTATTTAACAGTGTTTACATTCAGCATTTATTCCAGCCTGATGGTTTTTCCATTTAAGTGATATTTTATCTGATGTTTTCATTGCTGTAATTGCCTGTCTCTCCCTAAGACTTGGCTTGATGTGTGCTGCTGTGGTCTAGAGGCAAAGGAGTTAGGCCTTGAAACCACAAGGTTGAAGTTTCAGATTTCACATATGACTCACTGTGTGACCTTGAGAAATTTGCTTAAAAAGCATGTGCACTAGTTAAGACTCTGGTAACATTGCACCACCCTGAGTATGTCAATTATTTTGGGATAATGTTTATTATTCTAAACCATAATACACTTCTTACTGGACACAGTGCAGAATTTCATATTTGTCTATGTTATTACTTTTTACTTACTACTTTAATAGTAATGGAATAAAAAACTATGTAACACAGATATACATACATAGCACATAAAAGTTCTTAATGCTGTTGACACTCATAAGGCATATTATTAATGTAGGTGAAGAAAACAAAAAATCTCTAGTTAATGAAAACACCTCCACATTCTACACCTATACTAAGTTATATTGATTCAGAGTAGTGGGAGAGCCAGAGCCCATCTTGGAAGTATCAGTTGCAAGATGGAAATCAAACCTGGATCGGGTGCTGGTCCATTACCAGAAACTCTCTCTCTCACACACACACACACACACACACCCATCCTCAATCACACTAGGCAAATTTGGAGTCCCCAACTACAGAAAGTGTGAGGAAAACCAGAATACCTGGAAAGAAAACACATTGTGAACACAAAAGATCATGCAAACTTCACTTCGACATGTGCAAGTAGAATCTCGAAGGCAGCATATTTAACCCTAAACTCTTAAACCAACAATTTGATGCAAATAAAATAGGGATGGTTCATTATCTTTGGAAAAAGTCAAAATGTAAGTTTTGCCAGCCAGAAATGCTCTATGAAGAGAAAAATGGTGAAACATTTTATATACCCCGAAAAGATATTAGAAGAGAAAAAACAAACAGATGTGACAGATAGAGGGCGCTATCGTCCTCTTGAACCCTCAGACCATATGCTAGACACCAGGTAAAAGTCCAACAAGTTGACTTTTTTATTAATAAAAAGTGCACAAAGCACCCTCCTCTCCACAATACTCATTAAATAAATCCACAATACAGTAATCAATAATCAATAATACACTCCACCACTCCCAGACGCGTTGCCACCCTTCCAACCAGCTCACCTCAACACTCTGGTCTTTCTCAGAGTCCTTTATAGTCCTTGACCCAGAAGTGTTTCGAACCTTCAGTCCACATGACCTCATATGACTTCCAGTTCAGATAAAAAGTCCTCTTCTTCACCCCAGAAATACATCACTTCTGCTGTCTCTTTGCCTATGACGTACTTCCGGGTTATAGGGCACATGTGACTCCCTGGGCCTCCCTGCAGCGTCCTCTGTTGGCCCCTGTGGTATCCAGCAGGGCTGTAGAGGAGAACACCATTGTCCATGATTCCCTGCTGGTATCCGGGGCACCTCCATGCTGCAGGGAGAGATCCATCTGGCGGCCTGGGGTATTGGCTGGGATGACAAGCTGCCCATAGACCACACAGAAGAATGCCAAAGATTACGTTCTTTTAACATTCATTTTGAAGAAGACACGTGATTGAAAAATGATTTGTAAACTTTCTAATATTTTAAAAGTAGCTGTTTCAGGTTCAATGCACAAAGGTTGCCTATGTTTCAGTAAATATAATCAATTATAATTTATTTATCAACCCACTTATATTTAAGGTAGGTTTGAGAGCCTTACAAAAATATTGTAAATGGGTTTTATCATCACTATCATGGTGCGGTACCCATCAATTCATCTATCCTTTCATTTGTTCCCAGTACAGTACCTGCCTTCCATTATAGTTTGGTAAGCAGCTTTCACATAATACAGCATATTGATGGTGAGCTATACATAAAGACATATCATTCAACAGCTTAAGAAGCTTGGCAAATAACAGCACAGTATTCAGTATATTATGTATTCTGGTCAGTGCATAGAATGAGTCTATTTTAGACTAGCTTGGGGGTGGCTAACCTAAGTTTAATCTTGGGGATAAAGTGTTGAGGAAGAGTAGGAACAACCTCCCCAACCTGGTCCCTTCTCTTAGCTCACCTACTCAAATAATGACATCCTCATCCACCTATTTCTGTCTTCTGACATGGTATTAGAACATGCACCTAAAGCTCATAACCCCATTTATTAGGCATCATTATCAGTGTGCTAGCCTAATCCTATGTTTCAATCAGGAGTCCTAATAAACAGAGTTTTCCTACCTGGGACCCCCACTTATTTTTACATTTTTGTCTTCTCTTTATGTTACTTAATAGCTAAGCTGTCCCAGAATCTCATCTGGATGCTACTTAAAAATTCTCAAGGTATGTCATTCAACAACTTAACTTGGTCATTTTTTGTCACTACATTTTGCATGAAGAATTGCGTTTTGGCTTCCATTGTAAATGCACTTCCTCATAATTTCCAACTCATGGAGTACATAATCTACTGTTTAAATGAAGGAATGCAGCTGGATTGAATCTGTCAAACCCTTGGGAAATGTAAAGACCTGGATTTGGTGATTATAAAGATATCTTTTCATTTAAACAGCACACCATCCATCCATTTTCTAAATTAAACCATAAATGAAAAGTGAAGGTAAAAACTGTTCCTAATGTTCCTCTACATGACATTGCCTTGTCCACACTTGCTGGAAACCATTTTATTGTCAATGATCTTCAGTAACAGCCCAGTCCTCAGATAACAGGAAGGTTCTTCTTCCCTTGTAATGGTGCCATTTGAGCAGTACTGCTGTACTTTATAAACAGAAAAGAGCACTGAACAGTTAACTGTAATTAAATTAATTACTTTTATTCACTTAAAAGGGCTCTGAAATATTAGAATGGTGGGTAATTTAAAAAAAATAAAACCTCAGCACTTTTTATTCAAATTGGTACTTGTCCTGGCATAAATGTTGTGTTGGCACTATTGTCCAAATGAAGTCATTGTGCAGAGCGAAACTGAATAAATGACTCAGAAAGATTGAGTGGTGAGAGGTTATACTTCACTGGAACTTCCAAGAGAGAAGTGAGATAGAGCAAGTCAATAATTCTAAATTACAAAGTAAGCACAACCAAAGAGAGCAAGCAGAAGCTGTAAACTTTTATAAAACAAGAGATTGAAAATCAGAGACAAAACCTAACAAAATTGTTTCAGATGCTAGTTTCTTGTATGCAATGTGTTCAGTAATGATTTTACTACTGAATTTAAGTTCAGTTCTGGATATAGTGGTCTGGTTGAATGGATGATGGGTATAATGGGTGACAGACTTCTCTAGGCAAGGGCGAGAGTATCAATAACAGAATATGTTGTAGGAATAAGGAAGATAAGTCTGAAGATGGCTCCTGAATAATAGGTTTTCTTAGAAGAAACAAATATTTTCTTTGCAAATAAAGTGTAAATGTGTCTAGATCTTTTAAAACTCACTTATAAGAATTTTCATGTGTGAACCTGAAGAAAACACAAATGTATGCAAAAGCAGCCTAGCAACATGCAGTAACAACAAGAGTCCAAACACAAAATGGCGCTATTGATGGCAATCCAATACTGTAAAAATAACAGGCACAAAACACTTAAATTTTTAAATCAAGGATAATTCACAATGTATTAGAATAGCAGAAGTTCTTTTCATTCATAAAGAAGAATTTGGGAAAATAATTAAAAAGGCATTATAGAAGAAAATGTAACCACTTTCCAGATAACCTGTTGCTGACTAAAATGTGCATGTATGCTGGACAGAAAAGATCTCACATTCACATTATTGGCAGAATCACAGAATTAGATTGTTTTAATAAACTGAACACTGAGAGGTTACTGGACTTGTTCAGGCTCGCATATGTAAGCCAGCCAGTGGCAAGACTTCAGGCAGCAAATCTGGGAGTCACAACTCTGACCACTGGCCCCTGGTTACACACAAGTCAATCTATTCTGGTCACTTTATTCACAACTTGTAAACAGAAAAGAAAATAGACATCAGAAAAGCTGAGGGTTCCAGCCAGGCTACTCTGTTGAGAAAAGCAAAGTAAAAACTAGCAGAAGCTAATAAGGAGCCTTGATGGTTTACCAAGAATTGTCTGTCTATTCTCTATTGTTACTGTTTTGTGCTTTCTTGTCTTGAAGGTATAGACTTGTGGTTGCCCAGAAAGTTAGAACCTATAACTTAGTGTTTTCCAACTTCTTTAATTTGATTGTCTGTGTAGTTTAGTAGGTGGCACCACAGAGCCCTACACCCCAGATACAACTAACATAGATACTAATCCATCAACCAAACAGGCAACACTCCTTTCTTGTCTTTACATTTGAAAGAGCAGGAGGTTTGTGCTATCAAGCAGTTTTATCTCATAAAGTGACCACTTTGAAAATGATGGAGTACTTTTAAATGTGCAGCCCATCTTCCTATAAGTGGCACAATGGAGTCAAATCTTGCAGATGCTGAAAAAACAGCCGTATGGACCCATGGCATAGTGTGAATGACCACATGGATGGAAATGAAACTATCCATCCATTCATCCATTATCCAACCCGCTATGTCCTAACTACAGGGTCACAGGGGTCTACTGGAGCCAATCCCAGCCAACACAGGGCACAAGGCAGGAAACAAACCCATGGCAGGGTGCCAACCCACCGCAGGGCAAGAAGTTACCTATCCTTCATATTAAAATAATGAATAATTTCAAAATAATGTGGCTTTGTCTTATTTGACTGAGGCTTTCAGCTTCTCTATTGTGGGTGTTGAACAGACCTCATGACACCCTCTGGGTTAGGTGGATGGATAAAATAGATTCTGTGCATTACCTTCAGCTTTCAACAGGAAAAGTTCACATTTTGATGCTGTAGCCTTAAATTATTAGCACACAGATTTAATCTCCATCCATCCATTTTCCAACCTGTTATATCCTAACACAGGGTCACGGGGGTCTGCTGGAGCCAATCCCAGGGCACAAGGCAGGAAACAAACCCCGAGCAGGGCACCAGCCCACCGCAGGGCACGCACACACTCACCGATGCACCTAACCTGTATGTCTTTGGACTGTGAGAGGAAACCAGAGAAAACCCACGCAGACACGGGGAGAAGATGCAAACTCCACACAGGGAGGACCCGGGAGGTGAACCCAGGTCTCCTTATTGCGAGGCACCAGCGCTACCACTGCGCCACCCTCAGATTTAATCGCATCTGAGTAAATAGATTAGTATGGTAATCACTTAAATGTGGACAGTGCTCAGGAACAATGAGAATTTAAACTTACTACATGTTTTAATATGAAAATCACTGCCATGTCCCTTAAATGTACTTGTTTATTAGGCAATAAAATATAAGGTCCTATTTAACATTGTATATCGAGTTTAGTGTGTATATAATCCACTAGTCAGTAATTTTAGTGGTAATGAGACAGGACAGTTAAGAGCTTATTGCAATTAGAGCAAAAAGGAAGATAAATTCTGATATTTCTGTTTTGTTCTGAAGCTGCAGTTTTATTTAAAATGGCTGCTGGCTGCCTCATTTTCTTCCCAGGTAATGTTCTTTTCTGGGAGAGGCTCAGACAAGCACGCAATTCCCAGGGTGACAGTCGAAACTCAGACTGTAGCTTTATTCTGAATAAGTACCTGCAACCTTAAACATGTAAAGCAGTATTTACTCTGCTGTGTTTTCATTTCTTAGGTGTATAGGTCAATTAATTACTTTAAGTTTAGTGCGGAAACATTAACAATGCAGTAGTTGACATGTTTAGAAAGATAGACTGGTGGACTAATGTAGAAGGGCTAAGGCAGGAAATGATGCAAATATGTCTGTCACAAATATATCTTATACATGTTGGCTGACATAAAATAATCTTTGCTTCACGAGTAACAATATTTCAGTTTTTTTTCCCCTGGGCTATCATAAAAGAACATATACTGTCATTTGCACTAGAATTACATTTTGATGAAATCCAGCCAGTTGATTTAGGTAAGTGCTGGATAATGTGGATTACTCACAGTGCTTTTTCTTGAAAGACAGCAGGGAATCCGCTTCAGTCGAATCACTGCATAGTTTGCCCAACACTGCAGCCACCTTCTATGTAAAATGTTTTTCATTATAGTTTTTGAATTTCAAAATTCATCAAAAACAAACCCATTTGCAGTGAAGCCATGTGATGGACAGACGGAAAGACAGGGCAGAGATAAGAAGCATCCATTTTTACAAAACAAACACATCTCATATGAGTTGCCTTCCACTACTGTTTCTGGGATGAACACTTTCAAAAATGGTCATTTCATATGTGATGTGTAATGATAGTTGAAACTGCCAAAACAAACTATTTTCACAGAAATTACCCTTTATGTGTGTAAAATGAAGGAACTTACACTGTAATAAATGATTGCTTCTAAATGCGCATTGATGTTTATTTGCCTGCTGTTTTTATCCACACTGACTTTCAGATCTCAATGGTGCCATTATTTCCCATAGTTCTTTAACTGCAGTATTTGTAGCTGAAATTACTTGTTGAGGTAGACACAGTGAGGCAGTGGTAGGCACTGAAGGGTGACTTTGTGACTCACATGCTGGCATGTTAAGCATTTGGCTACAGTATTGTGCATAATGGAATCCTGTCACTCCAAAGGGAATACACCAGTTTTAAAAGTAGACTTTTCATGTTTGTAATGTTCTACGTGATATTTAGGAGAAAGCTCTAATACCCTTTAATGATACAATATAACGAATAGTGCTGTTGCCTTAAAGTTGAAGAGTCTTCGGTGTGAATAATAAGCCTTTTTTGAATTTTGCGTTTTGTTCTTTAATGTTCTTGTTTCCTGTCACATTTTAAAGACAAATACATATTAGATTGACAGGTGGCACTAAATTGGGCTGATTTGACTAAATGTGCCCTACAATAGAATGGCACTCTTCCCAGGTTTCACCCTTTGTCTCCAGCTAGGGATGATGGCTCCCAGGGAATTAGGGATGCTCCCATCGATTGGCCGCAGATTGAAATTGGCCGATATTCATTAAAAAAAGACTCAATTGGTGATAGGTAAAAATCACAAAAACAGATTTTTTTTCAGCCCCTGCTTTTCTGCACTACTGTAATTTTAGTTGTGATGCTCCTTTACTCATGGTAATACAGTAGTTAAGCCAGCACGTCCTTTTTTTTTTCTTTTGTCAGAAAACTTCCATCAGTGTAAATAAACAGCAGCGAGTGGAGCCTTGTTTTATCAGTGAATTTATTGGTATATTGGCTTTTACATTAAAGAGAGTGGAGAAATAAAATAAAAAAAGGAACTGGAGAAGTTACCCTGAACAAATAGACAAACGGCAAAAGAAGCTATTTTAAGGAATTCAGTCCTTTATTTTGTCCTTTAAATTAAAACAGACACCGCTTGAGTTTAGACAGCATGACTGTTTAAAATGCAAAATCTTATGCTTTTAATTGGAAAAAAAACACAAAGATGAATTTGAAATTGCTGCTTAGTACACAATAGGCTTTTTTATTTGGTGGGCAGCATAAGTTTTAATAAGAAAAAAGTATTACATAATTAAAATGGTAATACATATTTTATAATTACTTGGGGGCTCTGCCCCCTGCTCGCTTTGCTTGATAACCCCTGTGTTTGGTTAATTGGATATACAATTTTAAAAGCTGTTTTATTTTCTTTGGAATTGTTTCAGTGTCATTATTTGCACTTTTACAAGCTTCATTAAAAACAATATTTGGAATTACCTTTTCTTCAGGATCGCATTGAATTTTGATTCCGTTTCTGGAGATACATTGTGACAACACAATGTATAACTGCCCATGAGTGAATATTGTTTCTTTTTCTATAATAAAAAAACCTGACTTTTTCTAATGTAAAGTAAGAAAAACAGACTGACATAATAAAGTGTCACAAAAGTTTTACTTGAACAATCGCCGACTTTGAAACCCCAAACACAACTTTCTAGTACCCTCTCTAACCCCTCCTCCCCCGGGTCTCACCCCCCCTTACCGCATCAATCAATATCCCACTGTACTCCACCCTCCCTCAAACAAACCTAACAGTCACTTAAAACAAAAAAGGCTTCAACCTGGCTGGGACGCTACAATACCTTTGAATTACTGCTTTCCTATTCTTTACCTTTGAATTCCACTGCTTTCATAATCTCTTATCTGCCTTTTTTTCTCTCCAACGCTTTTGGGTCTCTTTTCTCAGCGCTGCTCTTTCTTCTTTGCTTAGTCGTTGACGTTTCATCTACAGCGTATTGTCCTTATATGCTTTATATGTGCTGAGAGTACAGGATCTGTGTGTGCTACATGCCTTTACACGAATGAGTATTTGCTGGCCGTGCTCTTATTTGATATCGGTTGTAAGTAGGGCGTGTCCTGCAAGAATCTCATGTTCCACATCCCCGAGAGACGATCCTGGGGCAATCGCTTGGCACCAAGTCTCATGTTTATGGTCCCCGCAGATGCTCCGTGGCCAGTCTCTTTCATCTCGCGGGTCTTTTAAGTGTCTTCCGAGAACTTCCAAGAAGATCACATCTCATCACCCTGCTTTTCCTTTCCAAGATTTTTTTTTATAACAGACAGAAAAGAATTACGAATGTGTAGTTGATACACTGAAGAAAAAACACATCTGTATAAATATAGTAAATGTGTATTTTGTCAGCAAAAAGTTGTAGTATATATAATGATTTAAATGATTAAAACGTATAAGTGCATGTATATTTACATTTAAGCAGTGTTTAATTACTAATATCAATTAACTGATTGTGTGAGAATATATATATGATATTTGTTATGAAAACGATTGTTTTTAATTAAGCCTTGTTTTAGACAGGCACATTACAGGAAACAAAATGAAACAATATGGCAGATTGTAATAATGATAAGCATTTTATTTTCTTTTATGCCATATGTATTATTGAGAAATATTTTTGTACATACTTTATTAGCTAAAGTATGTATTTTAAGGAAATTTTATTTATTTTAGTATTTTATGGTCACTGAATAATTAGCCTAACACCTGTCGTCTACAGTTTAACTACAAAAATTCATTTAAATATAGGACATAGAACTTCTATTTGTCTGGTTATGCAGATTAGTGTAAAAAGATTTTAAAGAGATAAAGAAAAAAAATCAGAATTAGACGATCAAGTAACATTCAATCGTTGATCGGTATTGGCCTTAAAAACCTGATCAGATCATCCTTATTGGGAATGTGTTCTATTTTTAGAAATGCAGGACATACTTGAACCTGTATGTGTATATTATATATGGGGTGCCAAACAGGCAAATACATTGATTTTCTGAATATATAAAGTCGGCGTCAGAATATATAAAGTCAAAAGTTGAATATATAAAGTCAGCGCTGGTATATATAAAGTCAAAACCTGAATATATAAAGTCAGCGTCGGAATTTATAAAGTCATTCCTGATTATATAAAGTCAACATCGGAGTATATAAACTCATTCCTGAATATATAAAGTCAAAGTCAAAATACAATATATTGATTGAAACGACTCAGGCACATTTTTAGTAAACTAAAAAAACTGAACTAAATTAACAAAAACGTATTCAGAGAAATAAGTTAAAAAAACACTGTTCGGTTAATGTTTTGAAAATGATGCATGTGCCCTGCCCAGGATTGGTTCCTGCCTTGCCCAGTGTTGGCTGGGATTGGCTCCAGCAGACCCCCGTGACCCTGTGGTCGGATTCAACGGGTTGGGAAATGGATGGATATTCCAGCGCTGACTTTGTATATTCAAGTTTTGACTTTATATATTCTAGAGCTGACTTTATATATACCGACGCTGACTTTATATATTCAAGTTTTGACTTTATATATTCCAGCGCTGACTTTATATATTCCAATGCTGACTTTATATATTCAAGTTTTGACTTTATATATTCTGACGCTGACTTTATATATTTAAGTTTTGACTTATATATTCCGATGCTAACTTTATATATTCAAGTTTTGACTTTAAATATTCCAACGCTGACTTTATATACTCAGGTTTTGACTTTATATATTCACAAAATCAATGTATTTTCCTGTTTTGCACCCCATAATATGTATGTATGTATGTATATATATATATATATATATATATATATATATATATATACAGTGGAACCTCGGTTTACGAGTAACTTGGTTTACGAGTGTTTTGCAAGACGAGCAAAAATTTTTAATAAATTTTGACTTGATAAACGAGCGATGTCTTGCAATACGAGTAGTATGGATACATTTTGTCTGCTGAGCGTTATGTGGTCACAACTGAGCTGATGGTTCTTCTCTCTCTCTCCTTATCTCGCTCGCTCGCCCAGCACGTCTCTCTCTCTCTCTCATCTCGCTCGCCCAGCGCGTCTATCTTTTTCTCTCCTTATCTTGCTCGCTCGCCCAGCACGTCTCTCTCTCTCTCCTTATCTCGCTTGCTCGCCCAGCCCGTCTCTCTCTCTCTCTCTCCTTATCTATCTCGCTCGCCCGCCCAGCGCGTCTTCTCTTTCTCTCTCTCTCTCTGGCAATCGTCTCCTATTCTCCGTCTGAGTCTGTGTGCCTTACTCATATAGTCAACATTTGTGCAGCATTGTGACTGTGTGTGTGTGTGCGCTGTGAAGTGCGAGTCCCCATCTTGCTCTCCAAAACACAAAGCTGAGTCTCAGTACTTTAACACCAGCTTTATTCAGCTTCAAACAGCAACAGTGCTATTATTTATTGTACCAGGATCTTTATAATGTTCCTTGTGTGACCCATTGACAACAGGCGCTTATAGCATGTCTGCGATCTTTTTGGATGCGCTTATACGGCGAACTGGGATTGCTTTGGGACGCTCTTCCGTGTGTTGTCCCGTTGGGTGGAATCCCACATGAATTTAGAAACTCACACCAGTCATGATTCTTTATAAAGGTAAAGTGCAGGTTAATTTGTATTATGTATTTTACTTTATATTTTGTATTAATCATTTTTATATGAATAGTTTTGGGTTGTGGAACGAATCATCTGAGTTTCCATTATTTCTTATGGGGAAATTTGCTTTGATATACGAGTGCTTTGGATTGCGAGCACGTTTCCAGAATCGAATTATGCTCGCAAACCGAGGTTCCACTGTATATATATATATATATATATATATATATATATATATATAAACACATAACTATATAAACATAATTATATATATTTAAGTTGTCTTAAAATGCAGCTTTCACTCCCAATGTATACATACTGTACATACCCAAGCCGAAGATAACCATTGGCCAGTACAATCATCATTCAGTTCTTCAGTGGGGAATACAGATGATTGTACTTCCAGTTCAATGGAATTCAGGAGATATTCTTTTTGCAGACAGCTTCTAGCTTTTAGAAGGTCCCTGAACATTATAAATACCCACACATTTTAAATATTCAATAAACAACTTCTGAACTATTTGACCATGTTAGATAGATAGATAGATAGATAGATAGATAGATAGATAGATAGATAGATAGATAGATAGATAGATAGATACTTTATTAATCCCAAGGGGAAATTCACATAATCCAGCATCAGTATACAAAAAAAAATAAAAATATTAAATTAAAGAGTAATAAAAATGCATGTAAAATCAGACAATAACTTTGAGTAATGTTAGCATTTACTCCCCTGGGTGGAATTGAAGAGTCGCATAGTGTGGGGGAGGTACGATCTTGTCAATCTGTCAGTGGAACAAGACAGTGACAAAAGTCTGTCACTGAAGCTACTCCTCTGCCTGGAGATGACACTGTTAAGTGGATACAGTGGATTATTCATGATTGACAGGAGTCTGCTTAGTGCCCGTCGCTCTGCTACAGATGTCAAACTGTCCAACTTTACTCCTACAATAGAGCCTGCCTTCTTAACAAGTTTGTCCAGGCATGAGACGTCCTTCTTCTTTATGCTGCCTCCCCAGCACACCACCGCGTAGAAGAGAGCACTCAACTGTACTCTTCTGACTCAAACACAGTATATTCTTTTGACTATCTGTGAACAGTGAGCCTGCTCTAATCACTTAAGCCTGCCTGAAAGAACTATCTTTACTTCAGCTGCATGTATCCTAACATAATTGGGGTCATAAATCACAATTATCAAATAGTTATTTTTCAGTTCTTGTTACAATCCTGCATTGCACCTGCTGCTAGAATTCTTCATGGACTTATAACACTATAATAGAAAAATGGGATCAAAGTTAAATATTAATTAATTGCAATGTATCGGTATGAATTTATTTATATGTTACGCTTTAATGTTGGTTTTGTTGTTTTTGTATTATTATTTTTTCACATTTTTTATGTTATTTCCATTCATTTAGCTTATTATTGGTTAACTATGTACTGTGACTTTAGGTTTTCTTATGTGTGGGTTGATCCTGGAGAGGCAGGACCACTGTGACATCACCACTCCTAAACACTCCTTCTGGCTATTTAAGTGAGCTGAGAAGGCTCAGTAGTTGGAGATCATTCCTCCTCTTGTCGGGCTTTTTGAACATTTTGAGTTGTTTTGACAGCTTCCCATTTTGGGGCCTACTCTGGCTAAAGAAAACAGTTAGTCATATTTGGGACCTGGATGGGTTAAAGTGTGCTTCTTCTGGGCAAGGTAGTGAAGATCCTGGTCTGTCTTTTTTTGGAGCTTTTGGAGACCTCACACTCATTTGCCTTTGTGGACAACTCAAGTTCATAACATTAATTGCATACTAAAGTGAACTTTGTGTGTGTGAATTAATGAAAAAGGTAGTGTATTGACAGGTTCTCATATCCTGTAAATAACATAATGACTAACTGAATAACACCTACCTTGGCAATATCAATTGTATGCCAGTCTATCACAGCACACAGTTGTCCACTTTTAATCCATTATTGCTACTATCATACTAGTCTTAGACTGGAGGAGGAAACTGGAGAACCCGGTGGAAACCCATATGGACACAAAGAGAATGGCATAGTATATAAAATACATATTTTGCACTTAATTTTCCCAATTATCAATTTAGCACTGGCTAGCTGCTCATTTTTTTAATACTAAGTATAAAGTCTTCGCAAATGAAATTAGCTTAATTTAAGGGAACGCTATAAGCAAATCTTTTTTAAAATGCCATTTCAGGATGAAAATTTAATTTCAGATTTGGAATAATGTATGGGTCAATATTTTCTGACAGCTGACGCCTTTAAATCATGTTACCTTTAAAGGTCTTTGTGAGTTGAAACCCCAGTCTTTCCTGCGTACAGTAAATCATAATCATTCTTTCCTTGGAGACAGCACATGATTCCATTGCTTCCAGCATATTAGGTTGAATTGGAAATCATTGAAGCCAACAGAGCATGAAGGAGAGAATCCTTTGAAACTCCACTTTTCTTGGAAACACAGGCAAGATATTTAGAGGTTATGTGAGCTAGGCATAATTTCTCAGCTTTTCTCCTCATTGTTCAATGGCCATTTGAAACTTTTGCTGGGAGCCAAAGTAATCATTAAACAGCAGCTCTACAAGATGGGTCAAGCAGTAGGTATTGTATGTAATGGCCACTAAGAGCTGCGTATGTTATAATATGCTACTAGATATACTTAGCCTAGTCCACACTAACATGGATAAATTTGAAAACACTCTTTTAATTTCAAAAGCCTTCTCAGATTGCCGCTGAAAACAGCGTGAATAAGTAAAAAATTCCTATTGGACATGTGTGGCTTATCAATCAAGGCCAAGATCTGTTAACAGAGCTTTTAAAAAATGGCAAAATATGAGGAAAACAAAGAAAACCCTCCTTGTCAAGATTGTGAAAGAACAATATCAAAATAAAACTGAAGCTAGTGCCTGATCATGCAACAATTAACCACCAGCATTTTTGAAAAGCTCAGTTTTCCTTGTCCATACTGCTACACAAGATCCAATGTTTTTAAATTTGTACACTTTGGAGAGAATTGGTGGTTGAAAATGTCATTTCAGTATGCATGGAAGAGATAAAACGGGAAAACATCTTCAGACAAAGTGCCTTGGGAATCTCTAACAAATAATCAAGTCATGCAGTGAAAATTAAAACCTGAATAACTTGATATTAGGACACAATAGCTATTTGATAATTACTTAAGTCGGTTATGCAGAAATGTATTATCCTCTAAACATTCAATGTAAGTGCAGGTTAATTATTATTATTTTTACTATTAATGGCAGCACAGTGGTACAATGGGTAGTACTGATGTTTTACAGATTCACTGTTGATCTATGTGGAATTTTTATGTGCTCGCTGTGTTTGTGTGGGTGTTCTTCTGGATACTCTAGTTTACTTCCACATTCAGAATGATGTACACAGTAGATTATTTTGGCAATTCTAAACTAGCCCTGTGCGTATATGAGTGGGCCCAGCAAATAACTACTCAGTGGGCTTTCTGACCTCATGCACAGTGCTAATAGGATAGGCTTTGACCCTTTTTTACCCCTGAACTGGATTATATTGGAGGGAGAATGTTAGGCTTATTTTTGTTTTTTGGGAGCAACCACTAGTGGCTCAGAACATGAGAACATTAATATGAAATATCTTGACGAGAGTTTTGCAGAGATGAGATATGACCGAAGTACCTCAAGGCTCTGGATTTTGTAGGACTGTCTTGGTTGACACACCTCTGCAACATTGCATGGACATCGGGGACAGTGCCTCTGGATTGGCAGACCGTGGTGATGGTCCCCCTCTTTAAGAAGGGGGCCCAGAGGGTGTGTTCCAACTACAGAGTGATCACACTCCTCAGCCTCCCTGGAAAAGTCTATTCAGTGGTCCGTCAGATAGTTGAACCTCGGATTCAGGAGGAACAGTGTGGTTTTCATCTTGGTTGCGAAACAGTGGACCAGCTCTACACCCTTAGCAGGGTCCTGGAGGGTGCATGGAAGTTTGCCCAACCTGTCTACATGTGTTTTGTGGATTTGGAAAAGGCGTTTGACCATGTCCCTCGGGGAATCATGTGGGGGTACTCAGAGAGTATGGGGTACCGGACCCTCTGATAATGGCTGTTCGGTCTCTGTACAACTGGTGTCACAGCTTGGTCCGCATTGCCGGAAGTAAGTCAAGCCCGTTTCCAGTGAGAGTTGGACTCTGCAAGGGCTGCCCTTTGTCACCAATTCTGTTGATAACTTTTATGCACAGAATTTCTAGGCACAGCCAGAGTGTTGACGGGGTCTGGTTTGGTGGACTCAGGATTGGGTCACTGCTTTTTGCAGATGATGTTGTCCTGTTTGCTTCATCAGGCCATGATCGTCAACTCTCTCTGGATCGGTTCGCAGCTGAGTGTGAAGCGGCTGGGATGGGAATCAACGCCCTCAAATCTGAGACCATGGTCCTCAGCCAGAAAAGGGTGGAGTGTCCTCTCAGGATTGGGAGCGAGATCCTGCCCCAAGTGGAGGAGTTCAAGCATCTCTGGGTCTAGTTCACGAGTGAGAGAAGAATGGAGCGGGAGATTGACAAGTGGATTGATGTGGTGTCCGCAGTGATGCAGGCTCTGCATCGGTCTGTCGTAGGTGAAAAAGGAGCTGAGCCGTAAGGCAAAGCTCTCAATTTACCAGTCGATCTATGTTCCTACCCTCACCTATGGTCATGTGCTATGAGTAGTGACTGAAAGAACGAGATCGCGAATACAAGCGGCTGAAATGAGTTTCTTCCGCAGGGTGTCTGGGCTTTCCCTCAAAGATAGGGTGAGAAGCTCAGTCATCCAGGAGGGGCTCAGAGTAGAGCTGCTGCTCCTCCGCATCGAGAGGAGTATGATGAGGTGGCTTGGGCATCTGATCAGGATGCCTCCTGGATGCCTCCCTGGTGAAGTGTTCTGGGCACATCTAAACTGGAGGAGGCCCGGGGAAGACCCAGGGCACGCTGGATGGATTATGTCTCTTGACTTGCCTGGGAATGCCTCAGGATTCCCCCGGAAGGGCTAGAAGAAGTGGCTGAGGAGAGGGAAGTCTGGGCATCTCTGCTCAAGAAGCTGCCCCCGCGACCCGATCTCAGATAAGCGGAAGAGGATGGATGGATGGAACTTTTGTATTTTCTTTTTCTTCTTTATCTTGAAACAAAGACAAGCAAAAATTTTATAAAGACTTAGTTTGAACTTAGTTTTGTCAAGTTTGACTTGCTTGTATGGAATGTTACTTGCTTTTAATAAAGTCAATAAAATTAAAAAAATTATAAAGGCTAAATATAATCACAGAGAACTACAGTGATATGGCACTATAGTTTATATGTTTTTACAACTAAAGCACATGCAGATTAATGACATGTCATCAATGTGCCCTCCAGCAGACTGGAACCCCATCTGGGTCTGGCTCCTACCTTACAAGCATATTCCATTGAGACTGGCAACCATTAACTTAAGGGTTTTAGAAAATGGTTAGAAGATGGATAAATAACATTTTCCTGAATACTGGGATTAAAGTTTTCTTTAGACAACACAGATGACATTCATTCTATCAGAATAATAATGGTGTTACTAACCCCTGAGTAGGCATATCAAAAAAAGGAATGGAACCAGTTGACCTCACAATTAAGGAAAGGGCCAAGCAGAGCATTTAAAGGTGAGGCATTTTGTTCATGTTTTTTTGTAATTCCCAGCCTCTTTCTTGCTTTCCCTATTCCTTTTCTTAACCCCCTTTCCTACACTTCATTGAAGAATCGAAGCTTTTTATTACATGCAAGATGTGGAGAATTTAATTCACCCACAGAGATCCCAGTTCATGAATTCTGCCTGACTTGCCAGCCATAAAAAGAGTGCTATAGTTTGTGTCCTCTGACTGATTAATGCGATCTTATCTTCCCAAAGCAGTAAATCATGTGTCCTTTAAATGCAGCAGAGGAGAAAGTGGTGAGAGAGGCAATCATTACAATCTCTCTTAGACTTGACCTCTAGATATCCTCTGTTAGGTTCTCAAAAGAGTGCACATCAAATGACAGCATATTCTTTCTTTTTGTTAACCACATATTCACTTTTAATTGCACATTTATGTTTTCCTGAACATTTAACTCAACTTAACTGAGTGTGTGTGTGCATGTACAGTAACTGGTCTTCTAGACCCATGCAGCTATGCCAAACTGAAGTCTTGGCAAAAAGCTTTATTATTCTTTGTTGGGCAATAAGCATTCAGAAAATAAAACGGCAATAAGCATTCAGAAAATAAAACCTTAATGCTCTAGCTAGGGGGTGCACTTTTTACTGCTGCCTGTTTACAGTACCAGAGCCCTGGGCTCAAATCCCAACCTGGCTGTGATCTGTGGGGGTACTGTATAGCTTTGCCCATTCCCATCGTATCTCTGTGGGTATTCATTGGATATTCTAGGATGATTTTTGGAGATGAAAGGCCCCACTTTAAATTAATGTGAACCTGGCCATTGTTATCTAACACCCATATACAGTACATACATTCTGTAACGTCATGGGGATCCGGAAAAGTTGCCCACCACGTTTCGCCCCAATGCAATTTTGCCCCCCACTCGGCAAAGCTGAAGAATAAGCAGTGTGTCGCAGAAAGTGCAATATCAATATATATGCCGCCACACACCGCACCATATAATATAAGAATTTACAACGGCAAAAAGAGTTCTACCAATAAGAAGTAAAAGACATTTGGTAGATGATGACAACCACATTTATATGTTTTCAAAGAGAACGATAGATGAACAACATGTAATCTGGATTGTGAAAAATGTTCCACCTGCAAAGGGCGTATTGGACAGGCAGTTTGGAAAGCCCAGTAGTAAAAGTCGTAACTAAGCAAACCCATGCAGCTTAAGCTGCAAGGTCGGAAGCATTGCAACTGATTGGTCAAATCAGGCAACATGCAACAATCAAGAATAAATGGCCACAACAAATTGTTGCATCAGTAGTTGCAGAGGCTCGTGCCATGCTCATACCTAGAAAGGATTCACTTAAACGACCATTTTTAATATTCAAAACAATAATGGTGCTCCTGCTTTGCCAAGCAGTGCCACAGACCTAGTCATTCCACAAAATTATCAAGAAATTATTATCAATGGCATTGCACAACAGTTTTAAAGGATTCTCATGACAAACTGCTCCAAGGCCACATGCTTATTTTTTCCACTCGTAACAATCTTCTGTTATTGACGTATAGCCAGTAATGGTTTTCTGATGAAACTTTTAGCACAGTACCCAGCCGTGTCCAGTAGCTTTATACAATTCATGAAGTTCAATTCAAAGCAGTTATTACAGTGGTCTATGCGCTTCTGCCAAACAAAACTCATGCCACATACGGCAAGTTTCTTCAAGAAGTTAAAAATCTACAACCGGGTCTCCAACTTCAGGGACTTATGACAGATTTTGAAAAACATGCCATGCAAGTCTTTCAACAACAATTTCTTGGAATTGTAAATGCCGGTTGATTTTTCCATCTTTCACAAAGCGTTTGGCAAAAGGTACAGAATGAAGGTTTAAAAACCCAATATGAACAAGACCATGAATTTGCTCAGCATGATTCCAGCATTGGCATTTATTCCACCTGCTAATGTTATTCAAGCATTACGTTGAAGCTGATGACTTCCCCACTGAAGCCATGGTGATTGCAAACTACTTTGAAGATACATATATTGGAAGAAGACAACGGAGTGGCCGGCAATCACCCATTTTTGCTATTGAACTGTGGAATGTTTATGAACGAACGCTGAATGATCAGCAATGCACGAACAGTGACATGAAGGGGTGGCACAGGGGATTTCAGGAAACTTGTGCTACTTCATTCTTAAATATTTACCGATTCATTGATTCTTTAAAGAAACAAGGGCTGCACAATTTCGAAATTACACAACTAATTGCCAGTAATTCAGGCAATCAAAGAACCAAGAGGTACGCTGCAATTTCTACTAGAATCAATGGAATAATCGAAGATTTTCAAAATCGTAATGTGATTTATTACCTTAGAGGCACTGCATACAACTTTGAATTTTAAACAATGATTTTGTTACATTTTTTAGTTTATTTTAAATGTTAAATTAATTAGTTTTGACTACGGAGATAACCGTGACTTTAACATAAACCTGGTGCAATTGGCCTGGATACTAAATTGCAAAAGGGACTGTAATTTTTATTGAAACTATTTTTATTGAAATATGTTATTCAAAACATTATATGACATAATAATCATCCTAATGAGCACTACTTAAATATATTTCATATGCTCTTTGTTAACCTTAAAATTCCAGGTATATCTTTAAGTTTAACTGTATTTCATGTACAGTATTTAATTTTTTAGCAATTTTAACATGTGCATTAATTAAACCAAAATAAATTAGAAGATATAAAAAATTAGGTGCATTATTCACATTTCTGTAACCTACTTATTATCTACAGGGGGCAAATTGTGTAATGCGAAATGTGGTGAGAGCAAAATATAAAGGGCTAAGTGTGGGAGGTGAATTTTTGGGGGTCTTACCAGGAACATTTATTGGGTTCATCTACTATAACCCTTAAAGATTAACTCACACACAGATACATACATACTGTATACATAGCAATCTTAGCCAGACAAACTCTCGAGTGGTGTGTGTTGCCAGTAACTTCATGATATTCTACATAAAGTTTTCTATATAGTGATTCATTATCACCACCTATAACAAACAATTGGGTGTTCCATCATTGTTGGAGCATCATGAAGCTTTGAGTAGGTGGAGGTGGAGGCCACCACCACAAAGAAACCGGAAAAAGAAACAGAAAAGAGAGTAGGGGTCAGTACGATTTTAGAGCCACCATGAATAGTTGTTATGATGAATTGAACATACAGAGTATCAGGATTAAGTTAAATTACGATTAAAATGAAGTTATAAAAGGCCATGTTAAAGTAATGTGTTTTCAGCAGTGTTTTAAAGTGCTCTACTGTATCAGCCTGGCGAATTCCTATTGGCAGGCTATTCCAGATTTTAGGTGCATAACAGCAGAAGGCCGCCTCACCACTTCTTTTAAGTTTTGTTCTTGGAATTCTAAGGAGACACTCATTTGAGGATCTGAGGTTACGATTTGGAATATAAGGTGTCAGACATTCCGATATATAAGATGGGGCTAGATTATTTAAGGCTTTATAAACCATAAGCAGAATTTTAAAGTCAATTCTGAATGACACAGGTAACCAGTGTAGTGACATCAAAACTGGAGTAATGTGTTCTGATTTTCTTTTCCTAGTTAGGATTCTAGCAGCTGCATTCTGCACTAGTTGCAAACGATTTATATCTTTTTTGGGTAGTCCTGAGAGGAGTGCATTACAGTAATCTAGTCGACTGAAAACAAACGCGTGAACTAATTTCTCAGCATCTTTCAGTGATATAAGAGGTCTAACTTTACTTATGTTTCTTAAGTGAAAAATGCTGTCCTAATGATCTGATTAATATGTGATTTAAAATTCAGATTACAGTCAACAATCACCCCTAAGCTTTTTACCTCCGTCTTGACTTTTAATCCTAATGTATCCAGTTTATTTCTAATAGCCTCATTGTATCCATTATTGCTGATCACTAAAATTTCAGTTTTCTCTTTATTTAACTTGAGAAAATTACTATTCATCCATTCTGAGATACTAGTCAGACATTGTGTTAGTGAATCAATAGAATCAGGGTCATCAGGTGCTATTGATAAGTACAGCTGTGTGTCATCAGCATAGCTGTGGTAGCTCACGTTGTGCCCTGAGATAATCTGACCTAACGGAAGCATGTAGATTGAGAATAACAGCGGACCCAGGATAGAGCCTTGTGGAACACCATATTGGATATCATGTGTCTTCGAGTTGTAATTCCCACAACTAACAAAATATTTTCTCCCTGTCAGGTAGGATTCAAACCAATTTAAGACACTGCCAGAGAGGCCCACCCATTGACTAAGGCGATTTCTAAGAATGTTGTGATCAATGGTGTCAAATGCAGCACTCAGATCTAAGAGGATGAGAACAGATAAATGGCCTCTGTCTGCATTTACCCGCAAGTCATTTACTACTTTAACGAGTGCAGTTTCTGTGCTGTGATTTGTTCTAAAACCTGACTGAAATTTATCAAGAATAGCATGTTTATTTAGGTGGTCATTTAACTGCATAATGACTGCCTTCTCTAGAACTTTACTTAAGAAGGGCAAGTTAGAGATGGGTCTAAAATTTTCAAGAGCGAGGGTCAAGATTATGTTTCTTAAGTAGGGGTTTAACTACAGCAGTCTTAAGACAGTCTGGGAAGACCCCAGTATCTAGTGACGAATTTACTATGTCAAGAACATTATCAATTAGCACGCCTGATACTTCTTTGAAAAACCTTGTTGGTATCGGGTCAAGGACGAGGTGGAGGGTTTTAATTGAGATATTATTTTTGTAAATCAGGTAAATCTATCCTAGTGAAAGAGTTTAATTTGTTTATAACAGGATGTTGGGGTTTAGGGGATCCTTAGTGTTGGGGAGATATACTATGTTATTTCTAATATCATTAATTTTTGATTGAAGAATACAGCGACAGCCTCACAGGTTTCACTGGAAGCACTTAGGAGGCATTCCTTTGAGCTACCTGGGTTTAGTAGGCGATCAATTGTTGAAAATAAGACTCTAGGATTACTAGCATTGTTATTTATAATATTAGAGAAATAGCAGCGTCTCTCAAGACGGACAGTGTTATTGTATTCTGTTATTTTGACTTTTAATATTTCGTGGTGGATAGTAAGTTTACTCTTCCTCCATTGACGCTCAGCTCTACGGCATGTTCTCTTTAAATCAGACACTCTTTGGGTCTTCCATGGTATACCAATGCTAGAAGATTTTTTCACTGTCTTTTCAGGTGCAACTATGTCAACAGCAGCTCTCACTTTAGAATTAAATCTTTCCACCTTACTATTTACATTGTCCTCGCTATTATAGCTGGCACTATAAACGGACTGATTGCTTAAAATGTTTGTAAGTTTTAAAGCTGCTGCGAATCAAAGAAGCGTTTTTAACAATATGCTTCTCATGAGTGTTTTTATCATTATTTCTATATTAAAAGTAGAAGAAAATGGTCTGATAGACCAATATCAATGATCTGTTTTATATCAACTTTCAGTCCTTTAGTAATCACTAAGTCTAATGTATGACCTGCTTTATGTGTAGGCTGATTTATGAGTTGTCTCAAATCAAAAAATACAACACAAATAAAAGTGAACTCTTTTGTTTAAATGCTACTTACTAACCAAATGATGACTTGCTGTTACTGCAGTTGTTCTAATTATTGAGGAGCATCTTTAACAGCTTTGATAAACCCTGTAAATAAGAAAGTGGTAGCCATCAGAATCACACTTAGTATCCATTTATTATTTCAATCACTGTAAATAAAAAACAAAGTAAAGAAAACATAAAAGCAATTTGGTATTTATTAATGCATAGCATTACCAAATAGAAGAAAATATAATAGAAAATAAAATAGCAGTCCGAATTTAAATCATCTTAGAAAAGCGTACTGAAAATCAAAATTGTCAGAGATGGGTGTTGTCCTGGGAATCGTTTTGGTTTAGTGATTGATATTATTCATAGCTTATGTTTTCTGACGTCCAAATAAGATGCTCTCATGTCTCTTGATCCCTGACATCGTCCTTCTGTTGTTGTTGTTTTTTCTTCTCCATTTTGGTCCATCAGACGAGACATATTTATGTTACAATGCACACATGGGGTTTCAGGACATGTGACATTATATGTATTTGATTCGCTATCTTGTCCTGATGATGAATGACCCTGATCAAAGCATTCAGTCTTTTAAGAACCTCCACACTCCTTCCTTTCTCAAGCTATAAACTAATTCTGTAACTCTTAATCCTATGGAGTCCATCTGTTACAAGGATATAAATTAATTAAAACAGGTTCTGTGGCCCCTGTACTTGTTTCCCATTTCCAGGTCATAAACTAAATTGAAATGAAACTGACTAGGACAAATGCATAAATTACTAGTATGATACAAAAGGAGGGTGGCACGGTGGTGCGGTGGCGCAGTGGTAGTTCTGCTGCCTTGCAGTAAGGAGACCTGGGTTCGCCTCCCAGGTCCTCCCTGCGTGGAGTTTACATGTTCTCCCTGTGTCGGCATGAGTTTCCTCTGGGTGCTCTGGTTTCCTCCCACAGTCCAAAGACATGCAGGTTAGGTGCATTGGTAAATTGTCCCTAGGGTGTGCTTGGTGTGTGTGTGCCCTGTGGTGGGCTGGCACCCTGTCTCTGGATTTGTTCCTACCTTGCACCCTGTGTTGGCTGGGATTAGCTTCAGTGGACCCCCATGACTCCACAGTTAGGATATACAGTAGTGGGTTGGATAATGGATGGATGGGTACAAAAGGATGTTTGCAAAAGCCTGTAATTCAAGTTCTGTAAATTCAGTTCTTCCTGGTTCTTTTGAGCAAATAATTAAAATTTCATATAAACAGTCTACAATTCAAAAATTAAAGGTTTTCCATACAAGAACACATTCTCAAATATGTTCAACTCAATTTAAGGAAAGGACAAATGCAGCCTACTCTGGTAGTATTGGGCTCAAGGTGGGAAATGACACCAGTCCATTCACGGCATACATACAGAGCAGCCAGTTTAGAATCACCAATTAGCCAAACTCACACTTAGATTCCCATAATTTGCAGGACACATTCACTGGCTGCATACAAAGAGGCAAATGCATTGCTTTAAACCGATTTATTTTCTATACTCCATTTGCTTAGTATAGCACACGGGGAGCCAGATCCTAAACTCAGTGCTCATCAGAGGGAGCCTAACACAAACTTTCATACTCCTTTACACCAGGACAGTTCAGTGTTACTAGCCATTTACAACACTGTGTGCTTACATGTCAATAAGAAACCATATGAGCACTAGTAGAACATGAAAAATCTGCAGACAGCAGTTCAGCAAGAAATTGAATTGAGATATGACTGCTTTGGATAACTTTGGATAGACTTCTTCAGATAAAGCCTAGCTGAAATTTCTGGATTTTCATTCTATTATGTAACAGCCTGTAGGGAAGGTATCAGAAAGCTGCCTGCCAGGTAGACATGAGATGGTGTGATGATTAATCACAGCCGCACCCTTTCTATGCCAAGGATTTACGTAGATGTGACCTTGTTCAGCTGTGTTTATTCAGAATGAAACACTTAAATTATCTGGCTACTGGAGAATAATTAATCATAGTGCTCATTGACAGTTTAGAGCCTCTTAATAGTGCTTGCTGAAAATTAGTTCATCAGATGTTTTTTCCCTATTATGCAGTGATTATGTGGAGAGGTGTGCAGAGAAATGTCATTGAAGTTGTCACATAGTAAAGTACAAAATGTCATTTACAGTGGTGTGAAAAACTATTTGCCCCCTTCCTGATTTCTTATTCTTTTGCATGTTTGTCACACAAAATGTTTCTGATCATTAAACACATTTAACCATTAGTCAAATATAACACAAGTAAACACAAAATGCAGTTTTTAAATGATGGTTTTTATTATTTAGGGAGAAAAAATCCAAACCTACATGGCTCTGTGTGAAAAAGTAATTGCCCCCTTGTTAAAAAATAACCTAACTGTGGTGTATCACACCTGAGTTCAATTTCCGTAGCCACCCCCAGGTCTGATTACTGCCACACCTGTTTCAATCAAGAAATCACTTAAATAGGAGCTGCCTGACACAGAGAAGTAGACCAAAAGCACCTCAAAAGCTAGACATCATGCCAAGATCCAAAGAAATTCAGGAACAAATGAGAACAGAAGTAATTGAGATCTATCAGTCTGGTAAAGGTTATAAAGCCATTTCTAAAGCTTTGGGACTCCAGCGAACCACAGTGAGAGCCATTATCCACAAATGGCAAAAACATGGAACAGTGGTGAACCTTCCCAGGAGTGGCCGGCCGACCAAAATTACCCCAAGAGCGCAGAGACGACTCATCCAAGAGGTCACAAAAGACCCCAGGACAACGTCTAAAGAACTGCAGGCCTCACTTGCCTCAATTAAGGTCAGTGTTCACGACTCCACCATAAGAAAGAGACTGGGCAAAAACGGCCTGCATGGCAGATTTCCAAGACGCAAACCACTGTTAAGCAAAAAGAACTTTAGGGCTCATCTCAATTTTGCTAAGAAACATCTCAATGATTACCAAGACTTTTGGCAAAATACCATGTGGACTGATGAGACAAAAGTTGAACTTTTGGAAGGCAAATGTCCGTTACATCTGGCATAAAAGGAACACAGCATTTCAGAAAAGAACATCATACCAACAGTAAAATATGGTGGTGGTAGTGTGATGGTCTGGGGTTGTTTTGCTGCTTCAGGACCTGGAAGGCTTGCTGTGATAGATGGAACCATGAATTCTACTGTCTACCAAAAAATCCTGAAGGAGAATGTCCGGCCATCTGTTCGTCAACTCAAGCTGAAGCGATCTTGGGTGCTGCAACAGGACAATGACCCAAAACACACCAGCAAATGCACCTCTGAATGGCTGAAGAAAAACAAAATGAAGACTTTGGAGTGGCCTAATCAAAGTACTGACCTTAATCCAATTGAGATGCTATGGCATGACCTTAAAAAGGCGGTTCATGCTAGAAAACCCTCAAATAAAGCTGAATCTGCAAAGATGAGTGGGCCAAAATTCCTCCAGAGCACTGTAAAAGACTCATTGCAAGTTATCGCAAATGCTTGATTGCAGTTATTGCTGCTAAGGGTGGCCCAACCAGTTATTAGGTTTAGGGGGCAATTACTTTTTCACACAGGGCCATGTAGGTTTGGATTTTTTTTCTCCCTAAATAATAAAACCATCATTTAAAACTGCATTTTGTGTTTACTTGTGTTATATTTGACTAATGGTTAAATGTGTTTGATGATCAGAAACATTTTGTGTGACAAACATGCAAAAGAATTAGAAATCAGGAAGGGGGCAAATAGTTTTTCACACCACTGTAGGTGTTAATTGACATTTGCTTCTCACATGTGGAAGGTGAGCTTCTTGGACAGCTGGTAATTAAGAAGAAGCAAATAAAATAAGTGTCTCGGCTACTTTCTGGATGGCCTGCTAGCTTTCAGGTATATATAGATATAGCCATGTCTGTCTAATACAAAATGTCCTGAAAGCACTAATCTGACAAGGACAAAGAATTTGATAGGCTTATGACTGTTAGCTAATTTGATTGGTCTGCCACACTCATCCAATGGCAAATAGAAAAAGGAGCAGAAACAGACATTGAAATGTAAGACGACAAAAGTGTATAGCAAAAAGTATTCAGACTTTTTAAAACCTAATGGATCATATATGACATTTACACATTTTTATATTTTATTGTTTTCATCCTTTTTGTTACCCACTGTCAAGGATGCCAGGGGCAACGACCCGGCCGGGACGCCTTGAGGGACCGGAAGAGGGTCAATGCCCACCCTGGATCACGTGGAGGCTGCCTTCCTGGTTGCTTTTAAGGGCCACGGGTAGAGGGCTTGGAAGCCCAACCCTGTAGGGACCCCTGGTCACCGCCAGGGGGCGCCCCAATGCCTTGGGGACCCTGGACCTCAGCACTTCCGCCAAACCAGGAAGTGCTGGGGGGAAGAAGAAGAGGGACACCCGGAGAGCTTCCGGGAGAACAGCCGACATTTCCGCCACACTGGGGCGTGTCCAGGAAGGAATGCCGGGACACACCTGGAGCTCACCTGGGATAATATAAAAGGGGCCGTCTCCCGTCAGTCGAGGCTGAAGTCGGGTGGAGGCAGGACAAGGCAAGAGAAGAGAGAGTGGAGGCGGCCCGAAGAAAGGCATTGTGTGGCCAGGACTGTGTTTGGGGTTTGTGTGTGCACTTTGACTTGTAAATATTTGTGTAAATAAACGTGTGGTGGTGATTTACAACATGTCCGCCTGTCTGTGTCCGGGCCGCGTCCACACCACATATTCAGTTCAAAGTCACTTGGGGCCAAAGCCTATTTTGACAGAATTAGATGCCAAGCTGGAGTCATCCTAGACCAATGCAGGGTAAATTCCCTCATACCAGGACAATTTACAGTTACCAGATAACTGAACATGCACATCTTTCAGGCAGCGGATTTAAAGTCCTGTCCATGCAGGTTCAAGTAAAATGCAAAATTTCACCCTAATGGAATCCAAACCTAGAGCTGTGAAGTAGCAGTGCTAACCACTGAGCCACCTACTTTCTTGCAAACTATTAAAAGTAGTAGTACTACTGCTACTCATAATGCTGAGCTGAGAGACATGTAGAGGTGTTAGTTAATTTCAAAGAATTGTCCAGGGTAGGGGATGTAGACCTGCTTCTGTGAACTTGGTCTTCATATTTTAAAGGTACTGGTTTTACATTTATCTAAGCTAGCACTGGTTTCTAGTTTTGGGATTAACCAAACACTTCCCAATAAACTGCATTCTGAGTAAAAACTTTGCCTTTGTACTAATTTCCCTTGTAAAACAATCATATGTACTACTGCATAACCATAACCAGTGAAAAAATTGTGAAAATAATACATAAAATATAAAAAATGACTGCTGTACAAATCAAGTAACTGAATGTACAGTCCCATATGCATCACATTGAATAAATGAAAGTACAAAATGAAATGGAATTGCAAATGATTCCTCACACATTCAAAATGAAATGCTTATTTCAAACTGAGAAATAGTTCAGGTGTTATTTTGCGAGGGCAGCACAGGGGCGCAGTGGGCAGCGCTGCTGCCTCGGAGTTAGGAGACCTGGGTTTGCTTCCTGAGTCCTTCCTGTGTGGAGTTTGCATGTTCTCCCCGTGTCTGTGTGGGTTTCCTCCGGGCGCTCCGGTTTCCTCCAACAGTCCAAAGACATGCAGGTTAGGTGCACTGGCGATCCTAAATTGTCCCTAGTATGTGCTTGGTGTTTGTGTGTGTGTGTGTGTGTGTGTGTGTGTGTGGCTCCAGCAGACCCCCGTGACACTGTAGTTAGGATATAGCGGGTTGGATGATGGATGGATGGATGGATGTTATTTTGCGAAATGATTGCTTTTTTTTAGAATGTATTGTTTGGTGTGATTGCTACTGATTAGTGGCTGACTAATTACAAGCCATTGTGAGGCTGGCAGCAGCCAAGATGATTCAATGCAAATGAGTTTTTCAGTGACGACATTCACTTCAGGGCTCACACAAGTGTAATGCATTCATTCATACAGAGCTAAGCAGTAGTAAGCTAAAATATAGTATGTATGTAGTATGAGGGATATGGAGGTACCAGACATGCTTACCTTCCTCCTCAGTGTATCACAAATTAAATGTATCAAGTCTGCATCTGGAAACATAATGTGTCATTACTTGTTAAAAATGTGGCGTCCTGCTTTCATTTGTAGCACTCGCACTTGTAAACAGCTATACATCATTTATGATATTTATAATTTATTCTGTGTTTTCTGCACATTTTACCTTCCACCACCAGTTGGATTCACTCATTACGTTAATAGAAATACACTGAAATTTGACTAATTAGGGAAGTGAAAGTAACAATAAGGCTTCTGCAAATCAACCCTTAGAAGAAAAAACACTATGTTGTATTTTGTATGACATTTTGACTGGAATTATTTTGGACTACTGGAGTTGACTAAAAGTTGAAAGTTAATGCACAGCCTCAAATTGTTTAGTCATATTTAGAACCCCCTTTTACATCCAGAACAGCATAAATGCAACAATGAGACAGAAATATTCCTTAGTTATTTGGGCCAGTGCTAATTCAATAGCATCACACAGGTTATGCAAATTTTTCAGCCACATATCTAGAGTCACACACGTGCGCATAGGAGGCAGCTAAAGGGCTTGAGTACGGTCAGTTCCGAGACATACCGGGATGTGGCAGAGTGCACTGACTCTTTTTCTCCCTTAGCCTGCAGACCATTCACGGGAGATTCCACCTGGTCATCTTGACGTCACTTCCGGGACTGAACCTATGGAAGGAGACCTTGATGGCTCCGGCCCCTGTGATGTCACGCACAGGCTTGAACTAATGGCTGAAGACCTTCATGAGCCGACCCCTTTGACTTCACTTCCTGTCTTCCCCTTTAAAAGCCTCCACCTTTTCCCTATTCCCTCAGTTCTGTTTTGGACTCAGTTTTGTGCACATCAGTGCTGTATCCATTTAAGCAACTTTGCAGCCAGGAAACCAATTATACGGGTGGCTGCCCCAAACCTTTGTATGACTCTGTGTCGAGTTTATGACACCAGACTGGGATCCTTTAATCTCAAAGGTGTTGTGTTGGATTGAAATCTTGGGATGATGGGGGCCATTGGGTAAACAAAAGTCTCTGTAATGTGCTTCTGACAGTGTATTATCCTTCTGGAAGTGTCCATTTGAAAAAGAGTAAACAGTGTCCACAATGCTTAGGTATGATATTCAAATGGCATTTAGCTAGCATTAAGAGGACTAGTGTGTTAAGAAATTGTTTTTCACACCACTATAAAAGCAAAAAAAATGTGACACAAACCACAACTGATTCAAGGAGTCATGATTTTTTTTCCTTCAGCACTGATCATACCATTAACATGTTACATCAGGATTTAGCAGACCAGACAGTTTTTGGTGATCTGCTGCTATGCACCTAAAATCTGGAATAGCCTGCCGATAGGAATTCGCCAGGCAAATACAGTGGAGCAATTTAAAACACTGCTGAAAACACATTACTTTAACATGGCCTTTTTATAACTTCACTTTAACTTAATCCTGATACTCTGTATGTTCAATTCTTCATAATAACTATTCATGGTGGCTCTAAAACTGCACTGACCCCTACTCTCCTTCTGTTTCTTTTCCGTTTTTTTGTGGTGGCGGCCTGCGCCACCACCACCTACTCAAAGCATCATGATGCTCCAACAATGATGGACTGAAAGCCAGAAGTCTACGTGACCATCATCATCAGGTCCTTCCATGAAAATATGATGATTTATGTTAGGTAGAATGCCCAGAGGGGACTGGGCGGTCTCTTGGTCTGGAACCCCTACAGATTTTATTTTTTTCTCCAGCTTTTGGAGTTTTTTTTGTTTTTTCTGTCCACCCTGGCCATCGGACCTTACTCTTATTCTATGTTAATTAATGTTGGCTTATGTTTATTTATTTTTATTGTGTCTTCTATTTTTCTATTCATTTTGTAAAGCACTTTGAGCTACATTTTTTTTGTATGAATATGTGCTATATAAATAAATGTTGATTGATTGATTGATTGATTTCCACCATAGCCTTTTTGCTCTTAGTTGTCAGGAGTGGAACCCATCTTGGTCGTTTACCAGGGTTGGTGCATCAAATAAATCCACCTAAGTCAAAGCACATGTATCTCTATATATCCTTCATAAGCATTCACTTAATCCACATACAATATGAATTGTGATTTAGGTTTGAAAATACAATACAATCCTCATCCGGTACATTCTCAGATTAGCTGAAAATAAGTAAATAATTTTATATTTGAAAACAATGTGAGAAAAATAAAAGGATAAGCTTAAGATCAATAATACAAGAATTAATAATACACACATGCTTTACAATTTCTGTTTGACCCAAATGAATATCTTTATTGAAATTTAAGATTGTGAAACTGAATGTGAAATTAAACCTGCCTGTTTATCCTCTCCCTCAAGCTTTTCTAGACATTTTTGGCAGTTTCAAGCTCTGTTCTGCGACCTGAAAGGTGCCTGCTCTTTTTAACGATATACTGTATGTGCCATGCAAACTGAAGAGACATTTAACAGACCTTAACAGCATTACAAAAATTAACAAAATGACAATCAATATTATATACACAATGCAATATGTAAAAATTAGAACAATGAAATGCCAAATCAGTAGGTTTGAAATATGCATTCACTGTTTTGATGCTCGGAAGGTTAAAAAGTGGTAAAGTGCTGCAAAGTGCACTTCCCAGAAATTTGAAATTTTAAAAGTGAAACTATTTCCTATACTTTTTCATGGTAGTATATAAGTTAGGCACTTGATATGTATGTAATTCTCATTCAGACTCATCTATAACTATGTATTATTATTTTGTAATGTCAAAAAAAAAGCCCTTATATGAAAATACCACAATGACCAAAGGTCTTCCTGTGTTGAGTGCCTCGGAGCCTCACACTATATTCCGGCCCTGTAATCTGCTTATGTTGCTCATCCACTTTAAGGTTCAAAGCATAGTGTGTTTAGAGATGCCCTTCTGCACACCACTATTGTATAGAGCTGTTACCTGCATACTTGTGGCCTTTTAGTCACTCAGAACATGTGTATCCAGTCTCCTTTCATATATCTCCTTAATAAAGTTTTCACCCACATAACTACTGGCTATTGGATGTTTCTTTCAGTAAGCTCTAAAAACTGCAATGCTTGAAAGACAGAAATTGTGTACCACATGCTGGAACAGCCACATTTAGTACCAATAACCATATTACAGTTAAAGTCACCTAGCTCCCAGGCTTTGCCCATTCTAATGTCTGTTCAGACAACAACTAGATAGATTTGGCCCAAGAGGAGCCATCTATTTGTGTTAACAAGTTGTATCTAGTAAAGTGGACACTGAAGTGTACTGTATATTGCAATTGTTTGCATGGAAGTTTGTTATTACTGATTTGTCTCCATGAAGGTGCCAAAGTGCCACTACTCTTGCTTAAAAGCTTTGTCACCTAGTTGTTGGAAATCCTGTGAGGCATAATGAGTTGAGCCAAGGACTCATAAGCCACCAAATTACACAAATTTGAATTTACCTTGCCAACAATAACTCTGAATGACTTAAAATAGAATATTGGTTCATCATATTTTCAATGCAACTTAATCCAAGAATCAGTACCTGTTCATTTTAGTTCAGGGTTTCAGGATGTTGAACCTAACCTGGAGTATGTTAGGGGCCAAACATAGAGAGGTGCCAGTATATTAGAGGGCAGACTCACTCACACACCTACACCCAGCAATACAGGGCAGATCAACCTAATGTACACATCTTTGGGATGAGAAAGGAAAACCCAAAATGTTAAGCAGTCAATACACAGATAGTTCCCAGACTGGGATGTACAACATAGCATTACTAAGACCAAAAACAGCAACAGCAAATGGAAGTCTGAAGACTTTAAGAAGGTTAAAGTTATGAGGCACATATTATTCTGGTACCCAAGGGAAACAGAAAATAGTTCTGGAAGAAAAAGAACATTTGAACAGCAGGAACCATTCAACAACAACATTTATTTACTGTATATAGCACAGGGCGGCACAGTGGCGTAGTGGTAGCGCTGCTGCCTCGCAGTTATGAGACCTTATTTTGCTTCCCGGGTCCTCCCTGCGTGGAGTTTGCATGTTCTCCCCGTGTCTGCGTGGGTTTCCACCGGGTGCTCCGGTTTCCTCCCACAGTCCAAAGACATGCAGGTTAGGTGGATTGGTGATTCTAAATTGGCCCTAGTGTGTGTTTGGTGTGTGGGTGTGTTTGTGTGTGTCCTGCGGTGGGTTGGCACCCTGCCCAGGATTGGTTCCTGCCTTGTGCCCTGTGTTGGCTGGGATTGGCTCCAGCAGACCCCTGTGACCCTGTGTTTCATTCAGCGGGTTGGAAAATGGATGGATGGATATATAGCACATTTTCATATAAATGGTGTAGCTCAAAGTGCTTTACAAGATGAATGAAAATTTTATAAAAAAAAAAAAATTCACCAGAAGGTGAGTACTTGAAAGAGACTCAAGGACAGACACTGATGTGTTGGGATATGTTACATTTATTAAGCATGATGTCGACAAAGGGACACGTTCACAAGTCACAGATGATATAGCCGCTGCAGAAGGATGCATATTTTGTCAAACTGGAGTGGTTTGACCTGACATCACAACTACTACATGAAAGTCTAATGTGCATATATCCCATCTTTGGGACATGAAGAAAAAAAAAGTGAAAACTTGTTGAAAACTCAAATGGGAATGGGAAGGCTGGGATTTGATCATTGGACTATGAAGCAGAAATGTTAAATACTGCACTTCTGTGATTCAAAAGGTTAAATCCTAATTTAACTTTCGACACGATCTAAAAAAAAAAAAAAAAAGAAAAACAATATAGCTTAAAGGAAAAACAGAACCATAAATCCAGCTGTTCTGTTTTTCTCTCCTGAATCAGCTTTCCTCATCTTCATCCCATGTGCTTTGCATTCCTTACAGTAACAGGATATACTTAAGCAAAGGATGAAAACTTGCCAGATTTTTGTCATTTCTTCTTGAGCATGTAGCGTTTAGTTGCAAAACAGCTTTTTATCTCCTTTAATCAAAATTGAGTTTGAACAGCCCAGTGTACTGTACATAGTCGGAGACCACAGATCTCATGTTAACCGTTTGCTCTGTTCCAAAACAACTGACATCCTGTCAAAACGATTCATTAAAGCTAACTAAGTGCAATGACATCAATTCAAGCCACAACTCGCTTTTGCTGTTTTCTCAAATTCAACCAAAGTGGCTGTTTTGAAACTCATCTCCTTAATTCACACTTACCCCGTCATCTGCTTATGATGACAGAAGACAACCAGGAATTGAAAGCGCTGCTTACTTCACCGCTAATTGTCTTTCTTAAAGTGATACTGCAGGACACATGGTGCAGTGTGTGCCGGCAGATCCTGAACAAACAAAAAAAAACCAAAAAAAAACAAAAACAAATAAATGGTTTAAGTCCTAATTTGAAGCAGCTTCAGATTTGTGAGATAGTGGAAAATACTAAAGATTTTCATGGGTTGTTGCTGTGTCTTCTGCCACCATTATCTGTAAGAAATGGCAAGTGACATACAAATGCTTTATATTTATAGTGCAAAGATGCAAGATGAATTATGTCTATTACTCCTTAGTAAATACAACATTTTTTCTTTATTAGCCATTTTAAATGTACAGAATCCACCAGAATTTGATTATTATTACAGTTTGCATTATCAAATCATATATGTAGATGTGACAATATACAGGTTGATATATAAATTTGTACTTCATTTCTCCAACTAACTATTTTGTTCTTCTGCCATTATGTCAGGACCACTGGCCTGGCATTATTGGTAAATGATCAGTCAACCATAGCACCAGGCACTAACAAGTAGTCACACCCATTGGTATAAATTTAACTTGACACACTTATGTTGGGAACTTTCCAGAGTGATATACCATTTATGTAGTTACCTGGGGTGGGACGATGAGGAAGAGCTCTAGTTTTTAATACTCTGGTGTACTGTTAAGTGTGGATTGTTTAGCAAACTGTTTTTAAAATTTTTTACTTCATCACACATTATCCCAAATTGCCAGGTCATTATTCTGTTCAGGTTCTTCACACACATCTGTAGTCTCACTTTTACTCACTAGGTTATGTTGTAAAAACTGTTTATTACAAATCAAGTGATGTTATGCTGAAGTTCTATAGTGTTCTAGTGAAACCACATCTGGAGTACAGTGTGCAGATCTGATCACCACACTTCAACAACATTATTTCAATAGCACTTTTCATATAAAATATATAGTTCCAAGTGCTTTACAAGAAGAAAAAATACAACTAAAAATTATAAATGATAAAAATATAAAAAATAACGAATAATAAATAAATACAAAACATACATAATACAGATTAAACAGTCATGTCATTTTTTGACCCACTTAATCCAAACTAAGGTATGATAGGTGGGACAGAAGTGTGGTCCAAGTGGCTGGGCTGGAGCCTTTCTCAGCTAACATAGGGCGACAGGGCCTGAACAAACCCGGACAGGGCACCAGTCCATCACAAGGCAAACACACATACACAAGTATATAACAGAAATGGAAGTGTCCTTAATATTTATTAAATTGGAAAACTCATTTAAGTGTCTAATAACTCTAGCAGTAAGTCCATTACCATTGTTAGATGACTATGGAGGACAAGAAAACAAAAAATCCAGAACAAAAACTTCATAAAAGTCATAGCAGCTCAGAGACAAGCAACCAAGTGCATCCCAAGACTAAAGGGTCTGTCTTCTGACCGGACTCTGGGAACTAAACCAGCTCAGTCTTTAGCAGAGGAGGCTGCAAAAGGATCTAATCCAGGTCTCCAGAGTTCTTAATGGCATTGATATACTGTAATAGATCCATCAGAGTTCTTTCAGTTAAATACAGAATCATATACTCAAGGACGTGAATTAAGGGGAAATGCATTTAGGACAGAAGCTTGTAGACACTTTTGTACATAAAGCGTCATGGGATTTGGAACAAATTACTAAGTCATATTGTAGTACTAGGGTGTTGTACCGTGTTAGCCATTATGAATTTAGACAAAATCCAAGCAAAGGTGTAGAGAAAATCCAAGCAAAATGACACCTTTTATTGGCTAGCTAAATAGATTACAATATGCAAGCTTTCGAGGCAACTCAGGCCCCTTCAGGGAAAGCTTGCATATTGTAATTTTATTAGTTAGCCAATAAAAGGTGTCATTTTGCTTGGATTTTCTCTGTCATATTGTTAAATACTTTTAAAAAGTACCTGGATGAGACATCTTAACTACTAATTTGATGGACTGAATGGTCTCACCTAACTGTTAACATTCTTGTGTTCACTAGTTGGGCAAATGGAATTAACTGAGCGTGGAGGCTTTCTGCCAGCATGCTTAAGGATTAAATAATTTTTGGAACACAAGTTTCTCTAGGAAATAAAATATGTAGTTTTGTTGTTTTATTCATTTTAGATGATTTATTATGTTTATTTATAGTTTGTATTCTGGCGACTTGTGTGTGTCATATCAAAGCACTTACACGTGAAAGCCTGCAGGTGGCATTATCCATTGCGGCCACTAGGGGGCATCACTGAGCCCCAAACCTTAGACAACTATACAATTTCAGTCCTGGGTTCAACCAAAGGTTATTTTTATTTTGAAAACAGTACCTCTGACAGGCTTAATTTCCTAAGTAGTCCACAATCCAATCCTCTGTTTTTCTTTCCTTTTCTCCTCCAGTCTTCCCATGTAAGTGTTGTCCAGTTCCTCTCCCAACTCTGACTAACCCAGGCCAACCTGGGATTATTTCCAGTGCCCAAATCAGTGCCTCCAGAAAGCTCTTTCAGTCACAAGGACCAACGTACAACAGGGTACAGTATTCATATACCATCATTCATATCTGGCAACCCTGAAAGAATCCAACAGGGCAGCCCCATATGATCACAAATCCCATGCTGCCCTGCATGTGTCCATTAGGGATTTTCCAAAAAGGATCCTGTTATCCAGTTTATGAGGTAACAACCTGTGCACAGGAAGTAGTCTTCCACTGCCCTACAATTCTTATTGTCTGTTACCTATCCCAGCTTCTTCACCCAAGTCATCCATCCATTATACTGGCCTCCCAACCAGGAAAGGGACACTCATCATTTGCTGCTGGGATTGCAGCCCCACTGCAACAGCTGCTGCAGTGCCCCTCCATGCCCACCGCCTAGCCAGGAGGGGTAATGTCACATATACATATATGCTATACACTGTATAGGGTGGTCCAGATCTAATTATGCAATTTTCATTATGCTATAACTTATTAAGTTTATTACATAGAAAGTCACTCGGAAAAATCCCGGACCTGCGAGAAGTGTGCAAACTGACGACATGAAGAATCGCTTCGCTAACTGGAATCGTCCCCGCATAAATCAAAGTCATCCAGAAGATCTGGATCTGCATAATTAGATCTGGACCACCCTGTACAGTATATGCTACATTTATTCTTCTATAGATTTCAAAAGTTGGTGGTTAAGGCAATTTGCTTCAGATAAATAAATTGACTGGAGTGAAACAAAGCAGCCCCAAAAAAACTGCAAGATGAGGCTGGAGAAACCAGGGTGTAAATTAAAAGACATTCATGGATCACCCAAAGCTCACACTCTCCATATGATAATAATACTTACATTCTCAGAGGAAAGCTTCACTTTCACAAAATAAGTAAAATACTTATGATATCTTGCTAAATTATCTTTGTGGAATTAATGTAGGAAAGCACTTTAACTTTAGGCTTGTTTAAACATTGTGTCTTCATGTTTAATTTCATTATCAAATTTTACTCATCAGTTTAGTGTTTACTTAAATTTCTACTTATTTCTATCACCTAAATATTTAACTAGATCAAATTGTCAATAGGAAGAGACCAAATAAGACCAAGGCTGTCACATTTTGAAGATTTCTTGTTTTATTCTTATGCTATAGTTTTTCATTTTTGTTTAGTATTTACAAAGTTATTAATTTTTACCATCCACAGTTAATATTTAGTTTTTTTGAATATTGTGTGTTTTATGTTATAGATTCTCACCCTTCACAAGAATTCTGGTGAATGAGTTTCTTTTGCAGGTGAGTGTGCTCATGTGCCAATGCATGGCATGGCTAAAGATTGTAGTCAAAATTCATCTGAACTTTTTCTTTTTTTCTTTAGTTTCCGTTTCATAGAAATATTTACAGTATCAATTTGGAATGATTAGTGACTTTGAGCTTTATTTTGCCCCTGCTGTCCTCTGATGCCTGGCTGAATATTTACCATAGTGAAATTATTAATAAATACCCTTTGAAGTCACTTTCCCAAATCCTTGCATTTAGTCTAAAACTCAGAATACCCTCCCATTTTATTTTCTTTTATTCTAAAACTAGCAATCCACAATTTATTTTGAGCTATACTGGGCTTATGTTCCTCAATGGTCAATGCCAGCATCTCAAAGCTACAGGAACCTCATCTCATGAGCAGACAACTGTGTACAGCAAGCACATTCTCCAGTCAGCCAGATGACTTTTCTCTGGTTCCCTCCCACATTCTTAAGATATGAATGATAGGATAGCTAACTCTAAATCTGTCCATTATGAGTAAGTGCAGCTCTTAATGGACTGGCATTGCATACAGGAGGCTGGATGAACTACAGTTCTCTATGGCCCTGTAAAGGAAAAAAACAGTAGCAAAAATATAACAATGTTGTAGTTCTTCTTTGCCCACACTCTTTGTTCTGCTTTGTAAAATTTTCTTTTTTGTGTGTACTTAATAATTTGACTGATGTACTATACGCAGATTCAATAGACTGTGCATGAATCTCTTTCTGTGTGGAGTTCCCCACATGTCACCACATGTTCTCCACGTGTCTGCATTCAGGTTTGTCTGGGAACTCGAGTTTTCCTCCCGCATTTCAATATCATTTATTGGACACTCTAAATTAGACCTGTACCAGGGAGTGTGACCTGTCACGGGCTGGTTTGTCAACTAAAATTAATTTGCTGCTTTGCGTCCAGCGCTGCTCTTTGCACCATTAAGAACAGAATGGATAGGCATAAAAAATGTGTGGATGGCTTAGTACTCTATTACAAATTATTTTAATATTGTAAATACTCATTCATTATTCAGTAAAAGGTAATGGACTAATGTGCAGCAAACTGCATTTAAAATGGATTATGAATGAATTACAGTACCATATTTTGTAAACTGCACTTCCTTGTTTTCTTATTTTAATTTATTATCTTTGGCAATGTCAAAAGCTGACTAATTGTACTTTGACTGCTTTGCTGGATCTCTTGATTTAATATGCTACTACTACAGCACCACCAAATTGTCTGCCTAGTTGGTGCCATTGGGGGTGTCAGCACCTGATGATGTTTCCCCTGTGCACATGAATATAAGGGAATAAAAGAAAATTCTATTTTTATTTTTAACCTCAGGAAAGGAGCAGGTTATAAAGCCTGGAATACCAGCCATGTGATGGTGAATCATCACTTTAAATCTTATGACTTCCAAGCTCTCAGTTGACCGTCTCTTGGAAAGGAAGTTTACTTTAGTAGTTTTTAAGATGGCTGAACTGATTACCAGCACAAACCAAATGTGCTAAAAGATTTATGTTAATGGACAAAAACTGTAATATTTTACTTTTACAAAATCGAAAATTAATATAATTTCTACATAATTCTGTTATGCATTGAACAGGATAAATCAGATGAACACCATGAAATTCAAAACTGTTGTTAATGTAACCATTATAATGTCTGATATATTCTGTCTTGCTAAACTGCCATTCTTCATATTGTGACAAAGTTAAAAGCATATCAATGTGACATATAAATGGGAAAAAGAAATGCAAACCCTGTTGTTGAATTAAAGTTTTAACATTGATTGGTGAAACAACAATAAACAAGTGAGAATAATCCTAAAACAAAACACTACATCAAAAAAAAAACAAGAAGAAGATACAAACTATAAACATTAACAATAGTGGTCTTATAGTATCTTTCATGACCCACCACTGCTTAACAGACTCATAGAGACAACAAGCCTCTGAATCTGCAGGTGTGGGATACTATCCCATTCATGAAGGATGTCCAGGTGAAGCTACTAGTAGGTAGAAGGTTACACTTCTCAATGTTGCGATCCTTGGCATCCTAAAGATGCTCAATGGGGTTTTAAGGTTAGGTGTGAAGGGCACACCATGTCAGGACCTGCACACCAGCATTCATTCCTTAGGACAACTGTGACCACAGCATCTGTGCGTGGCTTGATATTTGCCCACAGTCGGATTAGATATTGTGGAGGCGTGAGTACAGGACTTCTTACAGGTGGCCTTCCTCTAAGACCAGAGTTATGGAGCCTGACCCACACTGTACTCTGACTGATGTGAGCATTAAATCTATTTTTGTAACATGGAAACCAAAACAGCCCATAACATTCCATACATACAGTATGTTTCCCAACATTTTATTAGCCTTCTTAATCGATTCTGTACACCACCTGTATGCGAACAGTAATAAGTCACTTACTACTCTTGATTTCATACCATACAACAGATTTTACTGATTCAGAACCCCCCAGTGTTTAATTATATGATTGAACATTTTTGGATACTTACATACTGTATAAAGCTTCTCATTTATTTACAATAAATTTAATCTGGCACATACTGTATTTGCCTAAGTCTGAAATCTGTTCAAGTTCATATGCCATGATTTAGCTGACTCTAGGATATCTACTACTCCACTTAATTAAAATCAATTTAATTTATTTTTGAAAGGCACTCAGACTCAGAGCTCTTTAAAATATTTTCAAAGCGAAAAGGGGAGCGAAGGTGCGATCGTGAGTTCAGATCTGGATAGCTCGCCGATCGGAGAAGATCACCTGAAACTGGAAAAGCCCTTGAAGCCCGCGGCTTCAATTACTCCACGTGAGCCGGGAGCAGCGGGGACTCCGGCTACAGCAGAGTCTGCTGCTTCATCTACGGTAGAAGAAAGCACAATTGAACTGTCTGAACTGAAGGTGTTGCTCGCTGAGCTCACGCAAGATATAAAGAAAAGCGAGAAGGCTAATGAGAAAGCAAGGGCAAAGGCAAGCGAAAAAATGAGACAGGAGGTGAGACAGGAGTTGAAACTGGCAAATGAATGGCTGCGACAGGAATTCCAACAGGCAAATGAAAGGCTGCATCAAGAGGTGCAACTTGAGCTTCGACAGGTGTTGGGTAAAATTGAAGAGCGCATTCAGGAAAACTCGGTTAAACTGAGCATGCTTACTGATCAATTGGAATATCTCAAGGAGACATTCACGAATCAGATTGAAATGGTCGAAAATTTAGCTGCCAGTGCCGAGGAAAAAGCAGTAAATGTCAGCTCTGAATGCAAAAAACTCGGAGACAGACTGGCTGCTTTGGAAGATGGAAGTAGAAGGTATAATGTCAGAATTGAAGGTCTGCCTGTGAATCGAGAAAGTTCAAACCCTGAACTTTTTTCTAAAATAATCGGGGACAACTCTAAAGCAGAATCTGAGATAGCAGCAGCTTACCGCGTACGCGGATCAAACACCATTAGACTCAGACCCAGATCTTTTATAGTTCGTTTTGAACGATTATCATTTAAGCTAGATGTGATGGCACTCCTCAGAAACAAGGAAGATATTATATATGAAAATAACCACATTCGTATCTTCCCTGACTTCTCTCCAGCAACAGCTACTAAACACGCAGCCTTCTACAACATTAAACAGCGGTTACGGCAAGCCAGTGTCAAATACAGCCTCTTGTATCCGGCAAAACTGAAAGTGGAATGGCAGGGTCAATTCTATGTCTTCGCTAGCAAGGAAGAAGCAGAAAAGGAATTAAGAAAGCTGATCCCGGGACTATTCTGATACATAATAGTGAGTCATGGCGGTTAATGATAAAGCAAGTATTAATAATCTACTGTCTGATCTATTCGTTTTAAAATACAGGTTTTATCAGCATATATTATCATATATTCTCATTATTACTTAGTATTACTAGGGTGCTATCTGTTTATGTTTTATTGTGCTTAATTACTTTTTTTTTTTTTTTTTTTCTAATTATTTCATCTCTACCCTAAACGAGACTGTTCAATATCATACCCTTGGTTTATTGTTATTGCTATTACTGCATTAAGACTTGTTATGCTTATTCTGGACACATTTTAACACCATCCCTGGGTTTATTATCTGGGTGTATCATCTTAATGCACTAAAATTGCTGAAGACTATATATATATTTTAAGTGCAAAATTCTTTTTTTATTTTTTAAGACTATATTGGTAATAGATATCTCTATCTTTTAACCCTAAAGCCGCTGCATTGGGGCTTGTTTTGCTTTGGACGTGCTCTGTCTGGGTATGGCAGAGGACTGGGACTGTGTGAAGTGGGTTTTAGCCTCACTTGGGGAGGGAAAAAATAAGGGGGAGAGAAAGAGAGCAGGCTTGATCTACACCTAATCTATTCTCTTAATCTTTATAATTATAACTAACAACCTAATAATAAGCTGCATGGCAACAACTCTAGGGGAAATAGGAAATCAAGACCAAAGCTGTCTCACTTCCAGTTAAGACTATAAAATGACATCAAAAACTCAGAATCAGTGTCTCCATGATGGGACAGTTAACTTCGTAAGCTGGAATGTTAAAGGCCTGAATCACAATTAAAGAGAAAGAAAGTACTCTCTCACCTAACAGGTCTAAATGCTAAAATAGTATTTTTACAGGAAACCCACTTACTAAGCAAGGATCAGTTCCGCTGCAAAAGACTGGACTGGCCAAATGTTCCATTCTAGTTTTACGAAGAAAACTAGAGGCGTGGGAATTCTCATACATAGAACAGTACCATTTGTAGCATCAGATGTAGTATTGGATCCTGAAGGGAGATATGTAATGGTCATGGGAGACTTATCTAACTGTAAAATGATTTTGATAAATGTTTATGCATCCATTCCCAATCTGAACACTCATAAAGTTATAATGGCTGGGGACTTTAATTGTGTTCTAAATCCACTTTTAGAAAGGACTTCCTCCACAGGGGGAACGGCATCTAACACCGCAAAGATAACTACAAAGTTTATAACTGATCACAACTTATCAGACCCTGGAGGTTTTTAAACCCAAATTCAAGAACATATTCTTTCTACTCACCAGTACATCATTGCTACTCAAGGATTGATTACTTCTTTATAGACAATAACTTCTTGCCTATGATTAAATCTTGCAAATACGATGCTATTGTTATTTCTGACCATGCACCTATGATCTTGGAGCTAAAATTACTAAGCCCCATACACTCACCCCACAGATGGCGCACAACCCGCTTCTATTAGCTGACGAGAATTGTACGGAATTTATATCCAAACAAATCAAATTCTTTCTAGAGACAAATACAGGAGATCTCTGCAGGAATACTCTGGGAAACTCTTAAGGCCTTCTTAAGAGGACAGATTATCTCATATCTTTCCCACAGAAATAAATCTGAAGCCAAGAAAGTAGCAGAGATAAAAAGCGAAATTACTAAAATAGATGAAGAACACGCCAGACTACCAAGCGAGACTCTACATAGGAGAGGCAGGCTCTACATTCGGAATTAAACCTCTTGACAACTAAAGAAACTGAACAACTAATCTACAAATCCAGACATCATTACTATGAACATGGAGAGAAAGCTAATAAGCTTTTAGCTCAACAAATTCACAAGCAAGAAGTGCGCAACACAATCTCGGTAATCACCAACACGAACGGAGATAAAATCGAAAACAAAAATATAATGCACACTTTCAGAGACTACTATAAATCCCTATATACTACTGAGTTTAAAGAAGACAATACACAATCTAATGCATTTCTGGATACATTACAGATACCACAAATAGACACTTTTAGTGTGGAGGAACTTGATAAACCTCTGGCGTTATCAGAATTACTAGATGCTATAAAGTCACTCCAAGGCGGGAAAGCAGCAGGCCCTGATGGCTACCCTGCAGAATTTTACAAGAAATTCTCCGCTCAGCTAGCTCCCCTCCTATTAGCAACATTTACAGAAGCCAGAGATAACCAATCTCTTCCTCAAACCTTTCGCCAAGCACTAATCACTGTTTTCCAAAACAAAATAAGGACTTATTACAATGTGCATCATACAGACCAATTTCACTTCTGAATAATGACATTAAAATACTCTCTAAAATCATAGCTAGAAGGATGGAGAAAGTGCTCCACTCGGTAATATCACAAGATCAAACTGGATTTATTAGGGGCCGACACTTATCTTCAAATCTTCGACACCTGTTTAATGTAATATACTCACCAACTAAATTTAACATTCCAGCTACACATTTCTTTCACTATCTTTAAATCAGGAACTTTGTTAAACAGAACCTTTCAGATTTTCCTCATCTTGCACCCTCATCCATGCTGGCAAAAATATTGCTCAATCTCAAGGACTTAGACTCTATCTCTACAATATATAAAATCATTTTACAATCCCTCCCTTTCAAAGATCCAAGAGGACACTGGGAAAAAGATCTCTCAATTAATATATCAGAAAAGGAGTGGAAAGTAGCAATGCAGAGAATTCACTCAAGCTCCATATGAACAAAGCATACAATTATACAACTTAAAATTATATATCGAGCACATCTGTCTCGACTAAAACTCTCCAAAATGTTTCCAAGGCATGATCCAGCCTGCGAACGCTGCAATCAAGTCCCAGCCTCACTGGGTCACATGTTCTGGGCCTGCACCAAATTAACATTATTCTGGACAAAAATTTTTAATTGCCTTTCAGATAGCCTTGGACTCACAATCCCTCCTAACCCATTAACAGCTGTGTTTGGGGTTCTTCCAGAGGGGCTTAAAGTGGAGAAAGACAAACAAATTGTGATTGAATTCACTACACTCTTGGCACGCAGGCTTATTCTGATAAACTGGAAGAACCCAAACTCTCCTCTTTTAAGTCAGTGGGAAACCGATGTGTTATATTATTTGAAATTGGAAAAAATCAAATACTCAGTTAGAGGATCTGTACAGACTTTTTTCAAAACATGGCAGGATCTAATCAGTAATATTTTAAAATAAGTTCATAAAGCACAGAGAATTTATTAATTTAGGTATGTTTACATGCCTTAAATTTTACGCCGTTTGGCTTGCTCTCTCTCCAAGGGGTGGGGCTCGATCTGTTCTTAACTCAATTTTTCTTCTTGTAAAAACTTGATTGCTGTGTATGGATTGCAATAAAATGAATAAAAAAATCTAAAAAAAAAAAAAATCTTTTCACGTGAAATACAAATGACAAATGTTATAAGATACATAATGGATATGCATAAAATTACAGATTAAACATACAGTTGTTACGTTTCCTGGCTTCTTTTTTATTTATTATAGTTTGCTGTCTTTTGTTTTACTTGTTTTAAATGCATTGGACTGTGATTTGCACATCACGTGATCCCTTCCAGTCTCTTAATTATTTGGTGCTTCTGTACATAGTGCTTCCTGAACAGATCCAATTTTCTCATGACCGCATGTTAACTTGAGGTCAAGTCAGATACCACTGGGTTAAATATAGCGACACCACCAATGTTCAGTACCCCTCAGTGGATAAAAGCAAACCTTTCTGTGAATCAGTTAATGGCAAAGTCAGTGCAGAAGTCAAGCAGTTAGGTGGCGATTGGTATTTTTGTTTTATTGACTCTCCTTTTTAATCGTTGGTTTACAATTCTCAGTTCTCCATTTTTTGATTGCCCGTTCTTTCTGACTATTCTTTGGCATAGTGCTCTCATCCCATAGTATTGTTTAGCTCATGATAATCACATTAGATGTTGTCCCTAATAAACAATAACACAATTTCTAACATTATCATTGAAATCTGACTATTTGGAAAAGAGAAAAATAAACAGCAGCATCCCTGGAGAAAATAAACCTTTATGAGTTCGGAATCACTCATAATATAAGGTCACAGTTCTGTAGACTTAAGGCAGACTGACTTGGGCATTCTACAGGATTATATATGATTGTGCTGGGCCATCTAGTAAAATGTAGTAAAATGGCAAATCACTTAGATCTTTGAATTCTAAGGCTCCAAAGTATTTATTGTGTCTTCCATTAGCAGGATATTGAGAAGTGAAATGGAAAATGACATTCAATAACAGATCATGTTTGCCAAGCGTGTATTTTTGCACCAGTGACAAAAAAAAAAGTAATAAGAACAGCTAAATCAGAAGCTCTAGTAATGGTGTGCTAGAGTAAAGTAGCAAGTCTTCAGCCTGCGTTTAAAAGCTGAGGTTGAATGGGCATCTCTTATATTAGTAGATAGATCATTATACAGCTCTGGGACCCTGTAATTAAAAGTTCAGACCACTGTTATTTTGTTAATCCTTGAACTCTTTATTAGACCTTTACTAGATCTGGAGACCCTACTACACCTCTGGTTTTTATGTGAAGTTAAGTTCAGATAGATAAATGAAAAAAACAGGTTTTAGATTGTTTTGTAATGTGTCCTTTAAAAGTCAACTAACGCTAAACCCAGCAGAGTTAACATTGGACAGAATAGTGTTCATAATTCTCCCCAAATAGATGTTTCTAGTTTTTCCTGCATTCAAAGTACAATAGTTAATACCAATCCACTCTTCTAACTCAGTGACACAATTAAGAAGTCTATACAGTAGGAAAGGAAAAGGTAGTTGCCATGCCATCAGTAAACCTAACCATCTTGTTAATTACATTTTCATCAAGATCAGTTATATAAATTAAAAACAGCAGCAGCCCTTGCACAATTCACTGTGAGATGTCTGTATTTAACAAATTATGTTCTCATCTGTCCATTGCCCCTTGAATTCTAACACTAGGTGTTCATGCAATCCCTTTTTTAAAAAAAAAAAACAAAAAAAAAACAAGATTAATATAGTATATGAATCTCAGATCAAAAGCTTTTGTTGCTTCCTTACAGAATATCAACATACTCATGAAACATGATCTGTCCCATCTAAACTCATACAGACTGTGTGATAATATATATGCTTTGATAGTATTTGTTGATCTTTTCTTTAATAGCTTCCATTGAGTAAAGGGGCTATTACCTTAACTAATCTTGATGGAGATATTTCATTATGTTACAGGGCCAGACCTTTATGGCTATGATGCTGTGGACTAATACATTTTTGCAATAATTACATTTCACTAGATTGTCCTGCAAAGCCAATTAAATCCAGACGGATAATAACCAGTATCATATATTTTGGTGTCAAGACATCAGACCTGTAAAGATCAGTGAGCCGATGCCATTGAACTTTAGCGAAATGGGACTAAAATGAAGGACGTGTGCAGTGTGATGCATCTTTACTTTTTTAATTGCCATGTAGAGTCATTCATCCAAACACTTTGTTAGGGTGCTCAACAATTAACGAGGAAGAGATCATTAGTGCCTCATCTGGTTCCCTCTGAGCTGTTGACCTGTGAACATATTCCAACGCTGTGTCACTACTTCAACTTCAATCATTATATTCTACTTCCTCCTCCTTCTTTTCTAGGTACAACATTTCATGCTCTCTCCCTGTAAGGAAAAAATGAATGAGAAACTCTGCTAAGTGTTGGCATCACTAGACCTTCATCTGAACTGCAAACTAACTGACTTCTCTCTAGTCTACATTTTTGAGGTATGAGAGGGAACAAGCAGTATTTCTGTAATATGACACTTTTTCATCATGACACGTACTGCGTAGTAACCAGCGTAAACACTTAAAAGACCATGCATATTGTGGTATTAAAAAAGAAAGTGTTTGGAACAAAACACATACTATTATAGGGTGCCCAACGGTTATATAATTTGAGGGAAAATAAGATGGAGAGTTGTCCTTGGGAAAAATCATAATGAAAGCTAGAAATGTAACAGTAATATCTAAAATGTAGCTTTGAGACATGACTTGTCTGAGGATTTTTGTGAGATAAAAAGGAAATAACCAAGAGATGACAAAGTAAGCCAAAAATCTTAGTCAGAGAAGGCACGGTCAAAGCCAGGAGCAACAAAAGAAAAAGTAAATAAAACACAAGAATCAAATTCAAAGGCACAAGAGTTAAAAAAACAAAACTCTATGGTCTCTTGGGTCTAATTGGTATTGAAGCTAACTATCGCTAATAAAGATTTTGATTTCAGGACATTAATAGATGGAGAGATAAAGTAAATAGGAAACACCAACATACTGTATTTACACTGTCATCTCCTGTGACATCAAAGATTCAACAATCGCAATCAAGCAACACATCCTGCAGTGCAAATTCAAAATTATTACTAAATCGGCAAAGCAAGAGTCTGCAGAACGAAAAAAAAAAGAAAAGCCAAATACATCAAAATATATGTATTGTCACACATGTGCACATGGGAGGCATATAAAGGGCTCAAAAGAGGGTAAAACCATGCCAGACCAGGGGATAGAAGAGTGCACTTATCCTTTCTCTCTTTCTTCTGCAGACCAAATATGGGAAATTCGCCTTGGGCCCAATGACATCACTTACCAGTTCCGGACCTGCCAGCAGCACTTCCTCTGACCGGCTTTAAAATATGCCGTTTTGTGTTTGTAGTCAGTTCTTTTCAAGCAACACATTTTCAAGTATATGGAGTGACTACCCCAAACCTTGTGTAGTGTCTCTGGCTGTTTTTCACTGTATATAATTTGTAAACAGTTAAAAGGTAGTTAGTTTGGAATAGGTGCCATTTTATGAAGACCTGCATTAGCCCTTCAGTGAGTTAATTAATAAAATCTGGAAAGAGGATCCTGTAACATAACACAAGTAATTGTTTACTGATTAATTCATGCCTGTCAACCATCTTAAAAAAAAAAAAAACTACAGAAGCCAGAAGTAAAAAAACGAATCAATATATAAAAAAATATATAGTATACTTTGCAAATTTGGGACAAAGTTAAATGTAATTTATAAATAAAAAATGACAGAACAATCAAAGAATAATGTACACATTTCTGGTGTTGGCACCTATTCAGGTAGTAAAATTAAACAAGTTTCAACATAATAATTTAAAATGGGAAAACTATTTAACATATCTAAAACTAAGAGAAAACATAAACAATCATTAAAAAAGAACTCGACACAGAATATTCCCGAGCAATGTCCACCATATCACTTGACTTTGAAACAAGGTTTAGAATACTAAATGATAAGCAGGATACAGAGAAAGAAAACGCTGTGTGTTCCCAGGAGCACAGTGGTGTCAGTAATTGTGAAACGGAAAAAGTATGGAACCACCAGGACTCTATATAGAGTTAGCCGACCTGGGAAACTAAGTGACCAGTTAAGATTGGCCTTGGTCAAGGAGGTGACCAAGAATACATTCAGAAGACCTCCACTGAGATGGAAGAACCTGTCAGAAGGCTGATCATCTCAGCGGCCTCCATCAATCACATTTATGGTAGAGTGGCTAGATGGGACCTTAAAAGGCATATGACAGTATACTTGGAGGAGTCTAAGAGCAAAAGATAAAATATTCTCTAGTCTAATGAGACAAATTTTAGACTGCTAACCACCTGCTTAATACCATCCTTTCGGTGAAACATGGTAGTGGCAGCATCATGCTAAGGTGGTACTTCTCAGCGGCAGGGACAGAGATTCTGGTCAGAATTTCGGAAAGGATGAATGCAGCCATTTACAGAAAGGTCCCTGACAAAAATCCTGTTTCAGAGTGCATGTGACCTCTGGCTGGGCTGATGCTTCTCTTTTCAGCATGTCCATGACCAGAATTATACAGCTAAGAAAACACCAAAGTGGCTATGGCACAAATCTCAGTCTGTCCTGTTATGTTGTTATGAATCTCAATGTAGACATCCTTCAACTTAATTGTTAGTCAAATTTATTCCACTGTTGGATATTTAAAATAACCTTGAATTAGTTGAAATTAAAGATACAGTGGGAAGACTCTTATCTTTCTATAATTCTACAAGTTACATGTATTACCAGTTGCTCACTTGTAGCAGTAACTTTAATCAGTCTCGAAAATGTTTCGTCATAGTCCTAAGACAAAAAAGGAAGCATTTTAAAACAAGGATCTAGAGCAGATGCTTGCTTTCAGCAGAAGCTTTGTACACACACTCACTTTTTTATCATAGGCCTCTCTGAAAATTCCAACAAATGCCCGCTTGTGTTGCTGGGTGAGGTGCATAGAAATTTTTTTCCACTGTAGCAGTACAGCTAGCCACGTTCTTAAAGAGAAGTAACGTTTATTGGACTTGGCAAAGCACAAACTTGTGATTGATGCAGTAATGCAATGGAACAGAGCATTGGAAATGCTAGAAATGTTTCTGGGTCACCAGCCATCTCAGCAAATCTGCATATAGGAAGCAAGGTTGCTCCCAGTGTGATTGCATGCAGCACACTTGTCTGCAACAGATCTGCCATAGATGCCCAGTCATTTTTAATGCGTGATTGTCACACAGGAATCTGCTGCCCTGGATGTTCAGCTGTTACAAGTTACGGCCTTGGAGACGTGTCGATGCTTTGCTTAAGATCTTCATAAAGCCTAAGTACAATAACTTCACTTAACTGCTTTCTGATTGTTATAGCATACTGTAGTTCAAAAACCTGTATCATTTGTTGAAAGCCCTTGTTTTCAACAACAGTGCAGGGTCTCATATGTTTACAGATAAAAACTGCAATTTTTGGACATGAGGTGAATTAAACAGAAGCTTGGAGCTACCCGCCATCTCCAGTGTAGATTGTTTAAGCTCTATTCATTTGGATGTTGACTGCGATTATGTTTATGGATGACGGGATACATGATTTCTCAAATTTGTTGTATTAAAAGAACAATTAACATATATAATTACATAAGGCTTTGCTTTTATCCAGTTGTTCTTTACTGATGCACCATTTGAGTCAACAGTAAGTCCATTCATCTGATTAAAGAGTCAAAGATGCTGATTTAATTTAAAGAGGACATACCATTTTGTGCGAGACAGTAAAGTGAATTTTCTGCACAAAGCCTTAACAAGCACATTACCGACATCTACTGGATCAGACCGCAAAAACGAAGATAAGCAAAAATCTTCAAAAAGTAACTGGGCAGAATAAAGATTTACAAGACAGATCTTTAGACTTTAAGAAACGACACCGAATTGTTTAAATGAACAATAACAATTAATCTAAAAATTGATATTTTTACACTGGCCTAATGCTAGCCTGATGTTGCCACTGGCTGTATATGGTCTACGTCACAGTTTTGATGATACAGTCAATGTGAGATTGAAAGAATTGCCAGCTGTGCCTGCATAAAGATGAACTCTAGAACGTGCATTCAAACTAAATGGTGTGCCATCACACACAGTAAAAATGAACTCAAGTTAAGCAAGATAACTAAGAGGTACAGGAGATGTAGAGTGTTTTACTCAATATACCTGTAACAGAAAACAGCCGTGATGCTAGCAAAACCACAGGCTACACTACAGAGAATACAACTTCTGTCTGTATGTCTAAATAAATAGCTAAAGTAAGCTAAAATTACTGTCTAATTGCAAATGGCAAATGTGCCATGCTGAAATATTATATTATGCGCACAGGAGGCAGTAAATGGGCTTAACTAAAGGTAAAACACTGGGTCAGAGGTTGATGAAGTACAAAAATGTCTTTTCTTCCCTCCTCTGCAGGAATCCGATTAGAAAACCACCTGAAGCCCAACCGGACTCCACGTCTGCCTCCAGACCTCACTCTCCTACTGATCTCTTTTCTGCTTGTTCCTGTATGACCCTCCTCTTCCTTCTCACCACCTATAAAGCCAATCACTTGCCTTTCCCTTCCAGTCCTGTTCTGGTTCCCACAGGATACTTTGTGGCAAAAGCACTGATTTTGAAAAAAAGAATTTACAATATACAGGGTGTATCCCCAAACCTTTCCTATTTATCTTGTGCTTCTTTTACAGTGGTGTAGTCGGCAGGATCACTGCTTCAGGATGTCAAAGGAGCAGGACCTAAATTTAATCCTTACATACATGGTTACTGAACTCCAGTGGCTCAAAGTACTACTGGCAGAATCGGAAGCAAAGACCAAGGCACCTCTAACTGTTCAACAAGATCAGCGCAGGGCTTCCTCTCAAGTACTTGTGCCGCTAACAGATAGTGATGACACTTATTTCTTAAGTTTTGAACACACTGCTACCAGGCGTCGCTGACTGCGGTCTGAGTGGGGAACATCCTAGCACCTTTCCTGAGCAGTCGAGTCACACCAAAGACTTTGAAATTTGGGGGAAGACCGTGTGCTGGCTAAGACCAAAAATTAATGACACCCAGAAAATCATCAAGCGGTTGGCCTTCAATGCTCTTGTGAATGCCGTGCACGACTACCTTGCCCAGCCAGTCCGTAAGCAGTTATTCAAAAATTGGAGACCCTCATTGAGGTCACTGAGAAACATAGGCCAGCGTCCAGGAATGAGAGGTCAGAAAGTCCTGCTCATCAAGTCCAACAGAGGCAAGGCACCCCTCCGGACCCCAACCGCTATAACACTGACTGGGCCATATGACCCAAGGAGAAGACTCCCATGATCCCCTGCTGTTTCACAGGCAGGGAGCCCAGACACACCATACCTGTCTGCCCACTCCTCAGTGAACCCAAGTACTGCAGTTGGGCCCAGGGAGAGAGGTAATGTGCACTAGTTAACCATCTGTCTTTTCCCCAAAGAGGAGTGTCTGTAATTAACGGGCAAAGGGTCACCGCTCTATTTGATTCCAGGAGTAATATTTCCATTGTTGCTCACCATTTTGTGTTGCTGTGACAGTCGCTTAAAGAAAAGATCAGCGTAACCTATATTCATGGTGAAATATAGCATAGCATCATGTGTGGTCAACTTCAGGAATAAGTTGTGAAGCCTCATGATGGCTGTTATGCCTAATCCACCGTACTCCATGATCCTGGGTCGAGACTGGTCTGAAACTAAAAGCAGCCACATGATTGCTACTCCGCCTGCACAGTTGGACAGTGTGAGAGCACATCCCAGACTGCCTTGACTCTGTGGTTTACTACCAGAACCTAGAGCTCACAGGGCTGTCTAGTGTGACATGGTAAATGACAACACCTTCCACATCAACAGACGGAGAAGTGACATTGCAGCCCAAAGCCACACCCCTTGAGGACAGCTTCAATCCTCTAGAAACCTTACAATTCTAGTTTAAACACCAAGAATGCTATAAATGCAATCATCCTGGTAAATGGCCAGCGCACACATCATCCCATGCCACTGGATCCACACTCTGTAATTAACAACTATCTCCTCAATTAGGTCACAGAACATTAGGGTGAGGTGTGGTCACTGCTCCGAGTCCCGTGGATTTTCTGTCAGCAAGTCTGTGAGCTAGCGCACACCCGCCTCTTGGGTGCCATTCTGGGAACTGAGAAAACATTAAAGCGCATTAAGCTCTGCTTTTATTGGCCGAGGATCAATGAGGAGGTGCGTAGCTTTTGCAGCTTATGCCCTGAGTGTCAATTGCAACAGATTCCTAGGAGGGACCGAGCTCCTCTCATCACCCTTCCCTTGATTCATATGCCCTTTGAGCGTATCAGGGTAGACTTTGTTGGACCCTTTGAACCCTCGACAAGAGGACACAAATATATTTTGATCTTCATTGACTATGCTACCCAACTATGCTCTCCCATCCACTAACACCATGGAATTTATCAAGCAACTACGTGATAGACTGGAGAAAATACAACCAATATCAAAGGATCATATGGATGAGGCTCTAGCACCACAGGCCCATTATGACCATGGCATGACTCTTCAGGATTTCCTTCCAGAAGACTCATTGTCCTCGTTCCACCTTCTCACTCTAAACTACGGCCCATTGGCAAGGACCTTACAAAGTTAAGGACAGAAAGGTACTCGTCGACTACTTGGTCAACATCCTAATCGTAGGCCGAGCAACACTGGCAGCATTGTGTCCTCCCATTCGACTTGTACAGGGCCCCTGCGAGTTTCCAGCGTCTGGTGGTTAAAGTGCTTTGGCCCCATAATGCCACAGTGCTGCCTACCTGGATGATGTAGTCATCTATTGCAGCACATGTAAGGAACACCTACAGCGTATCTGGGCAGTGCTCTAAACACTAGCCAAAGCAGGCCTATAGATCATGACAAAGAAATGTTTCTTAGGGCTGATTAAGGCCAAATATTTGGGCTAAATGATGGGCAGGGGCACTGTCAGACCAGTTGATGCTATACTAAATTGGTCCAATCCTGCCTGGTTTTAGCGAGTTACTACACCAGCTTGTACCTCACTTTTCAGAGAAGGTAACGCCCTTGACAGATCTAACATAGAAGCAGGCCGCTAACTATTTGGGTATGGAATGACAAAGCGGATGCCTCATTTTGTGGCCTTAAGCAAGCCCTTACATCAGCACCGGTGTTGAAAACACCAGACTTCTCTCTACCTTTTATTCTCCAGATGGATGCTGTGCTGAGCCAAAGTATCAATATTGCTGAACATTCTGTTATGTTCCTGAGCCGGAAACTGCTTGATCGGTAGACCAGGTATGCAGCGGTCAAGAGGAAGGCCTTTGCGATCAAATGGGCAGTAACACAGTTGGGTTCATACCTACTAGGCCATGAGTTCACCCTCGTCACAGACTATGTTGCTCTTCAGTGGAAGGCTCTGCACAAAGGGTTGAACCCACGTGTCACAAGGTGATTTTTGGACCTCCAGCATTGGTTATGGTTAGTGTTTTATTAATAGTAAATCACCACAGCTACTAGATATAGCTACAGTACAATGCTGCTACATGCTCAGTAATGGTTTTTAATACAAAATCCTTTGACCCAAAATGCACCGGATTTACAAAAATAAAATGCTTTATAATAGTGCTATATAAAACACAGTTTTAACTTGCAAAGTTTGCCAATCGAAAGTCAGATCAGAATTAACAACATTCTCACAAACAGAAAAAGTGAAATGTTACACCTCCACATACAGTGTCAAACAGTTAAAGCTCAATAGCCTTCATGGCTTTAAAATTTACAACAATGAAGTTAAAAAAAAAAGTCAACATCTACCTTACAGCTTTGTTTGCATTTTATATCATGTTACTTTACATAATGTTCTGTGAAATGGTCTATCAATGATTATCTAATCTCAAAACCTTAACCTAATATTGAAAAGTACTTATTCATTGTGTTTAAGAACACAGTTCATTTAAAGGCTAATATTTGAATATTTGTGAATTTTAGAAATAGGGGTCTTAAACTGACATTGCAATGTTTCTTCTTAATATTCAGCCCGCTTAATTCAAATACAGTGTCTTATGTGACTAAATTCTGTCCTCGCACCATTGGGTACAATTAAGGAAGCAGCTCCAGATGGGGCAACCTTAATATTCACTTTATTGATTTTTTTTTTTATTTTGATAAATTCAGCTTATTCATCCTGTATTTTTCTTTACTCGTTTTTGCTTGTTCAGTGTCATGGTACTACCCAAATTTGAGACCGATTTAAATTGAAAAACTGAAAGAGTAGTCAGGAAGAAGGTCAAGGTAATACCAAACACCCAAAATTTTGAACAAGCTACCAAAATGAAAATGTTATCCACAAAATCATTATAAAAATGTCTAAGTCAAAGGCTTATTGTCTTTTCCTCTCTAAACTACATTGTGCAAAGAATTTTATGTTGAAATATCTTCAATTGAAACAGAGCATGATTTAGATTTCACATTGTCATTCTATATAACAGAAAGAAGATGACGCCTTGTGCAATGCCGCCCTCAGTCATGTGGTAGCAATGTGAAGCTGTCATGAACAACAGGGATGCTGTCAAGAACTCCCTGTATTGCTGATTACTTTTTAATGTAATTCTTATGTTTAGTAACACTATTTTAGTTTTAGTCTTAGTAACTCTATAAGTTTTTCATGGCTGTACCATCTTGTTTATAGTGTGTGTGTGCAGACTGAAAAAATTCAGTTTGAAGTTTTTAAAATGAATAAAACTGGTAGAAAACACCTAGTACAAGAAACAAAGTGCAAGTCAGAAACAGAAAAGCAGTAATGGGTGACCTTTATTCTGGTGCATCATGCCATTCTAATGTGAGAGAATTCATGAAAAATTATAGAAAATGTCAATCATGACAGTTTGCATTATCTGTTACTGCTTTGAATACTCAAATAAAATGGCCAAAGCGGTGTGAAGCCTCCAGAAATAAGCTAGGAAGAGGACCGGAATCCCCACCACCCTGACCAGATAAGGTGCCCACAGAGGCAGCCTAATTTCCCACTGTATTGGCCGGTTCTGGTCTACACCAGGCCAGAATGTAGTTTATCTTCAGAAGTTCAAAAATATGTATCAATAGTTCAAAGTTTTTCAACAGAAACACCATGAAGAAAAAAAAAACACCTTTGGGCTTAAGCACAAAGCAGCCCACAGAATCTTTATAAATAAAAACATTTATTTAACAAGAAGAAAAAAGCATGTAAATTAAAAAAAAAATAAACAAAAGGAGTTGCCAACAGACAATCCAAAAACACAATCTTTATTCAAAATTTTCAAAATGGTAGCAAAATATTCAAAAATACGGCTAAAATACAAAGAAAAAAAGAAAACTCTCAAAGACAACCAAACTCCACCAGAGAACATTCAAATGAACTAGCAAGAATTTCAGTTCCCAACTCCTTTTTATAGGCTGGGGATTGTCCCTGAACAGTGATGGAAGGGTGGTCCCGCTTCTTGGGAATCCACCCACAAGATACCTGGAACATCCAGGAACAGGATAACATAGATAGAAACTAATAATAATTAAAGAGAATAAAGAAAATACACAGGCAAATAATGAATGAACAAAACAATATTATCAGAAATAGAAAATGATGAACACAAAACAGAAAATTAACAAAGACAGAAGAAAAAGAAACTTAAATTTAAGCTGGGGAGTAGCCTAGGTTTATCCATGACAGATACCATTTGTAGGCATATAACAAAATGTCTGCAGGACATCTGTTGTGCTCAGTATTTAAACTGGCCATGCATATTTCACTGTACCCAAGTTTTTGGATATCTAAAATCTTCATCTGGCAAGTTTAGAAATCTTAGCATAATTAAGAAAATAAAGCTTTAGCCATGGGTTAGAACCATATTGGTTCTGCTTTTTGTCCTTTAAGTTTGATGTGAATTATAAAACTTGAACCAATTAGCTGTTCTCTGCTGTCCAGCTGCCTTATGCTGTGTACTCTTGCAATAAATTATACTCAAGTAACTGCATGTAAACTTAAGGCTTGTCAGTATAAAGTAAATGCATTTTGAAACACCATGCTTTATTTTTCTATGCCCAGTTTTCAAAATTAAAAATGCTTTATTCAACTCATGTAGGAATACTCTAATAACAGTAAAAATTATTTTAAAAAAAAAACAAAACTTGTGCTTGCCAGTAATGATATTCTTTCAAGAATTTACAATTGGATTTGACATTTTCAGGCTATATTAGTTTAAGACATGTATAAGTTTTGTTCTTTATAAATTACCTGAATGATAATATCTCTGAGTGGCCACTTCATTGGATACCATCAGCAGCTCCATTTCACTCATATAGCCTGGGAAATTGAAGGGTTATCCATTCCAAGGATGTACTGATATGCTGCAAGCTGACAGACAGGCATAGATATTAAAAGATACACAAGAGGTGCATGAAACATTTAAAATGTGTTCATGATCAAAAGTCAAGCGTTGTTTACCTTCTATTTAATTTTTTCATTATTATTTGACAAAATTTACAACTGTGATATAAACAGTACTCTGTATACACATTTGAAAAATATGAAGTACCATGGCTTTTAAGACCTAGCATGCATTTGTATTCTTCTGAAAAGTTGCTCAAAGTTAAGGTTACATTTCTGCTTCATTTCCACTGAAGTCTACCACTCCCTTCGCTGGTGTGAAACTGCAGCTATGATACTGATGTTGCATGGCTACGTCTGGTGTTAACTGACCTCACTTACTATCTCCTTGGCTTGAATGAAGTATATCTATCTCCTTTATTTAAAAATGAATCCAGTTCCAAACATTTTTACATTAATAAAGTAACCATTTTAGTCGCATGAATGATTTACTTACATGAACATTTGTGGAGTGTACAAAAGCAGAATGTGACCTTTCGTGTCCTTCACGTAGAACATTTCTCGCTTTGTTAATACACATATTAATCCAGGACAGTCATAACTGAGGAGAGTTGCAGCCAAGTTTCATGGGATTATTGACTCAGCTTTTAAGAAACTTAAATGACCTGCATATATGGAAGGTAGTAGAGACTGCAACATATGTTCAAAAAATAGGTTTGCAGATACATCAACAAGACCAAAGAAATAAGTAACTGTGAATGTGGGTGTATCAAAAATGGACTAGCATCCAAAATATGAACTACCTAGTGTCAGTCACTAATCGAGAATGTCTAGATCTGTTTAACAAGTAAAAGGATTCCACAAAGTAAGGTTAACCAACAATTGCAATAACTTGGAATATTTGCTAGTGATAGAATCTGTAATTTGTTTTCTGCATATTAACAGTAATGATATTCATTGTTACCATTTTAAAGTAAAAAGTAAAAGGATAATGACATAACATACTCATAGTTGATTCAATTTAGAGGTGAAGGAAGCTAGAGCTATGAATCTTTGTTTACCCCTGTGAAATCATCATTGTTATATTTCCGTGCTGTTTATACTTTTTACTATTATTCCAGTGATGGAACTTTTTTTTGTTTTGTTTTGTTAATAGTTGCCACCATTTTATGATCATCTTTACATGGCTGCTATCATATTGTTTATGGTTTCTATGCCTGTTTCCACATGATTTTGGCTTTGATTTTTTAAAATTTCTTCTTATGGCAGGAAAAAATATAACCTTGACTTGCTTGGTTTTGACACACACTTTATTTTCAACTACATTTCATTGCCTTGTCTTCTTGCACACCTGTGTGGCATCATAACACATACTACATGAACATAAATTCATTAGTTACTTATAATGGATTCAGAAAGTATTCAGACCCCTTCACTTCTTCACCTTTTATTTATGCTATAATGTACAATGTCCCCATTTTAAATTACAATGCATTTGGAAAGCACCTTAACGAATATGAACAGTGGTGAGGGTTTATCTAAATATACAAGAAAATATTTAAATATTATTAAAAAAGAACCCTGAACAGAATATTCCCAATAAATGTCTACTATATTACTTGACTTTATAACAAAATTTTAGAATACTAAATGATAAGCAGGTTACAGAGAAAGAAATCCTTGGCCAAATTAAAAATGTTCAGATAAATTGCTGAGACTGGATGACATCTCTTCAAGAGTGCTCAAGAAAGCTACTGATTAAATATAACTGAGTTAAAAATTATTCAGACCTCTTCAGTTTTTAAACACTTTATTGTATTGTAGCATTATTTCTAAACTTATAAATCTGCCACTTTGCCCATCCAATCAAGCTCTAGATACATCTCCAGGATGACTGAAGAGGATCCACCTGACCGCAATTCAGAAAACCACAGCATTTAAATAATTTTGAAGGGCTTTTTGAAAATGTTTTCACATTGTATCATCTGGGGTTATAAAGTATATATTGATCAGTAAAATGGTAACATTATCAATTTAAAATTAAATCTACAACACAGGAAATGAAGGGGTATGAATGTTTTCTGGATCCACTGTATAAAAAAATATGGTCTTCGTTGTCTGCAGTGGGTTGGCACCCTGCCCAGGGTTTGTTTCCTGCCTTGCGCCCTGTGTTGGCTGGGATTGGCTCCAGCAGACTCCCGTGACCCTGTAGTTAGGATATAGCTGGCTGGATAATGGATGGATGGATGGATGGTCTTCATTGTAACCAGCTATCAATAACTTTTTCCCAAGCTATTTCATTTTGGTAAACATGCAAAGCTACTGCACTCCTCCTGACCACAGAGTAATCTCAGAATGAATGAGAATTTTTGTGTCAGTGATGACAGACAGAGCTCCACACCATGTACTGTATAATTATATTGAAATTAACAACACCATCACACATCATATATAGTAATATGTCTAAGATGGTGTGGGAGTGTGCGTTTACTTTATTCTAAATGTCAATGAAGCTCCCACAGGTTTTTCCTTCTTAACTGGCATCCCTTCTTTTACCTGTAATTTCTGTTTACTAAGCAGATGGGAAAATGGGAGTTTGGATGTTTTATTTGTGTAAATGTTTAGTTATGCACTTTTATGTCATTGCTTTATCCTTCTAAAGGTCTCTGGGCTTGAGAAATGTACTGACTGATGCTGAAGGTAAAACCCAACCTGCTGGATTTGAACAATACAGGATGGTGACTGTAGTGGGATGGTGCCTTGGGTTCCTTGATCAAGCAAAGCCACACATGAATGCATCAGCAGACTTGTGCATTATTATTTAGCAGGTGCAGCTTTTTGTGTCATTGAAATATACCTATCTGTGAAGGGCCTTCTTCAGCAGGATAGCAAAGACATTGAATGAAGTCTGGAAGAGAAGTGTAAATTAACCCTAAACCAGTGGTGTCCTAGTTAACAGATTGAAATGAAATCAAGGTGGGGTAAGGTAAAAAGAACCATGTGATTTACAGGTCCCTAGTAGCTAATGTATAACAAGAATGGAATTATCTATGTTACACCCTTTTGAACCTATGTTAATAATTTTAATATATTTTCCTTACTTATTTATTTTTTTATTGGTTTATGTTCCATCATAAAATATGATGCTTTATTATCCTTTTTTAACAGAGAAAAAATTGAACTGCAAGAAACTAACAATGTGCATTTGGGTCAACTTGCATTTGTCAAAATTGTGTGAATGATGTAAAATATTTTAACACTATGTTGGTGAGGGGGAAAACAGGATTTTCTTTTAAGGGCCCAACTGATAGGAGGGATATACTGTATGTAATGATATTTGATTACCTGTGAACTGCCACATTTTTGCAAAGACTACAACAGTTTGTTGAAAATGTCACACACAAGAGTACTTTAGGACAAAGAGATAAAGGACTTACTTTTCATGTTAACCTACTTCTGTAAAAGCTTCATTAAAGAATCCCTTTGCCCAAACATTTTCTACTCAATAAGTCAGCAATTAAAACTCCCTCCATCTTAAATCTTTCACAATGTGGTTTCTTCAAAGAAGACAATTTAATATCCAAGTAAATGAAAATATAACTTTAATTTAAAATATAGCAAATGATTTCATTATACAGTATACAGTAAACTGGAGGATGTTTAAAAGGTGTACAGACTTAGACAATGTTAATTTACATGCATTAAATCTTCCTACCAATGATAAATGCAAACTCTCGTAGCAACTACCTAGATCATAACAGGCAATTTAGCCAGGACATCAGGAAAAACCCAAGTCTTTTTAACAGATGCCCAGGGGTCTTTTATTACCACATAGAGGACCTATTTTTTCAGCAGTGTCTCCCTCATTGCACTAGGGCAATGGAAGCCACATAGAGACCACAGGGTAAGTGTTTCCTAATGGCGATGGAGTGGGCATTGTATCTTCCAGCAGTTTCAGACAGTCTCTCAGATGTGCCAGTTTAAATTATCAGTTCGGTTCTGGTGTGGTCACTTGAGGGTGACCATTTATCCGTCCTACCAAATTGCTAAAGCCTTGCCTGCAGTAGGAACACCATAGGGCAGCTTAATCCGTTGTATTTAACAATAACACATTCCTGCAGTGTGCCAATAGGCCTCTCCCTTGCTTCTTATGTTATTCACGGCATTAAGGAATGTTCAGAAACCTGACCAAGTGTAGCCTTTGTCTTACTGTACCCTAAGCTATAAATGAAGGACTGCTTTAAGATGACCTGATCAGGCATTATTCAACCTGGTCAACTGTGTGTGAATGAGTACCTGACAAGCTTTCATATGTTTGGCAAGTTGCAAAGCAGTACCTCATTTCACAAGTTGTGGTTCTGGTCAGACAACTAAAATAAATTGACCATTTTTGTGTATTATTTTTATTCCAGAAAATATGATATTTCTTTTTTCATCATTGTATGGAGAATGACTGACTGTATTTATAGTATGTACATACTAAGTACATACTAAGCAGGCAAGGTCAAGTGGTTTAATAGTTGTTCCACCAAATATTAGAATATACAAGACTGATGGTCTGCAGTGGTAGTATGATTGCTGATGCCAGACATGGAGCTTCCAGCAATTCATAAACTTCTGCCCTCTTGGGACTTTTACGCAATACTATCTGAAGTGTTTACAGAGATTAGCACGATAAACCAAAATATCCAATAAGCCACAGTTTTGTCTGGGAAAACAGTATGATAATGATCAGAGGAGAATGGCCAGACTGATTTGAACTAATAGGCCACACACACAAGCAACATTTCTTTACATCAGTGATCTGCAGATGAGCATCTCTAAATGCAGATGGCCTACAGAACTAATAGACAAAGCAAGGTTCTTTTTCTGTCAGCTAAGAACAGGAAGAGGTGAGTACTGTGGGTACATGATTACTAAAACTGAAGGATTCCATTATGAAAATAGGTTAAGCTTTTTTAAATGAATGCTTACTGCAGAAAAATGCATCATGTGTATAACTGGCAGATTAAATGGACAAAAAACAAAATAAACAAAACAATCATCAGCTAGTCCTATGAAATAATGTCTTCTTCAGACAGTATTCAAACTGACTGACTTCATCCAGTGGAGGCATTCTTAGATATGCTCTAGGCAGGAAGGAGCGGGTTTGTTGGCGGAAATGGAGGTAATTTCACAGGTCTTTGATTTTCCCTTCTGATGGCAAAAAGTGGAGAAGATGTGAACAACATCACCAATCCCCGGCTCAGAGTGATATTGCAGTAGTGAGTAAACCATGAAGATATCTCCTATTGACATGTGTATGACACACCATTAGCCTACTTAGTCCCTAAATTTCAATTCAACAGAGTAGATGTGTAATAAGAAGGAACAGGAGGTATGCAGTGTGGATTTTTGTCCAAAAGGTCTGCAGGAACTTTGTGATGCTATGGAGACATTATTGACTGAGATCCTAAGGAATGTTAAAAGTACCTTGTTGAATCCATGACGTGATCACTCCTGGCTGTGCTGGAGGCAAAGTCTAGTCCTGATAAATAGGTGTATCTAATAAAGTACCACTGAGGGTATACTGAACCAGATGGAATGGTCCTGCTTGATGCTTTCCAAATTAGGGCTATCCAAATAAAGCTAAAGCCATTAATATAATTTGCATCTAAGAAATTTGTGAGGGGTGCATGTTTTGTTTTATTTTCCAGCTAACATGGTAAGCATTTTCCAAGGTGAATTATGTATGTAGTTTATTGTAGGTATTCACAGGCTAGACCAGTGTCTTGGCTCAGTGATATATAGTGAGCGAAGTAAGTGATTTACTAGAGCATCCCATAAGGCAGCAATGATTCAGAACTGTGTCATTCTTTGGTAGTGACTTGGAGCCAAATATCTGGCTACTGCTGTACATTTACAGATGTTGTCCCAAAAATTATCTGTGGTTACGAAAGTATGGTAACAAATGAAAGGGTAAGATTGTAGATCAAAATATAGAATTCAGTTTTGGAGTAACTTAATTTAGTGGGATGATGAACTCAATGTTCTGTTTACAGATGACCTTTACCTCTAGCTACTTCAGCTTTCCACCAAAGACTTGTTCACAGAAAATTGATACATGTTAACATCAACACTGTAGGTGTAAAATCTCATACGTTTTCAGTGTAAATTTGATGCAACACTGGAAAGTATAAAATCAACACTTTTAAACGTTACTTTTTCACACTATTAAAGTATATTTAATTCAGCACTTTATGGTATAGAAATAGCAATGCAAAAAGTATTCTCAAAACCTCTTAGCCCAATTCAGGGACACTGGGGACTGAGGCCTTTCCTGGCACCACTGGACACAACTTTAGGCATGTCATCATTCTACTGCAGGGCACAAACATGTACACTCTCCGACCAAGCCAATTAAAAATCACCAATTCAGTACACCTTTTTGAATGTGGGAGGAAAACCAGAGGGAAGCCCAAGCTGACATTATTTTTTGAATAAGAAGGAAATCACATTGAATATAGTTTTTTCTATTAAACAAGTAAGCTACATAACTTACATTAGTTCTGGACTAATAAACCTTTACCCTGACCTTTACTTCACAAAAAACTCTTACAGAATCTGAAAAATTAAAAATAAAACATTTAAACACTTGAAGACTTGCAAACATGGAATCAGTAAATAATACTGTAAAATAATGAAAACACCCATGGCTGCCCCATTGCAATGCTGTTTACTCATCAAAAAAGAGGAATCAAAAACAAAATGTTTATATTTTGTAATTAACTTATCTTTCTATTAATAAAAAAATCTTGGAAGGAGATGAGAAGTAGTTTTCTCAGAGAGACACTTTCAAGTCCCGCGAGACAAGTCTTTGTGCCAAGAGATTTAACCACGCCCGGGGCCAGATATAAAAGACAAACAGTAGATGACAAAGTTGAACGTCATAAAGAATTCAAAAACGTTGGCGCTGTACACATGCAGAGCAGATTAGAGATAAGGGAAGTACGAAAATTAAAAAGTCTCAAAAAAAGGATAGTGAAGATCGCTTTAGCACAAACAAACGGAAATTATTACTAGGTGAAATAACAGTAAGAGAGATCGAATATATTGTTTGGATTCAAACTTTAAGTCAAATACTTGTAGATCGTCCAATTCATGCTACCATCAGGGAAAAAAAAGTAGTGTTTCTTCCCAATGAAGAAGCATATCCATGGGAATTAAAAGATTAAAGTGAAATCCTGGGAGAGAAAATTACAAAGCCCCACGAGACAAGAGCTTATCCAAACAGATTTGGAAAAGTCCTGCCCACATTATGCACATGGTTCAATCATTTCTCATTTGAGTAAATGCTATTGTCAGACACATTTCATGTAGAGAGAAAGAAACGATATTCACTCACGAGCAGTTATATGTTGTGTTGTCATGATGTAATTACAAACACGGAATCAAAATTCAATGCGATATTGATGAAAAGGTAAAAGTGAAAAGAGATCGAATATATGAACATAGCTGATATGACAGGAGTGCACCATGCAAGATGCAGATCATGCGGCACGGCAGCAGCAGCAAGCCAGCAGCTGAACGAGCAAAGAGGAGGTTAAAAAAAACAATTTGTTTCCCATTGTATCACCGTTTAAAAGGGGGTTTTGGAGGAGCAACCGGGTCTCCTTGGGGTGCATTAAGCTCCCCTCTTCACAACGTGAGCGGCAAAGATGCAAAATGTGATAATTTTCTTTTTCATTTTTCATGGCTATGTTACAGAGAATGCTATTAAAATGTATGTTGGAATATGTTGCGTTTAAACTCTAGAATCCCTGAAGGCCACGAAAAAAGTTGTAATCCCAGGCCACCTTAATTACCTTCACACCTCTCCATTGGCATCTTTTGTTTTGCAAATGTGTACTTTGTCAGCATGCCTATGTCGATCAAACACAGGAGGCTCTGCAGTCTACTTGTGATTTCATGCTGTAGGAAGATCAGTAAATAAATCAAGGTAAATAACAGTTGATCTGGCTTTTATATAAGTAACATATAAATGTTTTTTTATATAAAGACCATCACAAAACATAATCACAAACAAGACTTTACAGGATACCTTTGCGAGCTCTGTAAGCTCTGCTGTTTTGTTGAAGGACATACGTGTGGCAGATTCACTGGCAGAATGAAACCCAACCTGTTGCTGCATCCAAACCGTGCCATCTTTCGCCTTTATGCCTGGTGCAGCTGCGGTTTTCTTAAGTGTGACTTGGACATTTGTGGGGATGGCTTCTATTCTTCTTCTCCGATGTAGAACCCTCATCCTTCTTCAAGTTCACCTCTGTTATAGCATGTCCTTATTTGAAAACAGCAGTGTTAGATTGGGGGAAGCTCGAATGTGACAGAGAATAAAACTGATTTAAAAAAAAAAAAGTTAACCTTTACCAAATTTACACTGGCTGTTACAGACTCAAATGAAATGTATGTTTTTATTGTAGAACAGTAACAATAAGAGCAGCTCACTACTCAAAACAGTAAATGTTGGAAGAGGCTGGAATCGAACCTGGAATTTCTTGGTCATGAGGCAGCAGTTCTTACCTCTGCACCAGCCAAACGGTTGTGTCAGCATGTTATCCTTTGCTTATATTCTTGAATAAATTTTGTACATTTTGTGAAAGTGTTTATTTGATATATGGACTTCAGTCTTCGCCCATCATAAAATTCATGTCAAAATTTTGTCATATGTACTAACACATGAAAAAAGTTTCTATTTTAGCTATGTGTTCAACATTTCTTGCCTCACGTTTCATGTAATCCTACATTTACCCAGATCGTTGTAGGCACTGCCCACCTTAAATCCCTTCGCTCATCTCCATCAGCATCTTTTGTTTTGCAAATGTGTCGATCAGCACAAGCAGCAAGCAGCTTGCAATCCCATTCACCCATTTCTCTCCATCCACTACCTTCCCCACCCCACCCCCACAGCCGGAGCTCATCTCAGGCAATGAATTCTCCATCCACAAAGACTTCTTTATCTACATTTGAGGTCCTTGAGTTGCATAAATCGTTATTTGGAACACATACATTTCATGTGTGTTCAATGTCTACAAAGATAAGTGTGGGACAACAGGAAATGCAAGATATGTTGAACACATACCTAAAAGACTTTTTTCATGTTTTAGTACTAACATTAAAATTTTGACACGAGTCTGAATATCAAATAAACACTTTCACAAAAGGTACATGAATAACAAAACAAGTGCACTTTTATCTATACTACCCTCATTGACTGACTGACTGACTCACTCACTCACTGACTCATCACTAATTCTCCAACTTTCTGTGTAGGTAGAAGGCTGAAATTTGGCAGGCTCATTCCTTACAGCTTACTTACAAAAGTTGGGCAGGTTTCATTTCGAAATTCTACGTGTAACGGTTATAACAGTCGACAACGTTCGCCATGTTAAACTTTCTTATTTATGGCCCCATCTTCATGAAATTTGGTAGGTGGCTTCACTGTGCTAACTGAAACCGATGTACGTACTTATTTTAGTGGTATGACACCACTGTCGGCCGCCATATTGAACTTTCCAACGTCACTAATTGTCCAACTTCCCGAGTAGATAGAAGGCTGATATTTGGCAGGCTCATTCCTTACAGCTTACTTACAAAAGTTAATCAGGTTTCATTTCGAAATTGTACGCGTAACGGTCATAATGGTCGACAAAGTCCGCCATGTTGAACTTTCTTATTTATGGCCCCATCTTCACGAAATTTGGTAGGCGGCTTCCCTGCGCTAAACGAAACCAATGTACGTACTTATTTCGGTGATTTGATGCCACTGTTGGCCACCATATTGAACTTTCCAACAGTCTTTGTTACTTATGGGCCCATCTTCAAGAAATTTGGTACACGGGTTCCCAACGCTAACTGAAACCTACTTACATACATATATACGTCCATAGCCTGCAGCTCAGTCACCATGTGAGGCGGCGATGGGTCCCCCATCCCAACGCCTCCCACGTTGTTGGCTGCCTGCCTATATAAGGCCGTCCGTCGCTCCGGTCTCTACATTCCCTTCCTTGCTTCGCCACGGGATTCACGTCTCCCTGCTGATAACTACAGCCTTTTTTATTTAATCCACGGCTTCTCCGCTGTTTTATTGTTCATTTATTACAATTATAGTTATTGTGTAGGTATTTTAGACTTACTTTACATTGTTCAGGTACCCATTTCCTTTATCATTCCAACTGTACCCCCATTAACATGTCTATCGAGGTGATCACCATCGATCAAAGAACTGTCACTTACCGAGTTGTTTCCATGCCCGGAGATGGCACCTGCCTTTTCCATTCTCTTTGTTACATATTGCACAGCCATATCAGGCTCACTCTTGATATCCGGAGGAACATTCTGTCTTATGTATTGAATGACTGGGACAGGTTCAAGGTGTAGACTGATGACGGTACAGGAGATAATTATACTACACAGGAGCACTATAAGAGTGATATGCTTAAGCCCTTCACCTATGGTTCTGCATGTGAGTTGATGGCTGCTGCTGAACTGTTCGGTTGTCGCTTTCAAGTGTACCAATGCCTCTTAAACATCTTAGATTCACAGGTGACGATTTGAGTAGTGGACATTTTGATGTTTATGAATGTTTAAACTCTCAAAAGCTGGATGTGAAGTTATCGATGAAACCAGTTGTATGCTTACAACGCTTGACAGATGCTGAATGTCACTTCAACACAAGTCCTACAAATACTGTCGTAATTGAAACAAACCATGAAACTCAAACCGATTATGACAGCAGCAATCCAAGCTGTGAGATTTTAAACAAGATTGCTGTTCACATGGCCAACTGTACATTGCATGCTCAAGAGTAAGCTCAGCGCACAGTTTGGTTATATTACAACCGGAGGGCCGAACTGACAACGTGGTATACAAAGAGATCCTTAACAAATAATTATTGGTATATTTTCCCTCAGTTTAAAAAGGTTTAATTTTCTTCTTAATAAAAATTTTAAGGCAGTACTTCGCCGCTGCGGGTATTTTGCTAGTTCAACAATATAACCAAAGAAAAAAAAAATAGGGTTAGTGTACATCATTGTCATGACTGCTTTGATTTCCATTCAAGCTCACAATCTATTGTGACTTTTAAATTGTCACTATAAAGAAAGCCAACTATCCTTCCACCCAGGTTTTGAGCTTTCCCCACTCACATCCTTCTGTCCTTTTGACTTTTGTCCTTATTACTCTCATGCCATCATGGATTAGGGGAAATCAAAAATTCCTGAGACTTGCAGACCTTTGAGAGACTTGTCCTGAACTAGATGAGTCCTCTTGTGGTTGACCACCTGGACCCACTGCAGTTTGCCTATTGACAAAAATTGGAGTGGAGGAAGCAATTACAATGGTGATACAATGGGAAACAAGTAACAGTTGTTTTTTTACCTCCTTTTTGCTCGATCAGCTGCTGGCTTGCTGCTGCTGCACGTGCTGCCTGTATAGCAGCTGTTTTCCTTTGTCTCACTGCCTTGTCTCTCTTCTCCCCCAGACATCCTCAAACACTATTTGATCTCTTTTAGCTATTCTGTTATTTCACCGAGTAATATTTTACATTTGTTTGCGCTAATGCGATCTTTACTCTCATTTTTTGGAGACTTTCGAATTTTCCTACTTCCATTATCTTTAACCTGCTCTGCATGTATATCACGGGACTTGCTTCCAAAGGCTGTAAGTATGACATGACTTGACCATCTCACGGGATGTGAAAGTGTCTCACTCTGTCTCATCGCAGGAAAAAAGTCGTTGAAAATTTTTTTTTGTAATTGAGAGATATGACTGCACGTCTCTGAATGCGTTCTTTCTTCTTTGATCTGACGGCGGCACGGTGGTGCAGTGGATTGCACTGCAGCTCAGATCACCTTTTTGGCCACAATAATCATTCCAGTAGAGTGGGCAGACATTTCCCTAGCCCTCAGAGACACTTTAAAGATGACTGCAACATTATAATCCAGTAAAATCTACTTCAGTCAGCACCATGGAGTTAGCTAATCACATCATATATATTCATCTATTTATGTATTTATCTATTTAAAAGAGCTTATATAAAAAGCCACAATCCAAAGTACTATCTATCTATCTATCTATCTATCTATCTATCTATCTATCTATCTATCTATCTATCTATCTATCTATCTATCTATCTATCTATCATGAACTCCTGGTAGTTCAGTCCAATAATATACTTAAAATTATTTCAACAAATTTAAACACATAGAATACATGCTCCTTTAAACTCCCTTAATGTTTTAGTTCATGCTCTCTTTTCATAAATAACCCAACACTGCACCAGTACAGTATAATTCATATACAGTTGTACATTCTCCAGGTTTAACCTCCATCATGAATATTCATCAATGGCCAACAAATAGTGAAAACATTCCTGATCAAAAAGATACAGTTGGAATGGGGAAACCAATAAAGCCCTTCATTAAATAAAGCACTCCTCAGAACTACTGAGGAACTTTGCATGCCATGGTACCTCCTTGGAATGCAAACTTGTATGTCACATTCACTTTGCTCTCAACAGCCAGGCTGACATGATACACCCTACACTCTTCCATAAACCATAAAGCCTTCGCCCAGGTTTCAGCATTTCTTTCTAATAATTGACATGCTTCCCAGTATTAGTTGGTGATCTTGCAAATGTGCTTCATGTCCACATGATGTACTTACTTCTAGAGTACAGCTGAATCTAACTCTCATACTCTTTAGTTTAAACCCTCACATCTCAGTGAAATGCCAGAAGATACAGAGCACTCTGAAGTCATATTAAATCATCTAGACTCACAAGAGACTCTAGTATTACAGAGACCAAGGCTATCAAACTAAAGTACATTCCCATGGGTCGGACAGCATTTCAGTTGTGAGAGAAATTCAAACTGTTGGAGACTTAGTAACACAGTAGCAGATAAAATGGATTGCACTGAGCCAGATAATTGGGAAGAATTCTGAATTATGCACTTTAGTGTGCACTGCATGTAAAATTATGCACAGAAGTCATTCGGAGAGCCTAGAAAATCAACTCTAGTGTCATATACTACATTAGGAAGGGATTACAAAAGATGGAGAGATCATTTTGTAACCACTGTATTTGATTGTGTTGCGCAAACAACAAAACAATCACTAGATACTTCATAAACAAAATTACTGAGATTTATGTGGACTTTTATTGTTTGTTATACAAAAAAGGCTACTCCAGGGTTGGAATTGCACAAATAAATGCTCAATTAACACAAAATAAATAAAGTAACAAATGATGATCATGCTGCTATACAAAGAAGTAAAGGGTTAGCACACCCTGAAATCATGTGATGCATTTAGCTGACATAGTTTGAGCTTCAAAATAATGTAAGTCTAAATAAAGAAAAGTCAAATAATCATCTTAGGCACTGTTCACACTACTACATTAGTCTCTATTGTAACATTTTTTTCATACTACCCCAGAGATTTGAACCCCTGAAAATGGAAACTTTGGAAAACACTGTCAAGATCTATATACTTCTAGGACACCTGTCTTGGCTTTGCAGTGTGGGTGGGTGAAAATGTAACCTTTTGAAAACACAGACTCTAATCACACTATAAGTTGTCTGTGCTTATCATATAGCCCTTCCCTGATTGGATCCTGCTCATTATAACATCTCATTCCCTGATTGGTCCCCTTCACTGAAGAAAACAGTGGACATATAGGAGTTGCTTTTCATGGCACTTGTTGTGTTGCTTACCTATGTGCACATTTTTTTAGAAAATGCATACATGGACAAAAGGCAATGTTTACCAGTTGCTGCAGTTTTGTGATAAATCTCTTGGCTGGCGCTGCTACCATCCCTTCAAAGATTTTTCAGCCAATACGTGCATACCCAGTGTAGGTGAACTGCTGTGTCATATGTATTTTTGATTGTTTTAGTGTGGACTGAGATACTTTCATAAACAATGTGAATACTAGATTTTAAATGAAAACATATCAGTGTGGACATAACACAAGACATGGGGAAATGACAAAGACCTTGATATGGTGCCTGAGATATTTGGGAGCAGTCACTGAACACACTGTTTCTCTTCAAACTGCACAAAACATCACACAGATAGAAGATTAATTTTAAAGGAATATGAGATGAGCAAGACAAAATCAAAATCAAGAAGTGTTCTAAATTCAAAAAAGCAAATGAAGCATTAAACCAAAATAAAAACCATAAATCAATATTAAAATAACACAAGTAGTAGTAATCAATAAATCAGAATTTGCCTAAATCTAACAGTTTGAGAACCTTGAGAATTCTGGACAGATACCTTTTGTGTTGTTTCAGTTTTGATGTCGTGATGGAATTATTTTTAATATTATTATTATAATGATTTGTATCATTATAGTTTCTACACTTCTGACTTTGTACTTAAGTGTTTTGCACGTTTTACGATAGAAAGATGAGTTTGTTACTTTTTTAAGACAAAAAATGCAATGCTTTTTACAAGTTTCTTCATGAAAAAATATAATGCTAAAGAGGCTACTTTTGGTCTACATCAGGTCAGATTGGATAACATGCACTGGTATAGCGCATTGCCACACCCACCACATGATGAAACAGCTTGGGATCCCAGTTGTTAACAGGAAGACACTTGGTCCAGTTCCATGCTCCAGAACTGGACCAGCTATCTGCCACAGCAAGGTGTTATGTGGGTGACCCCTTGGTCTAGCAGTTCACGTCCTCAGCAATGAGAATACTGCGAGCTGGATCACCCTCTGGGTATCACACCACATGGCCGTAGTGCTCTAACTGACGCTCCCTCACAATGCAGGTAATGCGCCTCTTTTGGGATACAAAGTCAAACCAGCGGTACCCCAAGGATTTCCCGAAGAGACACAGTACCAAAGGAGTCCAGTCTCCGTCTCAGGTTACTGAATAGCGGTCATGTCTTGCAACCATATAGCAAAACAGAGAGCACCATGACCACGACCTAATGAAGACCAGCTCTCCCATTCCATTTACTGAGGGGAATGAAGTTAAACTGCATCCAGGCCTGCAAGTGGTCCTCCAACTTGAAGGGAAAACTTGGGGGTTGGTTGCAGGATTTGCACTCCAGCCACTGTAACAACTTCACACAGTTCCGAAAAGGCAGACAGGGCTCCTTTGAGCTCTCCATGGGAGTAGCTCTGTTGTAGCCACCCACAGGAAGGCTGCTCACATTGTGAAGGGGATGGGGGAAAGCCCTCGGGAGCCTCATCCCCGTAAGAGTTGTAATTGTCTGAGAGACAATACGGGTCCCAATCTGAGGTGGCCCATCTAGATAGGCATGTGTAACAATTATGGTTCATCACCATTTTATATGGTTTTTTTTTTATGGTGGCAGCCATATTTACAGCTGCCATGTTTCAACCATGTGACTGTCTTCATATGAGTACTAAAGATAGCAGAACTGTACAGTGGATACCCTCACTTTTCAATAAAGAAACTAAGAACTTTCTTGTCTTTTTTGATTAGGAAAATTTATGATTCCTGCCAGCTCACAAATTTAAAAAGTAGTAGAGGTCTCAAAACTAAAAGCCGGATCTGCCTTCTTCACAAGGTTGAATTCCCTGGAAAAAATACCATACCACAGGTAGCCTAACCTCAACATGCACAGACCCAAATCCAAGAAGGCAAGGAGAAAATAAGTTAAAAATAGATTTTTCATAAAGCAAACACTTTTAAATCGTCAAACCAAAGAATAGTATCTTAATAATGAAGCAGGGAGCAAAGGCAGTAAACCTGAAGAGAATTACAAAATCATAAAAGAAAAAAAAATAGAAATCAGAACTAAGAGATCAATGCCAAAACTGCTATATCGTGTGCAGTTTCAGCTTAAATACTGCTGGTGCTAGGACTACAGCCTCATATTTAGGTGACACTGCCTCCTTAGGCTCCATATACAGTAGAGAGGGCAAAGAAAACTAATACATACAATACAATAAAACACATAAATGACATTAAACAAACAGAATAAAATTAAAAACAAAATTTACAGCAAATACAAAATGTTGTGAAAAAAAAACAAGCTACATAAGCCAGGGGCAAAATGCTGGCATTACCATAAATAAAATTGTATTTTTTGTTGATTTAATACTTGACTTGGTTCTCTTTTTGGCTTGTCAAATATCTCTTTGTTTAAAGGTCTATAGACCCTTCCTTTTCTTTTTGACTACAAGTTTGCCTTCTCTTTTAAAATTTGTTCATCTGCCAGTCCCTATCATTCAAATCTTTACTGAACATTTTGTCTTAAGTCACCAAACCTCTGCAGATGCTTCAAAATTCAGAAGCACATTTGGTGTTCAATCAGCCGAGGTGGGCACATGTTCAGACCCCTACATTGGCTCCTTGTAACAGCATATAGTAAGTTCAAATTCTTGATGCTTGCCTACAGAGCAGTCAGTGGATCTGGAACTACATATATGGAGACACTAGGATGGTCTTATGCTTTTTCTTGACCACTCAGGTCTGTTGATGAATGGTTTCTAGTAATGCCACCTCTGTATTGCATCAAATCTAAATCTGTGCCTTGTGTAGCTCCTAGTTGGTGAAAAAAGGTTGCGCACCTCCATCCAAAATTATGACTTCTTCGATGAGTTTAGGAAGCATTTGAAGACTCTTTTGTTCAGAGAATATCTAATTGATATTAGCTGTTAGGTTTTATAACCTTTTTTTTGTTCTGAGCTCTTCACTTGTGATGATTAATTCTGTAACCATGTCCTGTAATACTTGCTCACTCCCCTAGACTGTTTACTCGATTTTGTTGACCTCCTTTGGACAAAAGCTTTTGCAAAGCAAATACATGAAAATGTAAATGTCTATATCAGAGTGCATCACAAGTGCAGTCACCTGAAACTTTTGGTGCATTTCAGTTTAAATCGTTGCTCTTTTGTTCTGTTTTTATATTTTTTGTGATCTATAACATTTATTATTTTTATGGGATTTTGTGGATGGATTTACACATTCTATACATTGATCCAGGGGTCTTAGACATTAAAGATTATGATTTCCTCATGAAGTTTTTGATTGTAGTGTAAACTGAGAAAGTTCAATATTTTTTCAGCTATTCCATAATGTCACCAAACCTCTGCAAACAGAGGGGACTGGGCGGTCTCTTGGTCTGGAATCCCTACAGATTTTATTTTTTTTCTCCAGCCGTCTGGAATTTTTTTTTTTTGCTTTATCTGACCACCCTGGCCATCGGACCTTACTTATTCTATGTTAATTAATGTTGACTTATTTTTTTATTTTTTATTGTGTCTTCTATTTTTCTATTCTTCATTTTGTAAAGCACTTTGAGCTACATTTTTTGTATGAAAATGTGCTATATAAATAAATGTTGTTGTTGTAATGCCATCATGTTTCCTATGGACACCTCTGTTTTGGGGCTTGTTGTCATAGCAATACTCCCACAATTCTGTGTACTGCCTGTGATGACATCAAGGTGAAAGTTTAAAGGTCACTTTAAACACCAATAGTGTTTATGTCTAGACCTAGTATTCAGATCTTTCAAAACTTTGCTCCTTTTGACCATCCAGTTTTTCAATCTCTTGCTCCCACTTTTGCTCACAAACTTTTCCAGTTTGTCTGAAAGATAGGGTTGACTTTCAGTTCCCACCTTTTGACCGCGTGTATCTTCTGATCCTCTTTATTAAAAACATTACTGGCTCTCTCTGAGTAAGTATAATATTTTTGTGTTCTTGACATTTTTTCGAAGGTTATTCAAGTATAATTTTGCCACATCTATCCAACATATTCCGAGTAAAAGCATGATCTTTTAGTTCTGCATTTTTGATGATATGTTAATCTGCTTTACATACTCGTGTTTTTTTAGCTGTCTTTTTCCTGCTTGATCATGTCTACTTATTCCCTAGCTCGTAGACTCATTAATTTGCATCCATGTTTTAACTATTTTGCAAATCATTTTAGCCCTCCCTTGACCCCCAAAGTGGGGCTGGACTTTAATTAGGTGAGGAACAATTCTAAGCAGATGTGAATGTGCAGGGAAGATAGTTAAAGGCCACAAGGACAGCAAAAAACCAGCATGTGATTAATTAAGGTTGAGAGGGGGAAAGAAAGACAGAAGATGACAAGCAACAACCTTCTCCAGAAGATAGCCCTTATAGCAAAGGGCTATATACCTGTACTGTATGAAATGCAAGTCCATCACAGGGCACACAAACCCACACACTTGGGTCTGTCAACTGCGGGCAGTACAGGGCAGGGAGCAAAGGCAGTAAATCCATGAACCATGTGGTTGACCCTAAGCCCTCCCTGCTCCGCCCACCAAATCAAACCAAGTGCCAAATTATTATTGTTCAAAATTTTGATTATTATTATACATAAATAACAAATAAACTGGATAGATATGATCAAATTATAAACATTTCAGTATTAATAAAGATGAACAGAAAATGTTCAGAGTGATATGGTTATCATGGGCTGATTTATCTAATTTTTTTAACATACTTTATATTATCACAATTTAGCTTTTTGTACCGATACCTGAAGATCTACACAAATATAAATACATTCATATCTAACTATACTGTCTCTGCCTGTGCATTGTCTGTGTGGATTTTGTACCTTTTAACTGTGTCCATGTCCAGGGTACTCCAGCTTCCCGCTCCATAGATAGATTGATGACTCTAAGTTGGCTCAGTGTAAAAAAGTGTGGATGAATGCACTCCAAGATGGACAGGGACCCTATCCAGGGTTGCTTTCTGACACTTGATGCTACCAGTACTGGTTCTGGTTTGCTACAATCTTGAATTAGAATTGGATTGTTCAGGTAAAGAAAGGATAGATTAATATTGTGAGGACAAGCTACGATGAGAACACACAGATTCTTCCAAACACAATCATGATAAACGTTCAGCTGTTTTAAAACTGCAACAACTAACAAGAAAAAGTTAAACAGTTTCCTGAGGGAGCCTTTCTAAAGTAGGTGAAATACAATGGTTCATTGTGTGGCAAGAAAGACAAAAATAAAGACTATGGGTGTGACACCTTTTTCTAAAAAATAAAAATCAAAGTGCACAGGCTAATGGCTTATTCTTTTCCTGAAATTCTGGATAGCTTTATCTCAGCATTAATATTTCAAATATTCCCCCGCTTCCTTGTAGATAACCATCAAATGAAATTGTAACATAAAGTGTTTATGTCCAGGCTTTTTAAATGTCAGTCACATCTTCATTTTTTTTCCAGTATTCATCATTGGCCTGTGCATACTTCACATGCATTGATACCACATAATGGGCTTAAACAAGATATTCAACATTCTCAACAGAAATTCTTGGAGCATTTGCCTGAATAGTTGGTAACATTTACGATGACGGTCCTGCATTCCCCTGCTCAATTATGGGTTACACAGTGACCATAAAAAGTGTTCATCCTTGTTGGATTTAACATGTTTTATTTTGTTGCACCATGGAACCACAACCTATTTTTATGCCACTCATAAACACGAGTACTTTATAATGTCAAAGTGAAAAAAAATCCAGACACTTGCTAAATAATTAAAAATAAAATAATTGATGGCATTATTATTTTCCTCTTGATTTTATACACCAAAAGTACCTCTAAAGAATCCAAGTTTTGTCTCCAAATGACCAATAAAATCATTTACAATTCCTATAAAAAGTCATTTTCACATTTTATTCTTATACAATATTGAAGCACAATGGATTTACTTTGGATTTTGTGCCAATGATAAACAGAAGAAAAGACTCTTTAATATTAATTGCCAATAATCTGTGAATCTGCTCAGAGTGGAGTGTCTAGACAAGACATAATAAGCTATAGTAAGGGAAGTTGACAAGAGGACTACAGCAGCTCAAAAGGAGTTACAGTCCTTCATGCAAGGGATGTAAGACACTATACACTAAACAACAATAGCAGACATACACTTCATAAAGCTGGCTTATTTGGAAGCGTGGCATAAAAAAAAAAGCCTTTGTGGAAACAACCCATATCACATCTCAGTCGGAATTTGCCCAGAGGCGTGTAAGGGACTGAACAATTTGGAGGAACATTCTTTGGTCTGATGAGAACAAAACTGAACTTGTGGGTCTCAATGCTAAGCACTATATTTGGCGTGAAGCTAACCCAGCCCTTTACATTGAAAATTCCATCTCTATAGTGAAGCATGGTGGAAGCAGCATAAAGCTTGGGATTTTTCTTTTTGTATCAGGAACTAGATAAATTACAATGATAAAAAGAAAAATAGAATTAGCAAAAAACCCAATTAAATGGATCATGGTTCCATGTTATAATACGACAGAATCTGAAAAGTCTTTGGTGAGTTGTTTTATAACTACCTATAGTTAACTTCAGTTGCAGGCCTCATTTCTTTTTATTCACTTCTTAAATTGTATTTACTGTATTTTGTCAGGTTGTGGCAGCTACATGGCACAAGGCAAGAATTCAGAATGAAATTACTGCTGTCAGTGGAATTTTATGTTGTCTCCTTCATAGCAGTGCACAAATAACTTCACCCCCCCATCCAACAAAATTGAACACCAGTCTGTACCAGCACAGCTATGCCTAGATATTCTTGGGAGGATCAAAAACTGGAGGAATCTTGTTTGGCAACATCATCTTGTAAACATCTGAGGTGATATGGACCCACTGAACCAGTTTGTTAAAATTTGTTTGTTCCATGTCTGTTACAGCTCAGAATTGAGGTCTTCTTGATTTAAGTCTGTCAGTCAGGAAAGTAATGTCACAGTGGAGAAGTGAAGGATTATCCAGGATGTTTTGTACTCAAGGAGAAAGACGCCAGGACTGAGCACTGGGTGCTAGCGAGTTAGTTTCGGAAAAATCATTTCAGTAATAAGGCAAAAATAAATAAAAAATAATAAAAAGTAATAATGTGGTGAAGCTGGGTGTCAAGCAATTTGACATGTGAACTTTACCCAAAATGAATCACAATAATACGCTGCTGAGAAAACCATGCCAAGAGTCGAGCATTCATTACAGAGGGACTTGGACAGCATACAGGCTTGATAAGATGACATTTAATATAAGCAAATGTAAAGTATTACATGTAGGAAGTAAGAATGTTAGGTTTGAAAGCAGAGTGGGAGGTTTGAAAATCTAAAGTGCGCCTTATGAGAAGGATTTAGGAATCATAGTGGACTCAACATTGCCAACTACCAGACAATTTTTAGAAGCCATTAAGAAAACTAACAGAATGTTAGGTTATATAGCACAATGTGCAGAGTATAAGTCCAAGGAGGTTATACCCAAGCTTTATAATGCACTGAAGAGGCCTCATCTGGAGTACTGTGTGCGGTTTTGGTCTCCAGGCTATAAAAAAAGGACATAGCAACAGTAGAAAAACTCCAGGTTGATATTATCCTGGTATTTTTGAATATTGTGTGTAAATTTCCACTACTCAGGATATCAGAGAAATGCATTAAGGAAGATGTGGTGTTCTTCCCTGAATGGATAACAGTCCATCAAAACCTAGGATTTTATGAAGTTTAACAATCTGAGAGCTATGTTGTCATCATTTGAAGTGAAAGATTAAGAATGTTCAGGGATGGAATGGCTTGCAATTTTTCAGCTTCTTAGATCTCTTTTGATTTTGATGATATTTCACTCTTAATAATGACACTACAAGTTCAACATTTTGCTTAGGCATAACTAATGTGGTATTGCAGGCTGCCTTTCAGCTACCCTCTAGTTTTCTTAACAGAGTCGAAGATTTCCTGCTTGAATGCTTAGTTTATGCTTTCAAATGTTCCTGTCCATTTCTTGTTTTGGACTTTGTTAAAGCTTTGTAAATGTTTATCAGTGGTACCAGGGTCCTTATTTTGAAGGAATTCTTGAGAGTTTTTCACTGTTCTTACCCCAGCCTGGGACATATTCTTTATGGGAACCCTTTGGAATGTACTGGGGTAAATCAAAAAGAAAAGAATTTGAAAATTACGCTGTAACTGCAAAGATAGAAGCTGACACAATGTGACACGTTCATGATGGCTAAAGGAGATGAACAATGCTGCACTCTGCCATTAGTCTAGCTCAGGGGTGTGCAACTCCGAGGGCCACAGTGGTTGCAGGTCTTCATTCTACCCTTTTTCCTAATCCATGACCAGTTTTCACTGCTAATGAACTTATTATCCCTTCATTTTAATAGCCCAGTTTTTAAGGATGCAGACCTCTGATTTGATTCTTTTACAGTACAATACAATTTATTTTGGTATAGCCCAAACTCACAACAGCCCCCCAGCCTTGACTATAAGAAGACAACGAAAAACTCACAAAACAACCCTTGAAGGGAAAAAAATGAAAGAAACCTTGAGAAAGGCAGTTCAAAGAGAGACCCCTTTCCAGGTAAGTTGGGCATGCAGTGAGTGTCAAAAAGAAGGGGGTCAATGCAATACAATACACAGAACAGAACAAATCCTCAATACAGTATAAAAATAAACATTTTACAAGTACAGAACAGAATTTAACAGTAGATTATATCACATAGTATGATTTTGATTTGTTTAGAGTCTTGGAGAACCTCATTCATCAAGCGGCCTCCCCCAATTTTGGCCATTCCACAGCTGAAACAGCACTGGGCCAGCCAATCCAATGAAAGGATCCTTGTACCCCACGATTCCAGGGATCCTCCATCAGGGATGACTTTTCCTTAGGCAGGCAAAACAACACCAAGTGCCACATTTGAGTACCAAGAAGAGAAACAGAATAGGTGAGGGTTTTCTTCATTAAATGGCAGCCAAACAGAAGTGAAATGTGAAGTGAGTCAACAGGTGACCAGCTAAATTGGGACTTTAAACTCCAACCAGTTTAATTAGAAGCCAATTCTTGTTGCTAATTAAACCTGTTATTTAATTCAATGGCTTGTTGCTGCTCTCATTCTGTCACAGTAGACATCTCCAAAACTGTTTATTTTCTGTTTTTCCTAAGAACACTGTCAAAATGTATTGGTGACCAGAATAGATCAGCCTTACTGAGACCTTCACCCTTCTTTATTTTCAGATAATGTGTGATGAGCATATGTGAGCTGGTCATGTGGTGACTCATTTTATTTCTCACTATTTTTTGGCTTCTAATTAAGGAAAAAGAACACAACTCAGGGGTCTTAATTAAAACTAAGGCAAAAGAAGTGAAATAGAAGCAAAAACTAGTCACTAATTAAGAAAACGGTTAGGGCCGGTTTATACTTCACACTCAGAATGCGTATGCAAACAAATCATGGCTGGCAAGCGTTCCCAGCATTCATTTGATGCCTCCTCTGAGCACGTTGTCACAAATTAACACGACATGTATGTAATTTGCAGCACCAGCAAAATGTCGGGGAGGCATAGTGTGATCAAGTCAGAACGTGACGCCAGAGTCTCTGTTAACTATCTACATGTGACAGAAAGCCATTTTGCGGATTCTACAAGATCGATGTGTGTGCTTTGATGTTTGATGAATGGTTCGATGTGATGAAGCAAAATACTGACATATAAATGCATTCCTGGTGCTTTTATATTCACCCGTCGCATACTCCCCAATGTAATGACACAATCCATTTGAAAAGTCTCACCTACCATCTTCTGTGCATTCTTTTTTTTTCTTGTACCTCTCTAAAAGCATATTTTGAGCCACAAAGAAAAAAAAAGTTAGAGACACAGTGAAAAGGTTTATTTGTGATTAAAGTGGAAATTTCGGCTTGAATCTCGAAATGTCCACTAAAATTCTGTAGTTTATCATTGAAGTAGATTGTCGTAAATGTCATCTTAAAACCGACCCAGTAGTTAATCACTATTTGCTTCTGGGGCTCCCTCCAGCATTGACAGCAGCGGCAAGCAGCATTGGCCACACAGAACACATTAAACTTAGGATATTTCACCTCTCTGCACATTTAGAATCTTTAAATTTATACTTGATATCACTTTCATGATGAAGTGCATTAAAGTATATATATTACATTTTACAGATAAATTGTTAACTTCATTTAAATAATGAATACTGTTAATAATTACACATGTGGGGGCAGCGTAGTGGTGAAGCCATAGCGCTGCTGCCTCGCTGTAGGGAATAACGTCCCTGGTGTTCCCTGCCTGAATTTTGCATGTTTTCCTGGTGGGTTTCCACCAAAGACATGAAGGTTTGGGGATCTGGTGACACTAAAACGATGCTAGTGTGTGTGTGTACTTGTATTCACGCATGCTTGCGTTCACCTTGCATTGAGATGATGCCCTGTCCAGGGATTTTGTTTTTGTCTCACACCCGATGCTTGCTGGAATGGGCGCATCCCTGGATTGATGAATGTAATCATTAAACATCCTTCTCGGAGATATTGTGGCAAAGTGTCCTCAGCATTTAATGGATGTTTCAAGCAATTCACAACACAGCGAAGCTGAACGTTTTCTCACCGTGATGATATCTCGCACAGCCACATGGTGGAATCTTCCAGATTTATGTAAAGTACATGTGCAAGTATAAACAGTACAACATTTGCATAGCAGTAACATCAATAAATCTGGCATTAGAATAAAAAAAGCTGCAGCCACTGTGACCCCATTGGACCGCAGTTTGACACCCCTGGTCTACCAAAAGCCAAGTGAGATTTCCTTGGGTAGAGGGGATGAAACCTGCTGAAATTCACCAAAGGTTGTTGGCTCTGTATGTAAGTGAAAACAGCATGGCCATTAAAAGTTTTTTAAAGAGTATAAAGGCCTAAAGCAGAAAGAACAGATGTAACTAATGAAACTCAATCTGGTCAACAATCAACATTGCACACGCAAGCCCCTCATCAGCATTGTGAAACCCTAAGGCCAACGGATTATATTCCTGCTGTTGCTGCACAATTGGACATCCTCTATGAATCTGCACTTTGCCATAGTGCATTATGACTTGGGGTACCATAAAGTTTGTGCAAAATGGATAACCACACAGCTTACTGATCTGCACAAACCAACATCTTCCTGTGAATTTCTGCAGATTTCACTCATTCGGCCCAAAGAAATTTCACTACAGCGCATTAGTCAAAAATGGTGCAATTCTTCAGTTGAGTGTCCATGTTCGTTTGACTTTTACTTCAACTAAAATAATGTCAGAGAGCTGCACCGTGCATGTTCAAACTACACATACGTCATTTCAAGCATGTTGTATTGCATCTACTATATGACCATAATTATAACTTTTATCAGGCATCATTGTCAAAACATTTTAGCAATAGCACATTTTCAAGCACAACAAAGTTTTAGAGAGTTGCTCATAATCTTGGACACTGTAAAACAAACGGCACCGGCTTTCAGTGTCATGCAGCAATGTAGTGTCATAACTAGGGCCCTATGGAATCAGTCTTAATTTTTTCACAAATTCTGTTTTATTTTTCCTTGATTTGGATTTTACTGTAAGTAGCAACAGCTACAAGAAAACAATAATGAAATGGCACTTTATATTCCTTTTAATGAAACAGCACACTATCCCAGCTGAACCTTATTTTGCAGTTCCATTCATCAGGTAGGAGCCCAGATACTCCATGATGCTGTATGCGGAGACTGCAGTTGGACAGTGAGTGCCCTCCAGAATTGTAAGAGCTGCTACTAGTTTGATGCATCACTCTGAGATGAAGGCTAACTTCATTTTTAGGGTCTAGGATATTTGTTACAGCCTGATCTGATGTGTTCTCGGTCAGAAAGAACTTTTTGTAGAGGTGTATATGTTTATCGAGGTACTCTACTGATTCAAACCAGCTATTCCACCTGGTATTTCCTGACGCGGGGGTTCCTGGCAGGCTTCTTGAAGAAGGCAGACTTTACCCACATCACTAGAGATGCAGCCTCACTAAGGTATTTATAGTGCTGCCAGGTCTCCCGCCAAAGTGATGACATAACACAAGCAGGTTGAATGTACACCGTTAGGCATAACCGCTTTTAAAACTTCCTGGTATGCTTTCAGACAGTATGATGCATTGTCTGTAACCACTGCTAAAATGTCATTAAGATTCAGCTGCTTGTTACCTGTGAAAAGGTGGAAAAAGTTGCACCTCTCCATAAAGATAACATCTGCCAAAAAGTACTAGTCTTCAGTACGTGTAATTTTAATTATGTAAATTATTTATATTGATTCTTAAACCTTAAATGTTTACAGATTGAAAATGTGCATCATTATATCTGTCACTTCGTATCTTAAAATATTTACAAAGCAAAAGCAAACTAATCTGCAAGAAGTTAAACCCAGGAATTAAACAGAAAAAAAGAAAGAGAGATCTGCTTTTAAGGGCTTGTTGCATCTGAGGAGAAGCCTGTAGGTGCCGAGTTTATAACGGAAGAGTCAAATGTGGACCTTGCGTTCCTCGTCACTGTGAGGCAAAACATTTATTAAATCCAGAAACATCACTGTTAATTTTTAAAAAAGGAACCTGTTAACAACCAGTGCCATTCACTAATAACATTTTTTCTGCGGGAAAGAAAGTTAATACCGGTTAAATATAATTTCATGTACAATTAGAACTGCCTACATAAAAGAATTACCATACAGCCAAATGTTTACTCACCATCCACTATGTGGTCTCGGCTATCTGTGGTTTCATCAACTACAACATAAATTTTACTGCCACAAATCTTTCAAAGAACGACGTCCATATGTTTTTGAAAGACATGCGGTGAATGAGCTTCACAAGGACTGCTCTCATTTTCTGTCAGCATGCCTCCTTGTTTACAATGCTTAATAAAGAAAGGACGCATCTTTGTCATTTTTTCCAGTGATATGTTTTACTCGCATGACCACAAAGTCCTCCACAAACTGTAATCTTGCATCTGACGATTTTGTTGTTTCCTCTACTGTTACCTAAAAGGAAACACTTTTTGATCTTAATTTCTCCTTGTTCTTGAGATGGCTTTTAGATTTGACGTGGTTATTGCAAGTATCTTTTTGTGTCCAGTCTATGGTATGCTGGCAAAACTTGCATAAAAGCTGTTGTCCAGATTCGTAAAAGTCACCAGGATATTGTTGTGCCCTAAATTTTGCAGTTAAGCTCATGTTTCTTAGTTTTTTTCAACATAGTTAGGGTATCTGATACAGCTTGCTTCGACATTTGTGTCTGGTGCAGCTAGATAATTTGCACGCCTTTACACCGCATTCCAAATTATTATGCAAAATGTATTTAAGTGTCATAAAGATTAAATATTTTGTTTTTCAATTAAACTCATGGAGGGTATTGTGTCTCAGGGCTCTTTTGATCACTGAAATCAATCTCGGACACCTGTGATAATTAGTTTGCCAAGTGAGCCCAATTAAAGGAAGAACTACTAAAGAAGGCCACATTATTAAGCAGACCACCATTTTCAAGCAATATGGGAAAGAAAAAGGATCTCTCTGCTGCCGAAAAGTGTGAAATAGTTGAATGCCTTGGACAAGGTATGAAAGCATTTGATATTTCACGAAAACTTAAGCATGATCATCGTACTTTTAAAAGGTTTGTGGCTGAATCAGAGCACACACGGGTTCGTGCAGATAAAGGCAAAATGAGGAAGGTTTCTGCCAGACAAATACATCGGATTAAGAGAACAGCTGCTAAAATGCCATTACAAAGCAGCAAACAGGTATTTGAAGCTGCTGGTGCATCTGGAGTCCCACGAACATCAAGAAGCAGGATCCTCCAGAGGATTGCAAGTATGCATAAACCTTCTATTCGGCCACCCCTAACCAATGCTCACAAGCAGAAACGGCTGCAGTGGGCCCAGAACTACATGAAGACTAATTTTCAAACAGTCTTGTTTACATATAAGTGCCGTGCAACACTGGATGATCCAGATGGATGGAGTGGTGGATGGTTGGTGGAAGGCCTCCATGTCCCAACAAGGCTGCGACATCAGCAAGGAGGTGGCGGAGTCATGTTTTGGGCCGGAATCATGGGGAGAGAGCTGGTCGGCCCCTTTAGGGTCCCTGAAGGTGTGAAAATGAACTCTGAAAAGTATGTGGAGTTTCTGACTGACCACTTTCTCCCATGGTACAAAAAGAAGAACCGTGTTTTCTGTAATAAAATCATCTTCATGCATGACAATGCACTATCTCATGGTGCAAGAAATACCTCTGCATCATTGGCTGCTATCGGCACAAAATGAGAGAAACTCATGGTGTGGCCCCCATCCTCCCCTGACCTCAATCCTATTGAGAACCTTTGGAGCATCCTCAGCCAAAAGATCTATGAGGGTGGGAGGCAGTTTACATCCAAACAGCAGCTCTGGGAGGCTATTCTGACATCTGACAAAGAAATTCAAGCAGAAACTCTCCAAAAACTCACAAGTTCAATGGATGCAAGAATCGTGAAGCTGCTATCAAATAAGGGGTCCTATGTTAAGTGAAATTTATTGACTACTTTGCAGATCTTGACAAACAAATTCACTAAAGATGCTCAAAAAATCAGAAGATCAGTTAACACACAACAAAAAAATTTTCAAAATACACCATCCTAATAATTTTTTGTAAAAAAAAAACCTGCCAGCTTGCACTATGGGCAATAAGCAGTTTTGACATGACTAACAAATACAGTTCAAGTTTGTTCTGATCAGCCACCAATCCCTGATAAATAAGACCCAACACAACTCAGGGTTCATAATAAAGGATTTTTAATTCACCCAACTCAATGATCACAGCGAATATACAGATTCTTAAGTGTGCTCTCCCTCTTCTCTCTCTCTCTCCTCCAATGAGTGTCACCCACTTCTTTCCAACTTTGACTGATTAAAATGAGACAGCGGGCTTCCATTAAAGCTTGACCCAGGAATTGCTTCTGGTCTCTTGTCCCAGTCATCCGAAGCCCTTCCTGGTCATGCAGAAAGCAAGGCAGTCCTCTCTTGGCAGCGCCCTCTGGGTTGCATTTCCAGACTCCATTTGTCATGCAACCCTGCAGGTGTCCTAATTGGATTTAGCCCTGTCATGTGGGGAATGACCTAATTCTGGTAAGTCCATTCTTCCGGTCCTTCCACTAAGGCCTCCTGGCCAGGTATGAAACCTTCTGTAATCCCAGCCAAGATGTCTATCTTGCATTCTCGGCACATGCAATATATACAGTGTATCCGGAAAGTATTCACAGTGCATCACTTTTTCCACATTTTGTTATGTTACAGCCTTATTCTAAAATGGATTAAATTCATTTTTTTCCTCAGACTTCTACACACAACACCCCATAATGACAATGTAAAAAAGGTTTACTTGAGGTTTTTGCAAAATTATTAAAAATAAAAAAATTGAGAAAGCACATGTACATAAGTATTCACAGCCTTTGCCATGAAGCTCAAAATTGAGCTCAGGTGCATCCTGTTTCCCCGATCATCCTTGAGATGTTTCTGCAGCTTAATCGGGGTCCACCTGTGCTAAATTCAGTTGATTGGACATGATTTGGAAAGGCACATACCTGTCTATATAAGGTCCCACAGTTGACAGTTCATGTCAGAGCACAATCCAAGCATGAAGTCAAAGGAATTGTCTGTAGACCTTCGAGACAGGATTGTCTCAAAGCACAAATCTGGGGAAGGTTACAGAAAAATTTCTGCTGCTTTCAAGGTCCCAATGAGCACAGTGGCCTCCATCATCTATAAGTGGAAGAAGTTTGAAACCACCAGGAGTCTTCCTAGAGCTGGTCGGCCATCTAAACTGAGCGATCGGGGGAGAAGGGCCTTAGTCAGGGAGGTGACCAAGAACCCGATGGTCACTCTGTCAGAGCTCCAGAGGTCCTCTGTGGAGAGAGGAGAACCTTCCAGAAGGACAACCATCTCTGCAGCAGTCCACCAATCAGGCCTGTATGGCAGAGTGGCCAGACGGAAGCCACTCCTTAGTAAAAGCAACCCGCCTAGAGTTTGCCAAAAGCCACCTGAATGACTCTCAGACCATGAGAAACAAAATTCTCTGGTCTGATGAGACAAAGATTGAACTCTTTGGTGTGAATTCCAGGCGTCATGTTTGGAGGAAACCAGGCACCACTCATCACCAGGCCAATACCATCCCTACAGTGAAGCACAGTGGCAGCAGCATCATGCTGTGGGGATGTTTTTCAGCGGCAGGAACTGGGAGACTAGTCAGGACAAAGGGAAAGATAACTGCAGCAATATACAGAGTCATCCTGGATGAAAACCTGCTCCAGAGCACTCTTGACCTCAGACTCGGGCGACGGTTCATCTTTCAGCAGGACAACGACCCTAAGGACACAGCCAAGATATCAAAGGAGTGGCTTCAGGACAACTCTGTGAATGTCCTTGAGTGGCCCAACCAGAGCTCAGACTTGAATCTGATTGAACATCTCTGGAGAGATCTTAAAATGGCTGTGCACCAACGCTTCCCATCCAACCTGATGGAGTTTGAGAGGTGCTGCAAAGAGGAATGGGCGAAACTGGCCAAGGATAGGTATGTCAAGCTTGTGGCATCATATTCAAAAAGACTTGAGGCTGTAATTGCTGCCAAAGGTGCATCGACAAACTATTGAGCAAAGGCTGTGAATATTTATGTACATGTGATTCCTCAGCTTTTTTATTTTTAATAAATTTGCAAAAACCTCAAGTAAACTTTTTTCACATTGTCATTATGGGGTGTTTTGTGTAGAATTATGAGAAAAAAAAAAGAATTTAATACATTTTGGAATAAGGCTGTAACAAAACAAAGTGTGGAAAACGTGATGCGCTATGAATACTTTCCGGATGCACTGTATATATCAATTAATTAATATTGACAATTAAACATTGCTTAAATGTAAACATACATGTACTTATAGGTTTTAATCATTAATTGGACTCCAATTTTTTGGCTGTTTAAATATACATTTACTATATTTAAAAAGGTATTTTTGTATTCTTCAGTATATCAGCTAGACATTCGTAATTCTTGAGGTGTAATAAAATTATGTAGTACTTGTTTCTTACCAAAACACATACTGTATGACAAACAGAAACAAATAAACACAGCACAAATATTTTAAAAAGATGCAAATGTATCAAATGTTCATAAGCTGTTTATTAAGAATGCACAAGACTAGGCAAAAGATGCATTTCACTGTTAAGCTAACATGCCTATTGTTTACTAAGTAGCAATTTCAAATTATTCTTTATTCTGTTTCCAATTAAAAATGTAAGCTGAAGCACTTAAAACAAGCTTGCTGTCCAAACTGAAACAGTGTCCATTTTAATTTAAAGGACAAAATAAAAACGTCTGAATTCATTAAAAGTAGATTTTCTTGTAAAGTAGTTTTCTTTTTCTAAAGTAGTTTGCCTAATTGCAGAGGACGACTTCTCCAATTCCTTTTTCTCAGTTTGTTACTCAACTTTCTTTAATGTAAAGGCTAAGCTCTCTGGTAATACAAACCTTGAATGTTCTTTGTTTACACTACAGGAAGTTTATCAAAGTATCATGGTAGTTTTTTGCAGCAAAGGAGCACTGCTACTAAATTATCATAAATCTTAGAAAAGCAGGGGCTGAAAAGATAAGATTTTGTGATTGGCCAATTTACCAGTCAAGTCTATTTTAGTGAAAATCTGCCAATTGATCAGAGCATCCCTAATAAAAAGGTATACTTTGAACAATGGTACCTGGAAAGTCAAATATTTTGACCATAACACACTACTTTGAAAAATTACACCATCAATACCACAATGAGTTAAGCATGTCACAACAATGCAATTAGACTGGTCATCATTGTTAGAATGAGTAGCAATGATGATGATGTATTTTAAAGGATCTATGCAATTTGGCTTGATGTGGATTTCTGCAGGTCGAAGAGATGATTTTTTAAACCTTTCAAATTCTGGAACTTGTGAAGAACCTCTACTGAATGAAGAGTGAAGAAAAAAATGCTATTCACCACAATATACGTGGTTTTCTTTTGAAAAGGTATCATCTCACAAGACACACATCTCAATATATATTAGTTAAATCTAAGGATTTAACTCAATTGCTCTTTCAATGCTCTGATATACTAGGGGGTACCCAAAAATAAATGGAATCTGTACCTGGTGCACAATCTAGACTTAGTTGCAAATTTCACCACTAGGTGTAGCATACTTACAGTATTCTTTGGCAGTCTGCCAAGTGGCGTTGCACTGTGTTGTTCGAATGGCTTTCCATGTCAGTTTTTCTTGGTTCTTATTAAACATGTTCTGCGATTTCTGTGATGGGTGACCATAAAGAACAGTGAGTCTGCATTAAATTGTTTTCACTTAGGGAAAACAGCTGCTGACACTGTAGTGATGCTTGAAACTGCTTTTAAAGAGGAAGCTTTAAGTTAAACACAGGTTAATGAGTGGTTTTCGCATTTTAAACGAGGGAAATTGTCACTTGAAGACCAACCAAGATCCGGCTGACCTTCCACAATTAGGAATGATGAAAATCTTGAAAAAGTTTGCAATTCAATTTTGAAGATTGGAATATTAAAGAGATTTCAGAATTGACTTGTGTGTCTTGGAGTTCTTGCCACCTTCCCTACTCACCTGGGGCCTCATGTATAAACAGTGCGTACGCACAGAAATGTTGCGTAAGAACGTTTTCACGTTCAAATTGCGATGTATAAAACCTAAACTTGGCGTAAAGCCAAGCACTTTTCCATGGTACCTCATACCCTGTCGTATGCAAGTTCTCCGCTCGGTTTTGCAGACTGGCGACACCCAGCGTCAAAGCAGTGCTACTGTTCCTGTGTGGTTACTCTTTATTTCTTAGAACCACATTCCTGACGTGGTTTTATAAATACACTGAAACTAACTGCATATTGTTTATTAGTGTAATGGATCTGATTGTAATTAACTTGTAACAATATAATGGCCCAGGGAATAGCCATAGTATTCCAAATACCATAACTGCTTTAGCGTTGTTACTCTCACTGCACCTTCTTCTTTTTCTTCTTTCAACTGCTCCCTTTAAGGGTTGCCACAGCGGATCATCTTTTTCCATATTACTCTCACTGCACCACTCAGAGTATTTATATCACTGTATATGATTGGGGAATCACAGCAGCAGCTGATCAGAAAGAGAATAATCGGTATACAGCATCAAACACACGCTGTCTAAGCCACGGCAAAATGTTTCAAAGCCTTTCCTGTACGGACCTCGTGGTTCAGAAACAGTTTCATTCCAAGAACTATAAACACACTCAATGAATTGCACCTTGTAGAACTGTTTTTACTTATAAGTACAATCACCTCACTGTAAACTTGCACTACAGTTATAATACTGCACAACCTGCACCACTTTATAAAGTGCATATTTACATATGATGACGATATCATTTTTAAGATGAAATGCAGCAAAATATGTTGATTATATCATACAGATAAAACTTTAACTTCATTTAAATAGTCCGTATTGTATGAACATGGCCCGGATACAGACAGGCAGACATGTTCTTTTTCCACCACCACACGTTTATTTACAATATTTACAAAAGTCTTATGTGCACAGAAAAACCCCCCAAAGTCCTGGCCACACAACACCTTTCTTCGGGCCGCCTCTACTCTCTCTTCTCTTGTCTTGTCCTGTCTCCACCCGACTCCAGCCTTGAATGAAGGGAGGCGGCCCCTTTTATTAGCACCTGGATGTGCTCCAGGTGAATTCTGGCAATCACCCACCAACATGCCCCTGTGTGGCGGAAGTGCCGGCTGTACTCCCGGAAGCTCCCGGTGTCCCTTCTTCTCTTCCCCCCAGCACTTCCTGGTGTGGCGGAAGTACTGAGGTCCAGGGCTCCAAAGGCATCGGGGTGACCACGGGCCCCTACAGGGTTGTGCTTCCAAGCCCTCTACCTGTGGCCCCCAAAGCAACCAGGGTGGCGGCCCCCACGTGATCCAGGGCGGCCGTAGACCCTCTTCCGGTCCTTCAGGGCGTCCCGGCCAGGTCGTCGCCCCTGGCATCTCTGACAATTGTTAATAATTAAACATGTGAGGACACGGTGCCGCAGCGCTAGCAAGTTCACGTATTGTTCCTGCCTTGCACTGTGTATTTACTGAGGCTGGCGTGACACTGGAAGGATAGAGGATAGAATAATTAAACACACACTATGAAGATATTTCAATGTTCCTTAAAAGTTTTGAAGAATCGTTGTTGTAAGCTTACAGATGGCTTAACATCTATTACAGAGCTGATTGTGTGGCGATCGGTTACTTGGAGAAAGAAAAGTAAGGACAGGAATTGGAGGTTAGGACATTTGAAAAAGAGAGTACTGCTACAATAAATTATTTCATTGAAGGTAGTGCATGGTGCAGCAGCATCTTGTGTGAGACATGAACAATCACTGCGCCATCGTGTTTCCATGTTTAATAACATGCTTTCATTCCAATCATCATGAAAATGATATCACGTATACATCTCAGTATTCTAATTATTCAGGGAGCTGTAATATCACGAATGTAATGGATTCTGTGTCCTGTCGGAGAAAGAGAAAGAACGGAAGCATGTAGTGATTCACACCAGAGAGCACATAGAAGATCAAATACAAAACAAAGCATTTAACATGCTACTTTAGTTACGATGGGATTTGAGAAACTAGTAAATTAAATGATTTTAAGATAAAGTTTATGATGTTCTACTTTAATGATAAAATAAACTATGTTATTAAAGTGGAAATTTCGAGATTAAAGTTGACATTTCGTGCTTTTTTCCCACCGTGTGCCTATTTTTTTTTGTCTGTACCCTAATAAGCTCAGATGGTGGGCTACGACTCCCTTCTCATGGCGACTTTGATATCTGACAACTCCTTTTTTATTTTGGCACTGTGCGATTTTGTGAACGTGAGCTTTTGAGTTTCATGCTATGTCACTCGATCAACTTCCTTTTGTTGATTATATCACTGTTTAAATCAACAAATAGTACGTTTTTCCTTTGCCTCCACTTGGTATTTGCTGAAATTCTTATATTTTCCCTCGTGCTTTTCCCATTGTCTTTTCACAGAAGGCTGAGCTTAAGGACTGTTTATATTGATTTGCATTTTCAAAGAGGCATAATTCTGGGAGAAGTTTGGGCGGGACAGCACACGCGTGCACACGCGTTACTTTTCATGCTGACCGGGATTTATGTTGCGGAAAAACATGGAAGTTGGCGAACGCACAGATTCCGGCATCTAGATTTTTCTGTGCGTAAGCACATTTCGGCTTTTGTGCTTACGTCATGTTATAGTGTGAATTCTACGCACGACGTTATGCATGAGGCCCCTGATCTTGCTCCATGAAACTTATTCTTGAACCCACATATGAAAAAAAAGAACTCAAAGGAAAGTGTTTTTGTATCGTGGAGGAAGTCAAAGAAAAAACGCTACATGCATTGGACAGCATTCCTCTTCAGCGATTCCAAAAATGTTTCCACCAGTGGGAAAACCGTTGGGGACAAGCGCATTCATTCACACGGAGAGTACTTTGAAGGAAATTAAAGTTTCAGTAAGTAAAAATTTTTTTCCAATTCTGGTTATTTTTGTGTACCCCCTTGTACATAATTTTGCCTATTTTTTATTTCATTGTTTTTTTGCTGATTAGGTTATACTTGTGAATTATCATAACTGGGTGGTACAAACGTTTATTTATTTTATTTATTTATTTATTTTTTTATTTCCTGCTGTGGCATTTGGCATTCTTACTTCATTGACCTTCTTTTTTCACCAGACTTCAAAATGAGAATTCCCTAGGGGAAATTTGCCTTTTTACAGAAGTTCATTAGATAGATAGATAGATAGATAGATAGATAGATAGATAGATAGATAGATAGATAGATAGATAGATAGATAGATAGATAGATAGATAGACAGATATTGTAACAGAAAAGTGATAGAAAAGGAACAGTTGTTCCTTAGATGTTCTGAAATATCCCATGGGACAGAAGAAACAGGACTTTTGGGATTGTGGGTGAAGGAAGAATGTCTGTTACCAACACACCAGAAGTTGTTGTTGTCCTTACCGCAACAGTACCATAGGGATACTCCTGATTTGCTTATGTGCAACAATAAATAGACTTTATTTGTCACAAAAGGAACTTAAGCTTTTATAGAAACCCAAGAAATCTATAAATATAACAAACAACATAAAGAACCACCCATAAACACACACAATAAAGAAGAAAAAAACAAAGACTTAAGAAAAAAAAGAACAAAAAAAGAATCCACATTTGAGGAAGTCTTCTATCCATCAGCCCTTTTGTACATCTCCCTTGTGTATTGTACATTTTAGAATATCCATATGGAAATATTAAAGAATTACATTTAACCTTTGCCTTCCTGGGGCACAGAGACACTATACTTTAAAGCTGACGTTCTAGTGTACAGCCACCTCTGACACTTCTGCAAAGAGACAAAAAAGGCTTATTGTTATTCTTGGTGATCAGCAGATGTTATTATTTTAAAACCTATTAAATTCAATAGAACTTCAAAAAACATTCGTTGAAATTTTTTAATTTTTATAGCCTCCATTTAATAGCTCCATTTAATAATAAATATTTAAAAGAAAGGTTAGGGATATCTGATGAAAGTGAAATTCTGGAAGGATCATTTCAGTTTCCCGGATTAGCTGGGGGATGACATTGTGACAAGATTCATTGCAATGTAGGCTTAAATTAATCATTTTTTAAAAATTCATATTCAATTCACATTCAATAAATGTTTCAAATTCAAGCAGTTATATATGATATGATAAATACATTTCATTTGAGTAATAGTCTGCGTCTGTTTCAGTAGAAGTCATTTACACAGATAGGTGCAGACATAGACACACATATGAAATGTATGTACTGTATTTCAAATAATGGTATTTCATTACCTATATAATTCCTTACAACTCTTTGCTATATAAAATCTTTAACGCAGATTTGAGTGTAAGTGAGAGAATTCTGGCTACGATTGGGAGGGTTACTGTGCCAGGAAGGGTATTATGCTTGCTGAATGGGAGATGGGCGAGTGCAGGTTCAGCGTTGCTAATTCACACATTTGCAAAACAACGGCAGTGATCAGCAAGTAGTTGCTGCATTGATAAGGACCTATGATTTTTCTTGTGTGTGTTTGGGGAAAAGCAGGCTTTTTAGAAAGAACAAAAAATTCTGTAGGTTTTGGGAATCCTATTGTTAATAGCATGTAGTATTTATTTTAGTTATTGCTTACAATTTTGTATAGTAATTTAATCACATATGTACTATTTTGTTTTGTGAAGTCTTTTCTTAGTTATATAAAACTAACACCAGCAACCATACAAAGACGCAGATTTTGTTTTATAATTTACAAATTTTATACCCATTTAGGTTATGTCATGATCCCATGATTTTTTGCACTTGTTTTTCATGGCCATGGACATTTTGAGCATTTGGTTTTTCTTTGGTGCTGCCATATTGTGTGTCCATCTTTCATGGGTGGCACCATTTTAGTGCTTTGAGTGTCTTTATTGTTACATGTTCATGGACACACAACGGCCGTGTATCATGATAGGTGATGTCATCATATCCATGTTAAAAAATATTTTGGAAATGTGTCCAAACTTTGCTGTTAAAGAAAAGAAAGAACTGTGTGACTTAATGGCAAGGTAACATTACTGTTTTTTTGCTTCTTCAATAATTTTTGCTTCACAGTTTACTCTTTAGAGGCTATCTACCCTAAAGATCTTATAGATATGGTTGTTTCACTATTATTTCCCTATAGAAGCTTTAAATTTAAATGTTATGTTTCATAATTACTGCCACACCATTTTCTTTTCAGATGAGTGATGCCAGTCTATGGGTTCGTTGTTAAAACATTACACTCCATTGCTGGGAATCATAGTTGCCTGATCTGACATATTCATGTGGCACTTTAAAAGTTCAAGATTGCATTTTGCTTTTAAGAGACTTTCACAAAAATAGTTGCTTCTTGTTTAGTGCTGTGCTATTATGATTCCTAATTATGGTTTATGACTTTGATTAAGGTTAGCTTTTTGATTCTTGATGAAAAGATCTTTGGCTTATCAGTAATGACCCCTTATTAGTTTTAATACACGTTCATCTTCTGGTCCTAATATGCACTTCTCACATTGCATAACAGTGAGATGACCTGTGTATTCTAGTTGTAGTTTTGTTAATATGTTGAATTCAGGAACCTCTTTTAGGCAACTATTTGCATCACCAGGCCAAGGGCACTCAATCCAATTTTTTCCCTTAATGGGACACAAATCTGATGTTTTCAGTGCTGTGTGGACACAGAAATCCAGAATTTTCAAATCAGATTTAAGTCCTTTTCATATATAGTCATAGATCAGATAGGCATCCAATTTGTGTCCATGCGACATGAATGAAAACAATCAGATTACAATTAATGTGTGTTTTTGCCTATATGCATGAGATGAGCGCTGTCGTCATCAGCCAGCATCAGCAGCGTGGCAAAACAACAATGGAGAAAAGCTATAGCTGTGACAATGGTCACAGTCCCAATACTGCTGGGTCCTTTCTCATACCCACACGTCTCTTTGTGTAGCAGTGCCAGCAATAGCTGCAAAAACTTCAAACGCTAGACATCTGGCTTTTATTCGCCTTCTCAACCTAATCATGTATACCTGCCAAACTGTTTGCTGTTCTCCAGTGCAAAATGCAGTGCATACACTAGCTACGAGTATGTCTATTTTATCGGTTTTAATACCACAAGTCATCTTAAAAATTACGTTTTTTGTTATTGGTAACCCAGAAATGTATCAATGTGTGCATCCATGCCATTTCAAAGGACAGATGTGTTCACATTACAGTTAGATACATTTTACTTGAACTCATGAATGTGAACCATTAAGATAGGGAAATCAAAAGCAATAGCAAAAAATCTGAATTGAGCAATGAGGCTTGTAATATGAACATAGTCTCAAACTCTAGTTCTCCTGACCTTCGCTATATCTGAGCTCCCTACTGTACAGAATAGTATTGCTGCCACAGTCATGCAATAGAGAAGCAGGGGAGAAATGTAAGAAAACCAAGGCTAGGATGATGCCTTGTAATTTATGAAAAAATCATGCAGGTGTTCTAGTGTTTGTTTAGTTTAAGCAGATCTTTTTAGAGGATCAGCTGTATAGGTAAATGTTTTGACTTTTTACCATTTTGAAATGCTTTTACCTGTAATCGCTAGCCTATACTCCTTGATTTAATAGTTACGTTTTTCTGCATTGTGCAAACGTAAAAATTATCTACTATTTCAAAACGTCTGATTTATTAATCGCCCTGTTGGATTACCCACATTTGTTAATTCAAATACACCTTGTCAATATGTTGGGCAAGCCCATCTCAGCCATAAAGGATTCCTGTTTAATCACTGACCTTCAAATTATCAGAAGTCTGCTATGGAATTGTACATCTTAAAGCCACAGTTCAGCATGCTTTCTGCCCAGGCCACCAACTTTGAGTTGCTTGACAACAACAATTACATGGTATACCTATGAAACCCATCTATCCATTTTCCTAATCCTTTATTCAGGGCAGGTTGTGGGGCAGCTGGAGCTGGGAAAGGGCATGCCTATGAAGCAATTTTGCTCATTTCTTAATATGCAGATACAGATTCAAAACTTTTATTGAATGATTCATTTCTTTAATTTCCATGCATTTTGGACTTTGCATGCCTGTGCAATTGTATTTTTAAATTCACAGCATTATTTGGCCACAATTTTACCTAACAATTTTCCTTGTGTTTATAAATATTTCTTTGTGTTTTTATCTGAAAAATATTTTCTAAAAACCCCTTTGGCATTTAAGTCAGATTCAAATCTTACATCCTTGGGTCTATGTTTTACGCTTCATCCTTAGCAGCAAAATGATTTTGTTTTTTTCATTTTTACCCATAAGCTGCAAGTAACAAGTCCCTCTCTGTGCTGTACTGTAGATGTTAGTTAATTATTACTATATTATCATTTATTCCATACATACATTTTTTCCTCGACTGGCCAATTCTTATTTTCAAAGTTGTTTTTCATATCAGGATACAAGCAAAAAATGCACCTTTGAGTAATATTTATTTTAATAAGATGAAGATGCCAGACTTCTTTTATTGGACTTGAAAGGCTGGGCAGTAATAACATGTCTTTTACATGCTTGTCATTAAATTGAATTATGGAAAATTCTCATCTAATTATATGGCTTCATTACACTGGCATTCTAAATATATGATAAGTGAAGTCATTTCTAACATTAATGAACATTACATCAAAATGATATATTAAGCTGTAAATTCAGCAGATCTTAAAGCAGTGGTATAGCGTACAGATATTGAATTATTAAAATGGTCTTTTCAGTACACTGTAGTAATCCCCGAGGGAAAATTGTCTTTTTCTTTATTTTTTTACAACAGTGCAAAAAAGGAGAAATTCAAGAAAAAGAATAATGAAGATATACAGCATAATTAACTGTACCATCCTACTTCTCTTTAAGTGGTTTTGGTAAGTTTGCAGGCTTAGTAAAACAGTTTGCATGTGTTGACTTAATTCTTGGTTTATAGTGCTGGACCAGTAAGATGTAAAAAGAATAATTAAAACACTAAAACACACACACACACACACACACACACACAAAACCAACAAAAACAGATGTGTGCAGCAACGCTGTGGAGAAATGATAATCCTCTCACACCTCAGGCTTTCTTAACTGGTAAGAAAAATGGTCGAAGTGCTTGATAACTAAAACTGAATGAAAATGGTGATGATAACTCAACTGGACAGCTGGAACCTTCCAGTTTGTGTTATTAAGGGAATTATTTACTGCTTGTAATTGTGTGTGACAGGCAGCAGTGAAAAACACATGGAAAGAACATCTCTCTATTATAAAAAAAAACTTGGGATGAGACGTGATCTTTGGAAGAGAGACAGAGAGACACTTTCATGTCCTGTGACATGGGTAAGTCATGTCATACTTACAACCTTTGGAAGCAAGTGCCGTGATACACATGCAGAGCAGGTTAGAGATAATGGAAGTAGGAAAATTCGAAAGTCTCTAGAAAATGAATGTAAAGATCACATTAGCGCAAACAAACGTAAAATATTACTTGGTGAAATAATGGAACAGCGAAAAGAGACCGAATAGTGTTTGAGGATTTCTGGGGAAGAAGAGAGACAAGGCAGTGACTTTAAAACATTTGAAGCGCTGCATGAAATGCAGATCATGCGATATGGGAGCAGCAGCAATCCAGCAGCTGATCGAGCAAAGAGGAGGTAAAAAAAACAACTGTTATTTGATTCCCATTGTATCACAGTTTAAGAGGGGTTTCGGAGGAGCGACTGCATCTCCTTGGGGTGCATTCAGCCCCCCTCTTCACAACATGGTGTTGCCGTTGCTTGGGGGTAGGGGTTTAGGCAAGCAAAGTGCAGATTACGCGGCACGGCAGTAGCAGCAGGCCAGCAGCAGCAGGCCAGCAGTTGATCAAGCAAAGAGGAGGTTAAAAAAAAGGATTTGTTTCCCATTGTATCACCGTTTAAAAGGGGTGTGGAGGGGCTGGAGCCTATCCCACCTAGCATATGGCACAAGACAGGAACAAACCCTAGACTGGGCACCATTCTATTGCATGATGAACAAACACACATACCAGGGCTAACTTAGCGTTGCTAGTTCACCTGACCTGCTTGTCCTTAAGACACTGGAAAAAACAACAGAGCACCTAAAGGAAACCCATGCAGACAACATGCAAACTCCATGCTGGGAGAACCCATGACATTAACCCTGGTCTCCTTATTGTGAATCAGCAGCACTGCCTTGTTTAAAGATTCATGTTGTCTATTTTTTTCTCTTTCCTGAACTTGCTTATCTCATAGAGTATAGCTAAGTGTACCCTGCACTGGTGACACTGGATGCAAGGAATGGACCAGCCCTGCTTTAGGTGCCAGTTATGCACACACCTACACTTAGTCAGACTAGTGTACTTTTATTGATGAATGGCTGTCTTTGAAATATAAAGTAAAAAGAAATGGGAAAGGCCAAAGCTCATATGGTTCAGGCGGAGTGTGAAAAAGTCATACAGTGACAAAGTAGAGAAATAAACACAGAAGGTCCTTGGTGATGTAAGGCAGCACCTCTTAGAATTATGCTACCCATTTAAATATTCATGATATTTTACCCCTTTCTGCTAAAGGGGACAGTGAATACACAAATCAGATTATTTATTTTGGAGATCTGATCTGAAAAATACTGTCTAAAAAAGTCCCTTTAGCATCTCAGAACCTAAAGTGTAGATTTTGCTTTACAAGACTAGAAGGAACCACAGGAAAAATTATTGTTGTTTTTGAAGGGCTTGGCACCCAACAAAAACTAAAGGCTTACAAACAGAGAGGTGACATTTTACCACGAACAATAGTATAGCATTTGTAGGATATAAAGAAGCACTAAAGAGGGTTCTGAAAGAATAGGAACACAAGAAATATAGTTTAAGGTAAAGTGTAAGAGTGCCATGCGAAAAGTGAAGAGTATTATGGGATTACCAGTAAAGTGTGAAAATGATGAAATGCATATAATTGTAATGAGGCTTACACCTAAACAAAACAATGATCTCATCATACCATATGACAAACTGAGAAAGGGAAAACAAGATTGGAATTGATCAGATAATCTCATAGGGTGCCACACTATCCATTTGCTTATGAATGGCTGGAGTTCTTCAGGTATAGGTCTGTGAACATATGACAACAGTGGGGACCAAGCTGGTGATCCTGTTAAGTAAAGGCAGGTATGTTCTGGGCCTGCACCAAATTAACATTATTCTGGACCAAAATTTTTAATTACCTGTCAGACAGCCTTGGACTCACAATCCATCCTAACCCATTAACAGCTGTGTTTGGTGTTCTTCCAGAGGGGCTTAAAGTGAAGAAAGACAAACAAATTGTGATTGCATTCACTACACTTTTGGCACGCAGACTTATTCTGATAAACTGGAAGAACCCAAACTCTCCTCTTTTAAGTTAGTGGGAAACTGATGTGTTATATTATTTGAAATTGGAAAAAATCAAATACTCAGTTAGAGGATCCGTACAGACTTTTTTCAAAACATGGCAGGATCTAATCAGTAATATTTTAAAATAAGCTCATAAAGCACAGAGGATTTATTAATTTAGGTATGTTTACAGGCCTTAAATTTCACACCGTTTGCCTTGCTCTCTCTCTCAGGGGTGGGGATCGATTTGTCCTTAACTCAATTTTTCTTTTCGTAAAAACTTGATTGATTTGTATGGATTGCAATAAAATTAATAAAAAAAAAAAAAGTAAAGGCAGGCATGTATATTTAACTCACATATAATTTCTTATTTGTATTTCTATTAAATCATGACATTTATATATATATATATATAACTTTCTGAATGATCCTTGTACAAGCTAGTAACAGCATCCTGAAGACAACAGCATAAAGTAGAAAAAAATATGAAAATAAGAATTTCAGCTCATAAGAATCAAACACACTCTTATTGTCCATGGGAGACTGAAGAAGTAGGTGGTAACAGAAAAGATGACACAAAGATCAATTATTCACTTCATGAAAGAAGACAAAATGACAGTCGAGAAAGACTAGTCAGGATCTGCTGACAAAAAATAAATTGATATGGTCCACAAGTAGAGAAGGAATATTTATTTTCAAGTGTCAGAAAGGGGAACTGTCTTTCGTAAATCTGTGTTTGATAAATTAAGACAGTAAAATATGAAGGTACCAAGAAGGAGTCTGAGCAGAAACTGAAGAAAAGCATGACAATCAAAGTATTTGTTTAAAGTATTAGTGGCAAAGGTGGCAAGGACTGGGTGACAATGATTGAAGGAGCAGTGTATTCTGCTGCAGAAAGAACTGAGGCAGGTTTTCATTGATACGGAATCAGGAGATGAAACATACCCCAAAGCCTTACAGTATTTGAAATCAGTAAGCTTAAACTGATTTGTCATGAAGCCTTAATAAGGAAGCAAACCAAATTCAAAAGAAAACAAAGTTCTAGGCCCTAACCAGAAGGTCGATAAACAAAATGCACTTGCCAATGAATAGTATTATCCAGAACTGGGATAACTAGGAAGACTTTGAACTGACCTTTCTGCCATCTAACTGGCCAGCAACACTATACTAACTAACACTAAATGGTGTTGCACATGGAAAACAAAATAGAGTTGTAGATACTTTAAAGTCTTTAAAATATATATATATATATATATATATATATATATATATATATATATATATAGTCACAGGTGGCTGGGGGTGGTACCCGGCAGGAATGCCCAGGAGGACCAGATGAGGGCTTACACCTCCCCCAGATCACTTTGGGACGAGCGCCCCAATGCTTATGGAGCCCTGGACCTCAGCACTTCCGCCACATCCAGAAGTGCTGGGGTGAAGAGGATCGGGGACACCCGGCGTTTAAATTAAATTAAACCTTTTTAAACTGAGGGAAAATATACAAATAATTATTTGTTAAGGATCTCTTTGTATACCACATTGTGAGTTCGGCCCTCCGGTTGTAATATGACCAAGCTGTGCGCTGAGCTTACTCTTAAGCATGCAACGTACAGTTGGCCATGTGAACAGTAATCTTGTTTCAAATCTCCCAGCTTGGATTGCTGCTGTCATAACCGGTTTGAGTTTCATGGTTTGTTTCAATTACGACAGTATTTGCAGGATTTGTGTTGAAGTGACATTCGGCATCTGTCAAGCGCTGTAAGCATACAACCGGTTTCATCGATAACTTCACATCCAGCTTTTGAGAGTTTAAACATTCATAAACATCAAAGTGTCCACTACTGAAATCGTCACCTGTGAATCTAAGATGTTTAAGAGACACTGGCGGTTGTCGAAAGGTGTAAAATATTTGGCCATTTCGGTACACTTGAAAGCGACAACCAAACTTACATGCATCTTAATGGGGGTACGGTTGGAATGATAAAGGAAATGGGTACCTGAACAATGTAAAGTAAGTGTAAAATACCTACACAATAACTATAATCGTAATAAATAAACAATAAAACAGTGGATAAGCCATGGATTAAATAAAAAGGCTGTAGTTATCAGCAGGGAGATGTGAATCCCATGGCGAAGCAAGGAAGGGAATGTAGAGACCAGAGCGACGGACGGCCTTATATAGGCAGGCAGCCAACAACGTGGGAGGCGTTGGGATGGGGGACCCAACGCTGCCTCACATGGTGACCGAGCTGCAGGCTATGGACGTATATATGTACGTAAGTAGGATTCAGTTAGTGTTGGGAACCCGCGTACCAAATTTCTTGAAGATGGGCCCATATGTAACAAAGACCGTTGAAAAGTTCAATATGGTGGCCGACAATGGCATCATACCACCGAAATAAGTACGTACATTGGTTTCGGTTAGCGCAGGGAAGCCACCTACCAAATTTCGTGAAGATGGGGCCATAAATAAGAAAGTTCAACATGGTGGATGTTGTCGACCGTTATGACCGTTATGCATAGAATTTCGAAATAAAACCTGCTTAACTTTTGTAAGTAAGCTGTAAGAAATGAGCCTTCTACCTACACGGGAAGTTGGAGAATTAGTGACGTTGGAAAGTTCAATATGGCGGCTGACAGTGGCGTCTTACCACCGAAATAAGTACGTAAATTGGTTTTGGTTAGCGCAGGGAAGCCGTCTACCAAATTTCATGAAGTTGGGGCCATAAATAAGAAAGTTCAACATGGCGGACGTTGTTGACCGTTATGACCGTTATGCTTAGAATTTTGAAATGAAACCTGCTTAACTTTTGTAAGTAAGCTGTAAGGAATGAGCATGCCAAATTTTAGCTTTCTACCTACACAGGAAGTTCGAGAATTAATGACGTTGGAAAGTTCAATATGAGGGCCGTCAGTGGCGTCATACCACTGAAATAAGTACGTACAACGGTTTCAGTTAGCGCAGGGAAGCCGCCTACCAAATTTCATGAAGATGGGGTCAGCCTTCTACCTACACGGGAAGTTGGAGAATTCGTGATGAGTGAGTGAGTGAGTGAGTGAGTGAGTGAGTGAGTGGTTGAGTCAGTCAGTCAGTCAGTCAGTCAGTGAGGGCTTTGCCTTTTATTAGTATAGATATATATATATGCTGCTGGAGTATGTGAATTTCCCCTTGGGGATTAATAAAGTTATCTATCTATCTATCTATCTATCTATCTATCTATCTATCTATCTATCTATCTATATATATATATATATACATATATGGTTGAATAGTTTTACTGTCAAATAATGCAAAGAGTACGAGACACGTGTTTTGCCCTAATTCTGGGTTCATCAGGTATACACACTCACTGCAACCCCCTCTCAGGGAATCGAACCTCGGACGTCAGCGCTAGAGGTGAAGTCTCTATCATTGCGCAACGGTGTGTGGTTCATTCATTTGACAGCATGTAGATCGGGGTAATTACATTCATGGCATTCGTAGTCTGAATCACAATCTGATTTTATGGGTGGTTACCTACCAGGTAATGCTTGTGGTTAGCAGTAAGTCGGCTAACATTCACCAAAGTGCCCTCTTTCAGTTGCGAGAAGCAAATCATAGAATGGTTGAATAGTTTTACTACATACTGCGATTCCATTTTTACTTGTGTACCACGGACCCTCGTGTAAGACGCGCACCTTCATTTTTAAAAAGAAAATCGTGAAAATCGTTTTGCCCTATGTACGACGCACGTTGTGATTGTATAGGAAGCGTTTTAGAGAAAGAGAGAGACAGCGCGAGCGAGAGAGCAAGTTCACGAGCAAGTGAGCAAGAGAGAGAGCGCAAGTGTGTGAGCAAGCGAGAGAGAGAGCGCAAGCAAGTGAGCCCAAGCAGAAGAAGTAAACATTACAAAATTACATTTCCTAGTGTATGACATGCACCTGATTTTCTAATGCTAATTTTTGGGAAAAAATGTGCGTGCGTAAATACGGGGTATGTATATATATATACTGTATATATATATATATATATATATATATATATATATATATATATACTACAGAATACCAGCCTTGGAGAGTAGTAGTGTTAAAGAAGTTATGAACAAGAAAAGGAGACATTTTAAAAATAACGTAAGATGATTGTTAATGTAATTGTTTTGTCATTGATATGAGTGTTGTTGTCTTATCTATCTATTTATATATATATATATCTATATATATATATATATATATATATGTATATAGCAAAATACCCACTCTTGGCAGCGAAGATGTAATGAGAAAAGGAAATATTTTAATAATAACGTAACATGATTGACAATGTAATTGTTTTGTCATTGTCATGAGTGTTGCTGGCATATATATATATATTTATATATTTACACACAGACACACACACACACATATATAAACATATATATACACATCATATATATATATACATATACATACATATATACATATACACATATACAAATATAGACATATATATATACATATATACACATATATATACACAGTTATATATATATACATATACATATATATATACATACACACATACATATATATACATATACATATAAATATATATATACTGTATATACACATATATATACAAATCTACATATATATATTAGAGGTGGGATTTGATTAAAAAAACTAATCCAATTAATTAGTGGCTGTGTAATAATTAATCTTGATTAATCGTATGTAATCGCACACGTAAATTTGCCCCAAATGCAAATGTTTTTTTTAATTTAAAAGGGTTTTAGTGGGCGACAGAATCAAATAATAGACATGGACATGAATATTATAAACTCAAGCTCTTTTAATTTCTGGAAAAAAAAAGGTTTTAAACTGCATTTGAATTCAAAACAGAAACAAAAATATCATCCCTGGTTAAAATTGGGCAGACTTAAAAATAAAGTGGTAGTTTAAGTACATTTTCAGAATGGTATTGTCTTTAAATAATAATAACCAAAATGTCAATATAAAGTGCAGTTTTTCTTCTTAAAATAATAAGTCAGAAACATAAAAGGTAATTTGACCAACTTAATCTTTAAACTCTGAGTAACCTCAGCCAAAATTATTTTGTACATTAGGCTAAAACAGTGTGATCATTGAACATTTTGTAATTAGATGTAATTAGAATTACTAACGGTCACGGAAGTCCAATGATCCTCAGTAAGAGCCACAAAGTCCGCTTTCTGTAATGCATCTAATTTTGCTTGCTTTTCAGTGTGCACAAAACCATGCTTTTATCAAGGCTTCGCTCGGGTAGTCTTTTGAAATGAAATTTTGCTCCGATCAGTCGTAGGCACGCGCTTTATTCCGACTCTAACATTTTTGTAGCTCTGATGTGTGCATCAGTGTAATGGATGTACCAGGAAATCATGCATTGACAAAAGTTCCCCTTTGCTTGGAATTGCAAGTGTGATTAAATGCGTTATTTTTTAACGCGTTATGGAGTACATGCATCGAAGCTTCTCAGCTGTGCTTGTGTTAACAAAAGGAAATATTTTAAAAATAACGTAACATGATTCTACGATCATGATTTCATACGTCCCAAACCAAGGAGATGCGAGGGTAAAATGAATCGGGAAGCATGCGTACATACTTTTATTAGTATATATATCTATACTAATAAAAGGCAAAGCCCTCACTCACTCACTCACTCACTCACTCACTCACTGACTCATCACTAATTTTCCAACTTCCAGTGTGGGTGGAAGGCTGAAATTTGGCAGGTTCATTCCTTACAGCTTCCTTACAAAAGTTGGGCAGGTTTTATATCGAAATTCTACGCGTAATGGTCATAACTGGAAGCAGTTTTTCTCCATTTACTGTAATGGAGATGAGCTTCAACGCCGTGAGGCGGGTTTAGTGTGACATCATCACGCCTCCCACGTAATCACGCAGTACATAGAAAACCAGGAAGACCTCAAAAATGCGCTGAAGAAAACATGCATTATATAATTGAGAAGGCAGCGAAACAATAAGAAGTGAGCGAGTGACATATACAACCATATTTATGAGTTCTGATACTTCGGAAACAAAGCATGATGTAAACCGATTTGTGAGTAGTGTGGAAGGTGCTTGGTGCACTGGAAGAAACAATAAAGAGTCTTGGACTGTTACCTGGTCTCCGGAGTTGTACCTGAGGGTTCAAGGGTGCACTACTGCCCCCTACTGCCACACTGGCGTGAGTCGGCAGGATTCTCTGGCCGTCTGTTGGCAGAGGACCTGCATAAAAAACAAATTTTGTGTGGGCAGACAACCCTCGGTCGATTCCCCATTTTCACGGAGGTGCACAACACCACCCGCTACCAAGAAAGCTGCAACAGTGCGTGCTATCCCGCTCTGTAGGGCCATGGGAAAGAAAACTGGGAAAAAGAAGGTCAGTCCCAGCCACCTGCAGGGCATGACGGACGCCGAGATGTCCTGGACCCTCCTGACCGGGAGCGAGGAAGACAAAGCGCTAATCCAGGCGAGCGAGCCGGGTAGCGAAGAACTTCGGGACATGGGCGGCTGTCGGCGCGGACCCCTAGACAGTCCTGGGGTGCCGCCATCCGCTACGAAGGCAGCTGGAGGTAAAACGCCCGACGTTTCGACTTTGTTTTTATCCTGTTTTGAAGACGTCCGCCGGGAGAATTGCAGCGGCATCTTGGATGACGGCCTCATGCCTCGGCAAAATGGCCGTGGCTCCCAGAAGGCAAGTCGCGACGCAAGACAGCTAGAGACAGCGCGTCGGCGACAACAGCGGGTCACCAGCGGTGGATGTCGGGGCGGTGGAGGGAACCGAGTCCTCCGACGAGGCCGGTCGTCCCCTAACGGGACCGAGCCTCCTGGAAAGGGAGGGGAAGGCGGGCGAAGCGCCGCCCGAAACAAAAGCCACCGACAAAGAGGGACGGGTTGTGGCTGACGGGTCTGCCGCGGAAAAGAAAATGGCAGATCTTAGCCGGCTTGTAGTAGCCAGCCGTCCCTCTGAGGACTCCAACTCCCAGGAGCCTTTGCGCGACCCAGCGAAACTGCGTGCGGGAGGGGCGTGCTCATTGGTTCCGGCGGAGGGTAAGCAAAATGCGAAGCGCTAACAACTCCGGTCGTAAACATTAACTGTTTGGATTTACAGGGGCTCGAGGAATACCTCGCGCCCCTAAACCGTTTCTTACAGGAATATGCTGAACTAAAGGCGTGTGGTGGAATTGGGAGCGATGGCGGCAGCTCCGTTGAAGGCACTGAGGGATTTCGTGCAGCAGCTGCGCCGAGAAGCTCCGGAGAGGATCGATGCGGGAGTGCAGGTGAGTCCCTCCCGTGTCGTAGAGAGTAAGGGGACACAGTGCGATCGGGCACCGCTGAGAATGAGTAGCGCGTGTCAAAGCACTGTGTGCCCGACAAGAGACTGGGGCATGATGACCGAATGGTGGGGACTGGAGCAAACAGCCCGGGGCATGCGCGTGGCGTGGCTTTCGGAGCAGTACAGCTCGAGGACCCGACCGGTCATAAGTCGGGTAACGCCGGTGATGGGAGTGCCGGGGGAGCGCCACTCGTGCCGGTGCAGCTGACTGGTGCTGTTCATCGGAGCGAGACAGTGCTAATGAAGCCGGCTCCTAGTAAGCGGAAGGAAACGGGTGTGCAGACAGTAAAGAGGCTGAGGCTCAGGCTGAGTGCAAGCCCCAGATCAAGCGGGAGATCCCCAAAAGGAAAGGTGGGTCTCCCGACATAATGGAGAGAAGGCTTGAGGGCAGCCAAGCGGCCGTAATGCCCTCCCTGGCAGGTGAAGGGGCGGAGGCGATGCTGGCGGAGTTCGAGGTGTTTTGGTCCCACAGAGGGAAGCAACCAGGAGGGCTTCGTCGGTGCTATAATTGCCGGCAACCGGGCCACGAGAGGCGCCATTGTCCCCGGGGAGACAGGAGGTACACCGTCCCCCCAAGGTTCGCTCGAGGACAGGGCAACGCACTCAAGGCCGGACGGCGCGTCCTCCTGGAGGAGGGCGTCCCTCTCGAGGCGGACGCTCCGCCCCAGAAGTCGTCGCTAAGGGGGGGAACTGTGGAAGACTGCCGGCTTCCCAGGCCGTCTGCACCCCAGGCCGACAGGAGGAGCTCTCCCGACACCAGGATCGTGCCCCGAGGTCCAGCAGGGCCTTATGGACTCTGTAGTGTTTATACACAGCCCTGCTGGATACCTTGGGGACCACCAGGAGTCGCTGTGGGGACTTCTGGGTTCTGTTGTGCCTTATGACCGGAGTACGTCACAGTCGCGTGGCGGGAAGGAATGGCGTGCTCGGGGTGATGTAAAAGACTGATTGCCCTGACCCGGAAGGAATAAGGAACTGTGGACTGCTGGGACAGGAACACCTCCGAGTCAGGGGCTATAAAAGGACGGTGCCTCAGTCTAGACACTGAGCTGTGCTGGGTGGGAGAGGAGCAAAGTGTCTGGGCGAGGAGGAGAGGTTATTGTGTTTATTTGTAGAGATTTGTGAGTAGTGTGGAAGGTGCTTGGTGCACTGGAAGAAACAATAAAGAGTCTTGGACTGTTACCTGGTCTCCGGAGTTGTACCTGAGGGTTCAAGGGTGCACTACTGCCCCTACTGCCACAATATATATATATATATATATATATATATATATATATGACAGCAACACTCATCACTCACAACAGTGATAAAACAATTACATTGACAATCATGTTACGTTATTTTCAAAATGTTTCCTTTTCTTTTTCATTGCTTCTTTAACACACTACTTCTCCGCTTGAAGCTTGGTATTTTGCTAGTATATATATATATATATATATATATATATACTGTATATATATATATATAGTGACAGCAGGGGTTGCTGTTGCCCTGTGAAACCTCCACAATACACAAATAATCATCAATAATTACAACAACACTCAATAAATCCTCCTCTCCTCCCAGCAGCTCTGTCACACTACCTGGCAACTCCAGCTCAGCTTGCTTGTATTCCACACAGTCCTTTAAAGTCCTTGACCCGGATTAGAACTCTAATTTTTCTTCAGCCCGGAAGTACTTAATTTCTTCCATCCCCATGACTAGGTAGTACTTCTAGGCTATAATAGAAACACTCGTGTCTCCCTGCTGCATCCCCTGGCGTCCCCCACGGTATCCAGAAGGGCTGTGAAGCTGAACTCCATTGTCCATGATGCCCTGCGGGAATTCAGGGCATCTCCATGTTGCAGGGAGGACTCCATCTAGCGGCCTAGGGGTGGTGGCCGGGATAAACTGCCAGCCATCTCTCACAATTCCCCCTCCTCAGTAAAGCACAGTGGGGTTTAGTGTCCAGCCCCGTGAGGGTCATCTTCCTCCAGGAGGAGCCACTGGCTGAGGCCGGACCTTGGCTATGCCCTGAAATATAATCATGGGAGAACCGAAGGGGAACATTATATAAATATCTTGCTTTTCCCCGGGTTCTCAGTGGACAATTTCACCATATATGGCCAGGCCAGAGGCATTCATAGCATAGCCGCCGTCCCCCTGCTAGTCTCCCCCTGCGAGACTGAAAACAGTTTGGAAACCCTTGCTCCACCCCTTTATCCGCTAAGGAGGTGTCAACCGCCGCACATGAGTTAACAGTTACACACTCTCTATTATCAGGAGACCCCCGTTTCTCTTTAGGGATCTCCTTTTTAATCTGGGGTTGTTTCACAGTCTGAGTCTCTCTATGTGCCAGAGAGAGGCCCTTTCCTGTTTGAACCCCTTTTGATTTGTAAATGATCAGCTCTGCTATCTTCAGGATCGCTTCACTCCGGGTGGCAGCACTATAGATCCTTGCAACAGACGCTCGGTCATTACAACATAATCTTTTGTAGGGCTCGAGGCTACTTGGCACCTGCTACTGATTAATCGCAGGCCCGTTTCACTCTGCATCCCTCTTTCATTTACGGCACCGGTAACCCTTACCTGTACCACTGAATAAATCATTACAGGAAGCTCCCAACCAGGTGAGCCTTTTAAAAGGCGCTTTGGCTGCTGCACCCAGCTCCTCCACGATCTTCTTGATTGTCGTCACTATATGCAAAAAACTATGCATGGGCTGGAGTAGTTTTTCCAGCTCGCACACGTCCATATTATTTATATCAGCTGGAGGTAGGCTTGAGTCATCATCAGCCCTACCTACCAGCCGTGAACCAATAAGCACGCCTGCTTCTGGCACGTGCCCTGTGGAGTTTCACAAAGGCGGCTGGGATTTGGAGTTTTCTCCAGAGGTCCGCGGTGCCATCTTCGGCTGACTGCGATTCGCCTGTTTCAATTTATCGGCGGACCCATCAGTCATTTCCTGGATCCCCTTATGTTTACATGGGGTGAACGATGCTTTGTTCGCCTCCCCCTTACCCATCGGAAAGTCCAAGTCCATCATTTCTTGAGCGAAGTAGATTGCAGCAGGACGTGGACCTTCTCCTTCCCAGAATCCCTCAGTGTAGGTCACATGTCCCCTGCCAGCACACTGAATGCGGAAGTCCTCCTCGCTCGTATGCTTGGGAGTGAGCGCACTACCGTCTTCATGATTATCTCCTGCTTCCCGCAGAACCTCTGGACAATCTTCTATGTGGTATGAGCATGGGACAAAGTGCATTACTTTGAAAATATTCTCAATCTCATCTCTGGCACATACCTCATTGTAGTCACTATCATCTGGAAGTTTCTCCCGATACACGTAGCTGCTCTGTGTCTCGTCCTGAGCGCAGGCAACGTCGAGCACTTGACTTCCACTTGTGCTGCCTCTCTGTTTTGTCTTTTTCTTCCCTATGACGGTCTGGTGAATGGGTTTGGCGGTTTCCTGCATGTCGTGACAATGTCTTTTGGGTTCTGTGCGCAGAAATATTTCTTTCAGGTTCTCTGCCAAACAGACGGCCAGAGAATCCTGCTGACTACGCCACTGTGACAGTAGGGGTCGCTGTTGCCCAGTGAAACCCGCAGACAACACATTCAGACACCAGATAAAAGTATAAGAAATAAATTTAATTTCTCCAATACTGTGCACAAAGCACCTCCATCTCCACAATAAACAAATAATCATCAATAATCACAATAATACTTAATAAATCCTCCTCTCCTTCCAGCAGCTATGTCACACTCCCTTCCAACTCCGGCTCAGCTTGCTGGGTTTCCCACAGTCCTTTTATAGTCCTTGACCCGGAAGTGCTTCTATCCTTCAGTCCATGTGATTCCATAGCACTTCCGGGTCAGATGAAAACTCTTATTTTTCTTCAGCCCGGAAGTACTTCATTTCTTTTGTCCCCGTGACTAGGGAGTACTTCTGGGCTATGATAGAAACACTTGTGCCTCCCTGCAGTATCCCCTGGCAGGCCCCACGGTATCCAGCAGGGCTGTGAAGCCGAACTCCATTGTCCATGATGCCTTGCGGAAATTCGGGGCATCTCCATGTTGCAGGGAGGACTCCATCTAGCGGCCTGGGAGTGTTGGCCGGGATAAACTGCCAGCCATCTCTCACTATATATACATATATATATATATATATATATATATATATATATATATATATATATATATTTTTTTTTTAATTATTTATTAAAATGTACTAGCCAGTTATATGGGGATAATCTATTTTTTTCCTTTTAACCATATTTTCATCTTGATTTTCATTCTGCCAGGTATTCTAATTGATTCAGTATTTAATCCAGTATTTACTAATCAGTGGGTCTGGTGTTAATTTAGTTACAGCCTTTCATAATTCAGTGTTGTTTGCCTGGGTGTCTGCTCTGCTTGTTTTTAATTGTCATTATTAAGAGACAATGAAGGGAGTAAACTTCACAGAGAAAGGGCAAAATATAATAAAATCAACAAAAGTTAAGCACTTACTGTAAACCTATAGCAAAAACAGAAATATTTCTAAATGTCTAATAAATGTAAAAATGCTGCTGTTGAGAAGGAAAAAAAAACAACTAACTAAATGAGATCAGTGTTATCAGTTGCTGTCACTGTTTATGAATCTAGTTGCAACAAAAACCTGAAGCTACAGCGGGCCCTCAGGACCGACTTTGAGAACCCCTGATTTAAACTGTTCTTAGCACAACTTCAGATGCAAGTACAGATAGTGGGGCAGAAACTGAACTGTACTGAGAAGGTGTTAAGGTTTTACGAATGATATTACAAGTTAAAATGGGTGTTCACCTCTTTGGACACTGCTGTAAAGCTTACAAAAGGTAAACAGTGAAGAGAGTTTTAAAGTGGGATTTACATTTAGATTGCAGTAAACATAAAAGCATTAAATGTTTCAAAATGTTTGATGAAGAACAATGAATTCAATTTTCCCATAATTGACTCAACATACAAACAAAAAATGTCTAACTCTCTTATTGTATGTAAGTCACTAACTACTGTATACAAAATTGTTCATTAAATTTTTTTGTAAACGTAAGTTTTCTGTACTCCCCTTATAAAATATAACTATAAATAAACACACAGGTCTGTCATGTTGGGGTATAAAGATGAATTTTAAAAGTCACTGCAGAGTCTCCATGGAAAAGATTGTAAATAGTCAATCTAAGGTATAAAATAGAATCAGAATATAGAAACCATAGGTAATGGTAAAGAATAGGCAAAAAAAAATATTAAACTCATTTGAAGGCAAAATTGCTGCATGTCAGGAACAATAATGAAGAAGGGATTTGAGACTCCATGGAAAACGGAATACACTAATCTCAAATGTTCTGAGAAAACAATCAATATGTTATGTTACATACAGAAAATACAGCAAGCACAGTAAACTATGCGCTCTTAAATGACCTGAAGGACATTACACAGGGAAAGAAGAAAGAGAGTGCAAGGCTCATTACTGTGTTGTGTTCAACAGCCAGCTGTGGTTAACAGTAAAATGAGAACTGAAACTTGATAGAACCAGATTGGGTGCCAGACAAGAATGGTTTTGTTCATTATTAATCTTCTCATATACTCAGGAGAGGATGATGAGGAAGGAGTGATAGTATAAGATGAGGTAACGGATAGGCTGGCCTGGTGCCGTACAGTAGGGAGATGTAAATGCAAGGTTATAAAGAGACAGTAAAAAATGAACTGAGCTGTCTATTACAGAAGACAAAGTGAAGGTTGAGAAAGTGAAGTGGTTTTGTTATTTATGGTTTTACTATTATTATATGATTATCTTTCATTTCAGAAAAATAAGCAAGATTGGCAGCAACCTTGAAATATATATATGCTGCATATGATGGGTAAAGATTACAAAAAATAAGTAATGCCACTAATTCATTTAAGGGCGAGATCTGAAATAAAGTGATCAAGAAGGCAGCCAAGATAAAAAAAAAAACTCATGTGCCAATGTTACAGAAAGGACAAATTGGGCACCTTGAACCTGTCACCAGGTAGGACAACAGTTAAGGTAAAGTTTTTTTTTTCCTTCTTTCAAAGACATAGAAATGCAGTAGATACATTCCCACTTTTTTTTCTATGTAGCCTGCATACCAACATTCAGAGTTCCTACCCTATATATATTTTACTCTATCCACAGGGGGAAAAAAATTCCTTGTATATATACAGTTAAACATACAGTGGAATAATAATAGTGTTTCTCAGTGCTTTTAGACAAGTATGAGCACAGACACAAGCACGTGTTGAATAAAGCCTTGGCAGGGTTTGCTGTCTGTTATAGTCAAATATAAGAGGCCTTATCAGAGATGATCATCAAAAACAGAAATAAGGTGAAAACGTCCACAAATAGTGACTTGAAGATTAGTAAATTATGAATTATGTCAGTCACAGCACTAACAGTAAGGAGAATTTTTGACATTTCTAATGCTTTTATAAGTATTGGTAAACAAAAGAATTTACTGAAACAAAGCACTAGATTTTTGCAAAGCAAGAAATGGGCCATTACGGAATGTAAAAATAGCACTCTTGCCAATTTTTTGGAAGTAAAGGTTTATGATTTAATACTAAATGTTCTTATGTGGCAGACAGCCGGGGTCATTGCCCAGCCAGGAGGCCCCTGTGATGGAAGGACCATGGGAGAGGGCATGTTCAGGGAAATGCCTCTCCTGGCTCACTAAAAGGCAATCCCCCTGGCTCACAACGGGGCCACGGGTTTGGAGCTTAGACGCTCAACCCTTCTGGGGCCTGTGGCCTCCACCAAGGGGTGCCTGGACAATTGCCGAGCCCCGGGTTGCAGTAGTTCCACCACACCCAGAAGTATTGCTGGAAAAAGACTGGGAAGGGGCAACCTCACTACATTCAAGGGCCAGACTCAGGAGGAAGAGGACAAAACCTGAGGAGGAGTGGAAGCAGAAGGAGTGGCGTCAAGAGGGTCTGTGTTAGGCTGTGAGCCTTGTATGTTGTGCACTGTATAAGTAAACCGTGTGCTGGGTGCTAAACCCATCTCCTGCCTGTCTGTGTCAGGGTTAGGGTGGCCGTATGCACCCTGGGCTTTCACATTTCACTGAAATTGATATCAATGTTTCTTTCCTGAAAAAAAATCCTTCACAAAAAAAAGTATCCTTCTGGAAGATATACATGCTACTTTTTACTTTATTATTTTACCAAACATTAGTTTTATGTTGGTTTGTGAAATTTCCTATAAAAAATGCATGGTAAAAATAAAAATCATTGAATATTTCTAATTAAATATAATTCATCCATCCATTCATTTACTGAATCCACAATTAGTTGTAAGAGATAATTTTCAGGTTACAGGTATATGCTTTTAATTTACTTTATTTTTGTATAGCACTCTTCACTGCGTATAGGCTAAGAGTCCTCTAACAAGTACACAGGTAAATTGCAATTACCATTTTCCAAATTATTTATTTCTGCTTAGATCTCAGATGAAATTTCTCTAACTTCAGAATTACTTTAATATGTATTATGTTTCAGATTCTACTTTTATCTCTTTTGATCAGTCTACTTTAATTTCGTGCTGTACAAATATGATTGAAATGGAATGAATGTATTTGAAATAAATTATCAAATTTATTTAATTATTAGATTAGTGGAAAATATACAAGTTTCAATTCACATACAGTTTTGTGAAATTGACACTAATATTCTTTTTGCAGATGATTTCTTAATTGCAATGTGCAAAGCTCACTAAAAAAGTGATTTTTGGGGGTTTCATATTGCTCCTTAAAGCCTCATTCACACTTCTATGTTTACCTGTGTTCTTTGCTGCAGCCGTAAAATACATGTAATTTGCCACACACCAGTAAAATAGACTTACTTAATATATTTATAACTATTCATCCATCCATCCATTTTCTAACCCGCTGAATCCGAATACAGGGTCACGGGGGTCTGCTGGAGCCAATCCCAGCCAACACAGGGCACAAGGCAGGAACCAATCCTGGGCAGGGTGCCAACCCACCGCAGGACACACACAAACACACCCAGCACACACTAGGGCCAATTTAGAATCGCCAATCCACCTAACCTGCATGTCTTTGGATTGTGGGAGGAAACCAGAGTGCCCGGAGGAAACCCACGCAGACACGGGAGAACATGCAAACTCCACGCAGGGAGGACCGGAAGCGAACCCGGTCTCCTAACTGCGAGGCAGCAGCGCTACCACTGCGCCACCGTGCCGCCCATAACTATTCATAGCTTTGTATTTCACACCATGTCAGATAGCACAGTGCATTTTTTTGAAGTTTAAGTTGAAGTTTAATATGAAGCATGAAGTGACATGCTTCATATTTTCCACATGAAAACACATCAAAATGCCTCACTGTACACATTACTGTGTTTTTTCCACAGAACAATCTCATGAAAGCTGTTTCCCCCTACCCCTCAACCCTGCCTCGCTGTGCTATTAGTTAGCAACCATCCTTTCCAGCTTCTTGATTCTTGCAAAAGAGGCTGAGGATCCGTACTCCCCAAATAGCATGTAGCTTCAGTTTTCCTTTCGTCCACAATGCATTTTTAGCATTGCAATCGCCAAGACAGTCATCGTAGTTGACTAAGAAACTAAAGATTAAATTAAATTAATAGATTTTAAAATGCTTACGCTTGTATATAAGGCTCTTAACAATTTTGCCCCCTCTGCATTTCAGAATGCTCATTTCCTTATGTATCAAATCACAATCTTAGATCTGTAAATACTGATTTGTTTGTTATTCCAAGAACTAAGCATAAAAGAACTGGTGAGGTAGCTTTCTGTTCTTATGTACCTATAATTTCGGCTACATCTGTGGAACATTTCAAAAAACATCTTAAACCCCATTTCCAGTAAATTCCAGTAATTAAGTCATAACATAGCAATCTGATGACAAGTTTAGCTCTTTGAAGTATAAATAAGTACTCAGCATTAATCCATTGTTTTCTTTTTGTCTCCCATCCTGTCCTACTCAAAGCGCTCTATTCTGCAGTCACCTGGGATACTAGTGGAAAGAAGGAGGCTTTGGAAACCTTTATAGATGACTATATCAACTGTGCCTAGTGGAGGGTGGGCAACTAGCTGCCCATACATCTTCTTGACTTCTATGATGCAGAGACTGATCATCATACTTACTATTCCAACTGTGGCCCTCCAGAGGTTAATTTTTCACCTATTGCCCCAATCTTAGGAGTTTTTTGTTTTCCTCTCCTCTGTGTCAGCTGGTCAACGAATCACATTCAGGAATCAAGAACTCCATTCACATCCTTAATCAACCAAAACTGCTATAGACTGTTTCATTTGCTTCTGTATTTGTTCCCTGAATTTAACAACATCCCATTCCTAAGTCAAATATATATATATATATATATTGTCACATATATACATTGTCACACACGTGCACATGGGAGGCAGCTAAAGGGCTTGAGTAAGGGCAGTTCCAAAGCATGCCGGGATGTGGCAGAGTGCACTTACTCTTTTTCTCCCTTTCCTGTAGACCATTCGCAGGAGATCCCACCTGGCTCTCTTGACGTCACTTCCGGGATAGAGCCTATGGAAGAAGACCTTGTTGGTCCCGGCCCCTGTGATGTCATGTCCAGACTCGAACCAATGGCTGAAGACCATGAGCCCGATCCATATGATCTCACTTCCTGTCTTCCCCTTTAAAAACCTGCACCTTTTCCCTAGTCCCTCAGTTCTGTTTTGGACTCGGTTTTGTGCACATCAGTGCTGTATTTGCTGATCATTCCGTTTTCAGCCAGGATACCAGATTATACGGGTGGCTGCCCCAAACCTTTATATGACTCTGTCTCGTATTTATGACAATATATATATATATTATTTATATATACACACAGCTTGCCATCTTCATGTGTAAGGCTTTTAATTAGAAAACCATATGAAGATGTTTCTGGTAAGAGCAAAGGTTTGTTTTGCTCTTTAGTGTTTAAATTTTGATTAACAATGACCATGTTGATTTTCTACTTAGTATACTTACATTTATTAGAAATTATTGTAGTATTAATCAATGATAATATTCAAGTAACTATGGTATATCTTTACTGTTTTTGTTGATTACTCTTTGTAAAAAACCTTAGGTTGCATGTAAATATACAATAAGGTGCAATATAAATGAAGTTATTATTATTTACTTCAGATGTAATGTTTGCTCTGTGGGTGTTGATGGAGAAGTATACAGAAGGCCAAAAGGAGTTGCACTGTGTCTTTGTGGACCTAGAGAAAGCATATGACAAGGTGCCTGGAGAGGAGTTGTGGTACTGTATGTGGAAGTCGGTTTATGGCAGGGAAGTATTTAAGAGTGGTACAGAATATGTATGAGGGAAGTATGACAGTGGTGAAGACTGCAGTAGGAGAGATGGATTTGTTTTAAGGTGGTGGTGAGATTACATCAGGGATCAGCACTGAACCCTTTCTTATTTGCAGTGGTGATGGACAGATTGACAGAGGAGATTAGACAAGAGTCACCGAAGACTATGATGTTTGTGGATGACTTTGCAATCTATAAGAAGGTGGAAATATGTTCTAGAGAGGAGAGGAATGAAGGTCAGTAGGACCAAAACAGAATACATGTGTGTGAATGAGATGGAGGTCAGAAGAATGGTGAGGATGCAGGGAGTACAGTTGGCAAGGGGGATCAACAGTACAGAGTAACAGGGGGTGTGGAAAAGAGGTGAAGAAGAGTGTCAGGAGTGATTTGTGACAGATGGGTACCAGCAAATAAATTAATAAATTTGTTGTTAAAGAAATGGTAAAAACTACTGCTTTTAATAAGCCTTGTTTCAGAGACATATATTACAGAAAAAGATCTAAACAATATTACAGCTTGTAATTATGAGAAGCATTTTATTTACTTTTATGCCATACTGTATGTATTATGGATAATTATTTCCGTACACAATATATTAGTTAAAGTGTGTACTTTATGGAAATTTTATTTATTTTAGTATTTTATGGCCACTGAACGATACGCCTACAGAATTTCATTTTGTTAATAAAAAATGGACAGTTAACACCTGTGGTCTATGGTTTAATTATGAAAAAAACACTTTAATATGGGACATAAAACTTCTGTTTGTCTGGTTATGCAGGAGATTAGTGTAAAAAGTTTGAGTTTTTTAAAGGAATAAAGAAAAATGGAACAAGGTATTGGAATCTGAAATCTGTGATTGGTATCAGCCTTATAAAACCTGATTGGAACCTCCCTACTTTTCACAGACAACATTCTTTAATAAAAAACACTCCAAGCCTTTCTTTTCACTTACTGGGCCTTCCTTTTGTTACACATGCAAGCTTTGCAATCACTTAACTGGTTTTGGTCAGGTATGAAAGATGGAGAAGGGTGAAACATTCGTTAACTGCTGCTACCTCTTTTCCGCTAACATTGAGAGACAATGAGGGAAAACCTTGACATCACAATTTCCACTCCTTCTGGCCAAAAAAAGAGCAGCCGTAAGTCAGTGGACATTCTGGACCTTGAACTCTCTGAGGACAGATCGTCTTTAAAGTAAGGCAAAGACACTTGGCAACTGGCAGACCAACAGTCAAAACAAGCTTCTTCATTTATTTACTTTTCAAAGGAACTGCTTTTATTAAACAGGTTTACCATGCTGGCACCCCAACAGTATCTCTCATCTGTTCCTACACACTACACCATTTAAGCTCTCCATACGCACATGGAATAATTGATGAACTATGAACCTAAAGCAAAAAGCAAAGAGACCAGAGTTAGGATTTTGTTTTGCTTACTTTTGAAGTGCATGTTTTGATTTTAGTGATTGGTGTTTTTGATTAATATGGGCTTAAACCCCCTTCCTCCTTTTAAAAGCCAGTCATACACTAGTCAAGTAAAATAAAATTATAATTCCTGCATTAATTATAACATAAGATAGTCTCAACAGCCAAAGTACACCAAAGGAATTAGCAAAGGACCTGGTAAGGACCTTCACAATTTTATTTACAAATTTTTTGATTGGGTGAATCGTGTTTTATTTATTTAAGGAGAATGACTGTTTTGTGAAATAAATATCATCAATATAATAATGCTGACCTAAATATCAGGATATAGCATAGCCTACAGCCATCCAGGTTTATTTTGCCAATGCGAATTTATTTAATATTACCATTACCCTTAATTTGTTTTATAGCTATTCCATTTTCCTGAAGATCCATTTGCTATGACACTTCATGTATAAAATACTAGCTGTCCACCACGGCTCTGCCCTCATAGTAGTGAAACAGGACAAACTTTAAAAATCAATTAAAAAAAAAGTGATGATTTGTATTGAGAAGAATTTATTTTGATAGCTTTCGTATCCGAGCACATCTTGATATACAATATTTTTGGTTTTACTATCAGGGGCAAGAATGTAGATGTGATCTCTTTTCCAAAAATGTAAAAGGTTAGCAAGCTATCTCTGGCCATAGGGATGGTACACTCCAATGTGAAATGTTGCCACTGTATCTGATCATATTCGGCTCTGACGGGAGAGTGTTCCCTGCTTGGATAGAAGAGCACAGAGGCAAGGTACACACAAACACATGGCAAGAGATATAGAGTGACTTGAATGGAGTCTGGTGCGTGAGTGAGGATGGCCCCGCCCTGCTCCCTACTCCTGAGGTTCCACCTCCCCCTCCCCTTGGCATGCAGCCTGTCTCTGAGATTTGCGCAAATAATTTGGTGCCATAACTGAACTATGATACTTACTGCAATGAGAGAAGTCGCAAAATCAACCGGAATGTTGAAGCAAATTATAGAAAAAACCCCAATCTAAATCCATTAAGTAGTTCGTTCTCCTGTTCGCTAGCTAAGCGGAGGTAAGGAACACCCCAAGGTTGGAGCGTGAGCGAGTAGGGCCCCTCACCCCCTTTCCCTCGGCACACTACATGTCTCTCGGATTCATGCAAATAAATCGGTAACGCAAGTGAACTATGATTCTTAGCACAATGAGAGAAAATCAATTGGAATGTTGAAGCAATTTATAGAAAAAAAAAACAATCTAAATCCATTAAGTAGTTCTTTGGTGAAAAGCAGACAGACATACAGACAGACAGACAGATGTTGGATTTTATATATAGATATATACAGTGCATCCGGAAAGTATTCACAGCGCATCACTTTTTCCACATTTTGTTATGTTACAGCCTTATTCCAAAATGAATTCATTTCATTTTTTTCCTCAGAATTCTACACACAACACCCCATAATGACAATGTGAAAAAAGATTACTTGAGAGTTTTGCAAATTTAATAAAAATAAAAAAATTAAGAAAGCATATGTACATAAGTATTCACAGCCTTTGCCATGAAGCTCAAAATTGAGCTCAGGTGCATCCTGTTTCCTCTGATCATCCTTGAGATGTTTCTACAGCTTAATTGGAGTCCACCTGTGGTAAATTCAGTTGATTGGACATGATTTGGAAAGGCACAAACCTGTCTATATAAGGTCCCACAGTTGACAGTTCATGTCAGAGCACAAACCAAGCATGAAGTCAAAGGAATGGTCTGTAGACCTCCGAGACAGGATTGTCTCGAGGCACAAATCTGGGGAAGGTTACAGAAAAAATTCTGCTGCTTTGAAGGTCCCAATGAGCACAGTGGCCTCCATTATCCGTAAGTGGAAGAAGTTCGAAACCACCAGGACTCTTCCTAGAACTGACCAGCCATCTAAACTGAGCGATCGGGGGAGAAGGGCCTTAGTCAGGGAGGTGACCAAGAACCCAATGGTCACTCTGTCAGAGCTCCAGAGGTCCTCTGTAGAGAGAGAAGAACCTTCCAGAAGGACAACCAGGCACCGCTCATCACCAGGCTAATACCATACTTACAGTGAAGCATGGTGGTGGCAGCATCATGCTGTGGGATGTTTTTCAGCGTCAGGAACTGGGAGACTTGTCCGGATAAAGGGAAAGATGACTGCAGCAATGTACAGAGACATCCTGGATAAAAACCTGCTCCAGAGCACTCTTGACCTCGGACTGGGGAGACGGTTCATCTTTCAGCAAGACAACGACCCTAAGCACACAGCCAAGATATCAAAGGAGTGGCTTCAGGACAACTCTGTGAATGTCCTTGAGTGGCCCAGCCAGAGCCCAGACTTGAATCTGATTGTACATCTCTGGAGAGATCTTAAAATGGCTGTGCACCGACACTTCCCATCCAACTTGATGGAGCTTGAGAGGTGCTGCAAAGAGGAATGGGCGAAACTGGCCAAGGATAGGTGTGCCAAGCTTATGGCATCATATTCAAAAAGACTTGAGGCTGTAATTGCTGCCAAAGGTGCATCGACAAAGTATTGAGCAAAGGCTGTGAATACTTATGTACATGTGATTTCTCAGTTTTTTTATTTTTAATAAATTTGCAAAACTTCAAGTAAACTTTTTTCACGTTGTCATTATGGGGTGTTGTGTGTAGAATTCTGAGGAAAAAAATGAATTTAATCCATTTTGGAATAAGGCTGTAACATAAGAAAATGTGGAAAAAGTGATGCGCTGTGAATACTTTTTGGATGCACTGTATATATAGATTTTTGGATCTAGCAAACTGCATGCTCAATTTCTATCGGGTACACAGCATTTTTTCACAGTATTAAAAAGAGAAAATAGAAGTAATCATATGAATAGAAGTGTAAATGTTCCTTCATGTCATATCATCTAAATCCCGGCATCTCTCTTTCACTCATGACATAATCTCATCAAAATTTTGAACGGGATTCTTTAAACACCACACCTCCCTCTTCCAGATGTCATGCCAAAAGACTGGACATTACACACTAACACTATTCAGAAATCAGTATTTGCTCACAAAGGAAAAAAGTTCAGTCTAATGAGAGCAAATTCTTAAATCTCATCTATCAGCTTATTCCACTGTCATCTTGTTGTTCGCTGTGGATCATATGCAGCATCACTGGTTTTCTTTATCATATGTCATGAAGCCTTGAAAAGCTCTGTGTCAAACAAGAACTGGCAATGTAATTTTTCACTGGAGAAATACAATTCACCTTACATAAAGAATGTATTTAAACAATGAAATTCCAAGGCTCAGAATCATGTAGCTCCTTTTTTCATGTACTCCCGCTAATGAAGTTTGTAGCACCACAAAGTGATAAAGACAGCAGCTTTTATTTTTCCTTACAATGACTTGATTTATCGGTTTGTGACTGGCAGGCTCATTGTGCTTTCTTTTCAATCACTCATTGCTTGGCAGCATCAGTTGCCACACAAGGAGTTGGGGGAAAAACAGCCAAACTGTTCACTCAGTGAGGTGACAAGATTAGATGCTGTTTAATCCTGCCAGCCACATTTTTCACAGAAAAGTGAAAAAAAAAACAGAACAGAGGATTGGAGTGGCAACCAGTAACACTGTATTAGATTAAGAAGGCTTGAGAAGGTTCAGTTATGCTATGATTTTGAGGAACAAACCGAGTTTCCCTTTATATAATTAAATCGACTCTCAGTTTAAGACAATGCCAATCATCAATAACTCTGTATTTTTAAATTGCTTTGTTTTTTTCTGAGTGCCGTAATGACAAACTAACACTACGGCTTAGTACCCTGTGGTCAACTAGAGTAATAATAAGATTAGGTCAAAACTACACTTGTCAGGTTGTGAGTGTGATTGATGTTTTACTTACATTATTTAATTATTTATTTAGAAATTTAATTTTTTTGTTGATTATATTTTGCGTTGGACTGTCACCTCTTTTTGATGTGACTAACCGCCATGTCTGTTGCAATACTTACTACAGACATGGCCTTCAATTCATTTATGTCACTTTATGATGTCATCTTATTTCAGGACAAAGGCTATAGTAAGAATTTATTAGGACTTCCTGTAGTTCCTAAGAAAACTGTAAATAACTACAAGACAATTAGTTTTAAGCATTTATAAAATAAAGATTTTTAGGACTAGTAAGCACATTTGGCTTTGCACATAACTTTTATAATTTATTTTTTTAACAGCAGAGATTTTTTACTGGAGGGTTGTAAGATTTTCCTAGGATTGGTAAATATAGAAAACATTAATCGAAAATGTCAACTTCCAAAACAAAAAATGCAAATTGAAACATTTGCAAGATCAACATTGTTATACTTCCATCCATCCATTATCCAACCCGTTATATCTTAACTACAGGGTCACAGGGGTCTGCTGGAGCCAATCCCAGGCAACACAGGGCGTAAGGCTGGAAACAAACTCCGGGGAGGGCGCCAACCCACCGCAGGGCACACACACCAAGGGACAATTTAGGATTGCCAATGGGCCTAACCTGCATTTCTTTGGACTGTTGGAGGAAACCAGAGCACCCGGAGGAAACCCACGCAGACACAGGGAGAACATGCAAACTCCACGCAGGGAGGACCCAAGAAGCGAACCCAGGTCTCCTAACTGTTCTTTTTGAGGGGTTTGAAGTTGCGATAATGAATTGTAGAATGCATTTTCGTAATTAGATTTTTGCTTTATTGATGGTGACAATGTACTTAAAAGATGGAGGCAGACACAGAGAGAGGTTACCTGACATCATCTGCAACATTATAACAATCTGAATAAGAACATGTCACTCAGCCCAAAAAAAGCTCACCAGTCCTATCAACCTAATCCTTCCAAGACTTGGAAGTGTTGCACTCGTATTGTTCAGAGACAGGCTCTAGGATTTCCACTCTGGTGTGGACTAAAGGGGTTCTCCCATTATCTCAAGCTGCAAGAATATCGCTTCTGAGTCAGACACTGTGGGCTTACGACTGAATGTTTAAACTGTGATGCATCATACAAGAGTCCAGAGCAATTCAAGGTCATTTTCAATTACCTAAAAATGACTGACATCTTCGTGCGCAGCTGTTTTGTTGTCTAACAAGTGTTATGTGTAAGCCAGAATTTCCCATCTGGCCTATGCTTAAATTCCTTTTTTATGTCCATTACATAAAATGTATATTTATGTATTTTATGTCAGTTTAAATGTAGTTCCCATTTACTTAAAATTGTTTTCCTGTGTTACTTGCACTTTGTGTGAGTCTACCAACACCTCACCACAGGTATCACTTAAATGATGTTTTCTACATTCTGAAAAGCCTCATTTTTTAATGAACAAGGTTTTGGGACTATATCAGAGTTCTTCTCCCTCTGGTACGATATTCTTCTTCTGTGTCTATTATTTTACAGCTAATACATCTTTTAGACCTATTGGGGTGAGACCTATCTCAGATCTCAGACCTATCTCAATATTTGAAATGAAGGGACTTAAAATATTCTTATAAATAGTAGAATGGGGGGCCTAGAATGGTTTGTAGAACCTTTTGGAGGCCTCGCACCCAATTTCAACTCCAGTTCATGACAAAAGGCACCACAATTTTCGGTAATGTAGGTTATGAGGTTGAAATTACTGTGTGCAACTGTATTTAGAGTTAAAATTGCTTGCGTGTAGGGCTGCACCAACTAATCATCATTATTAATAATAATCAATTAATAAAAACGTTGGTAGCAATCGCTTTCAGTGATTAGTTGATTAAATCATTAGGCTGTATACCTTGTGTCATACAATTGTGTCACTACTTCATTCACTTGTGAGCACATTTGAAAAAAGTCCAACAACATAATTACAGTGGAGTTTCTCAAGTGTCAGAAAAGACAGTGCAGCCTAAGATTTCCAGAGTTTGGGAGCACTTTAATCTGAATACAGAAAAGTTGCAAAATGTGTAGGTCTGACCTTGTGTGGCACAGGAGCACAGCATCCATCCATCCATCCATTCATTATCCAACCCACGATATCCTAATTACTGGGTTATGGTGGTCTGCTGGAGCCAATCCCAGCTAACACAGGGCGCAAGGCAGGAAGCAAACCCCGGGCAGGGCACCAGCCCACCGCAGAGGAGCACAACAGAGATACACAAACATTTAATCAGAAAACATACCATTACAAGCTCTGTGAAGGAGTAAGACTCGCCATCATCACTGTAAGTTGAATGTTAGATATATAAACAAGATATTTGCTGGGTTAGGCGTAATGACATGATTTCTGGTTTGAGGTGAGGAATAGTCCAGCCCTCTATAACATGAATAAAACACTAGCATATGTGACAGTTTAATGATAGGCCACAAAAAAAAGTTACATGAGCCAAAAGCTAGTTAACATTCAGAGTTTCACTTGCCATATTTGGATTTTTATTTTTTTTTAAAATGCGGTCCTGCATTACAAGGTTGCATTCACATGTAAAGTTAGCATGTGTCCTTACAGAAAATGGCTGCAAAGAAACATAAGTCAAAACAAATAAGTGAATACCCTGTCAAAGCAGAAAACTTTTTGTTATTCTTTTCAGTCTCATGTGCAAATGAAATCAAAATCTCAGCGAGAGTGCAGTGGTGAATCTCACAGCACATCAACCGCAACTAAAAGACGTATCGCTCATTCCAAGTGAAAAGGCAGGAGCGGGGTGGAAAAGCGAAAGTTCAAGACTAGTTGTCTGTCAGATTCAATGGCATTTAAACAATCTGGAGGAAGTCGCGATAATGTGCAAGTGCTGCTGCAGCAAGCCTGTTTTATTCAGTTAAACTGATTTTGACAGGATTACATTTTTAAAATGTGAAAATCTTAACACCACACTTCAACAGCAAATGACATGCAGTAAGCTATGACAGTGTGTAGGCTGCAAGCAAATGTGTCAAAGAATCTGTAGTGGTAAAAGGTTTCCAGACACAAAAAAGACAAATTATTATTCAAAAAGATATGAACTTCCAGTTAAAATAAACTCAAATTTGGACCAGTGTTGCAGTGCAGTGGACAACGCCTCAGCACCACACCAGTTCCGATCCCCATCAGGCCTGATAGTTTTGACTCTTCTTGAGAGGAGGTTTTCGAGGGCTTTCCCCCATCCCCTTCATAATGCGAGCAGCCTTCCTATGGGTGGCTGCAGCAGAGCTACTCCCATGGAGAGCAGAAAGGAGTCCTGTCTGTCACCTCAGCTGCATGAAGTGGCTGGGGTGTCAATCTTGCCACCAACTCCCCATAGTTGGAGGAACACTTGCAGGGTTGGACGCAGTTTAACATCATACCCAGGACAACACCTAGTGCTATTCCAGAAGAAATATTGATCAAGACTCAGATAGCACCACTACTATTTATAAGAATATTTTTAAGTCCCTTCCTTTAAAATATTATTTTCCAGGTTACATTGGGGAAACAATCTGTCACTTAATATTTCAAAAAATGGAGTGGAAGGCAGCCATTCACAAAATACTCTCTAGCTCCATATACAATACAATACAATACAATTTATTTTTGTATAGCTCAAAATCACACAGGAAGTGCCACAGTGGGCTTTATCAGGCCCTGCCTCTTGACAGCCCCCCAGCCTTGACTCTCTGAGAAGACAAGGAAAAACTCCCAAAAAAACCTTGTAGGGAAAAATGGAAGAAACCTTGGGAAAGGCAGTTCAAAGAGAGACCCCTTTCGAGGTAGGTTGGGCGTGCAGTGGGTGTCAAAAGTAGGGGGTCAATACAATACAATAAACAGAACAGAACAAATCCACAATACAGTATAAAAATAATAATTTTAGAAGTATGGAGCAGAATTTAACAGTAGATGATATCACATAATAAGATTTGGATATTTAGTCCGGCAGACCTCATCCATCAAGCTGCCTCCCCAATTTGGCCATTCCACGGCTAAAACAGTGCTGGGCCAGCCAATCCAATGAAAGGACCCCTCTTTCCCATGATTCCTGCGATCCTCCATCAGGGATGACTTTACCATAGGCAGGCAAACAACTTGGCAGGTGGGCCGTGGCACCAATTGCCACATTTGAGTACCGAGAACAGAAACAGAATAAGTGAGGGTTGGTATTCAATTATAACTATCATGTTACTTATGTTTTAGTGCTAATGACTAACAACAGAGATGCAGTCTGTACAGTTAATCAGCAGCTCTAGTCAGGATATGCTAAACTGAAGTAGTGAGTCTTCAGCCGGGATTTAAAGGCTGAAACCGAAGGGGCATCTCTTATAGAAGCAGGAAGACCATTCCACAGTTTAGGGGCCCTGTAACTAAAAGCTCGACCTCCCACTGTTATTTTATTAATCCTTGGAATCATAAGTAGACCAGCATCTTGAGATCTTAATGTGCGCTCAGGTTTGTAAGTCGTGATAAGTTCAGACAAGTAAGTCGGACCTTGGCCATTTAATGCTTTATATGTTAAAAGGAGGATTTTGAAATCTGCCCTAAACTTAACCGGGAGCCAATGTAAGGATTTAAGAACTGGAGTTATGTGTTCATATTTTCTTGTTCTTGTAATAATTCTTGCAGCCGCATTTTGGATTAACTGGAGGCTGTATAGAGAACAGTTTGAACAGCCAGTGAACACCGCATTGCAGTAGTCAATCCTACTAGAGATAAAGGCATGAATTAATTTCTCAGAATCCTGTTTATTTAGAAAGCGCCTTAATTTCCTAACATTTTTAAGATGGAAGAAACATGTTTTGGACAACTTTGTAATATGTGCTTTAAATGACATGCAAGAATCAAAGATAACTTCTAGATTGCGGGCTGATTCAGTAAAATTAATTGGGATTCCAACTGAGTTAAATGATGACAAAATATTGTTGTGATCAGCGTCATTCCCTCCAACAATTAACATCTCTGTTTTATCTGTACTTAAAGACAAGTAGTTCTCATTCATCCACTCCTTTAATTCGCTAAGACAACTAATTAAAGAAACATCGGAGAAACTTCACTTGATTTAAATGAAAGGTATAACTGGGTGTCATCTGCATACGAGTGAAAATTAACATTGTGTTTCCTAATAAGAGATCCCAGTGGAAGCATGTAAAGTGAAAACAGTAAAGGTCCCAGTACTGAGCCATATGGGACACCATATTGAACCTCTGTGTATAATGATGGAGTACTGTCTGCACATTTCTGTACATATTGGAATCGATTCGATAAATAAGAACTAAACCAAGCGAGCACAGTACCTGTAAGCCCAATATCATTTTCTAGCCTGTGCAGTAAAATAGAATGGTCAATGGTGTCAAATGCTGCACTTAAGTCCAACAACATAATTACAGTGGAGTTTCTCAAATAAGTTGTAATGCATAAGGTGTGACTGAAGCTGACTGGCGACAACTTTTTCTAGTATTTTAGAGAGAAATGGTAAATTTGAAATAGGCCTATAATTATTTAGTATGTGTGGGTCTAGGTCTGACTTTTTAAGTAATGGTTTAATGACTGACACTTTTAGGTACTGTGCCATGCAGTAATGAACTATTGATAATGGTTAGAATAGGCTGCAAGAACATCCATGGCACTTTTTACTAGTTTTGTTGGCACTGGATCTAGAGTACAAGTAGTGGGCTTCATTTTAGTAATTAAAGTTAAGACTTCCTGCTCAGTTACAGGATTAAAATTATTAAAGTGCTGAATGCAATGTGAGACAGGGTCTGCTAAGCTAGTATTTGGTTTGTACTGTGATGCAGAGATCTGGGATCTTATATTTTTAATTTTCTCATTGAAGAAGTTCATAAAGTCTGTACTGCTAATATCTGTTGGTATTTTGCACTGTTGATCTGAATTACAATTTGTTAATTTAGCCACTGCTCTAAAAGTACCCTAGGATTTTTATTATTGCTATCTATTAATGTAGAATAGTATTCTGAGTGAGCTTTAAAGAGGGCTTTTTTATATTTATTAACACTCTCTGTCCATGCAATTTGAAAGACATGTAGCTTTGTTGTTCTCCATCTGAGCTCCAGTTTTCGACACTCTAATTTAAGAGCTCGAGTGTTTTCATTAAACCAGGGAGAGTTTCTATGTGCTTTGATCACTTTTGTTTTTAGGGGAGCCACTGTGTCCAGAGCATCTCTCAAGGTCACATTATAATGTGATATTAGCTGATCTAAATTGTTTTCCACGTTTACATTTGATGTTAACTGATCTAAATGGTTTTCCACAATTACACTCGACTTACTCAAGGTATCTATAAATTTTGAAGCAGAATTACAATCTAGATGTCGCACTGTCTTTGTTTTAATCTGTGAGTGCGTTGGCATGGGCAGAACTAAATCAAATGTAATTAAGAAGTGATCGGAAATAACTACATTTAATGGAGTAATATTTAAATTTTGAATTTCAACTTTGTAAGTTATAATTAAATCTAATGTATGGTTATGATTATGAGTTGGACCTTTGACAATCTGACAAAATCCCAATGAATTTAAAAAATAAGTAAAACATTTGCTAAAAGTGTCAGTTTCCACATCAATGTGTACATTAAAATCCCCATCAGAACTACGTGATCATAATTTATAGCCAAATCAGACAGAAGGTTGCTAAATTCAGTCATGAACAATGAATATGGCCCTGGTGGTCTGTAGACTAGCACTATAATTGTGTTGGAATCTGTTTTAATATTTAAAATGAATGCCTCAAAGGATGTAAAGTTGCCTAAATTTTTGAGTGATTTGCATTTTGTTACAATGAATTATTCCAAGGCCTCCTCCTCGACCAGAATCTCTAGACTTATGAAGGAACGAGTATCCATCTGGTGACGACTCAGCTAGGGGAACAGTGTCACATTTACTAAGCCAGGTTTCAGTAAGAAGACACAGATCAGATTTTGTACTTAATATATATCATTTACCAAAACAGCTTTAGTGCCAAGAGAGCGAATGTTCAATAAACAGCATTTAAAACTGCATGGTTCTTTCTGAACTGCTGATATATTTTTTGTTTTAATTTGAATTAAATTTCTATTACAGATGCCCCTGGTGGAGTGTCTGGTTTTATCCCTTGGTCTAATTATACACCTTATTTTTTGGTTATCAATTAATTTAAGGTTTGTATCAAGACTAAATTTACTGGATGCCCCACAACAGGGATTATGGGTAACAGCTTCAGGAAAATAACAGGTGGGATAAACAACAGCCTGTGATTTAAGATCACATGACTGCGGCCTGGATGGTGCTCTAATCAGTCAACCAGGCAGTTTTGCTGCCATATTTTGGGATAATACATAAGATCCCTCCAGTTAGGATGAAGACCATCTCTTCTGAAAAATCCAGGCCTTTCCCAAAAATCATCCCAATTGTTCACAAATGCTATGCTTTTATTTGCACACCAGGTTTCTAGCCAGCAGTGAAAGGAATGCAATCTGCTATAAATCACATCCCTCTATATAATCTTGGTAAGGGACCAGATACAATTAAATTCCGACATTTTGTTTTAGCTTTGGTGCATAGAGAGATGAAGTTCCCTTTAATACCTCAGATTGATGTAAATAAATATCATTAGTGCCGACATGCAGCAATAAGGTAGATACTTCATCGTCAACACAGTCCAATGCGGCCTCTATGCCAGAAATCTTGGCCCCTGCAAGGCACTTAACATTAACTGCTGGTTTAACATAGTTTGGAATTCTAACATTCCGCACTATGGAATTGCCAATTATGAGCACTTTATTATTCTCAGTTTTCACAGGCACGCTGCGGAGAGCTGAGAATCTGTTCTGGGTCCGAATTGGTGACCTGGGTGCCGGGGGACTACATTTTGGATTCTTAGACCCCCGTCTTACTGTTACCCACTTGCCCTGTGGCTGAATTGGTGCTGTTGATTTCGCCCGCGCTGGAGTATTGAATCAGATCCAATTTTCGGTTTGCCTAATCGCTATCAGATTCCTAACGCGGTCCTCCAATTCGGGTATTTTCCCAACCAACTCTAAATTAAGTAAACACTTTTGGCAGGAGAAGCTATCTACACCGTCGGCCGGAAAACCTGAACTTTACATGCTGCAGGGCACACAACATATAAACGTGCCCTCGATGGGCAGAGCATATGTGCAAAGCATTCAATCATTCAACTTAAAATGTTTTATCGAGCACATTTATCTTGCTTAAAATTGTCCAAAATATTTCCAGGGCAAAACTCAGCCTGTGAACATTGTAATCTAGCTCCAGTCTCACTGGGCCACATGTTCTGGGCGTGTACGAAATTAATAATATTTTGGACAAAAATCTTTGAATCTTTGTCACAATATTTCCGAACCCATTAACCACTATGTTTGGCGTACTCTCAGACGGGCTTTAATCGGAGAAGTGCAAACAAACTCTAATTGTCTTTACCTCATTACTACCAAGTAGACTTAAGCCAAGCCCGCTAGTTTTATAAATGCTTAAAACTAATTGTCTTGTAGTTATTTACAATTTTCTTAGGAACTACAGGAAGTCCTAATAAATTCTTACTATAGCATTTGCCCTGAAATAAGATGACATCACAAAGTGACATGAGTGAATTGAAGGCCATGTCTGTAGTAAGTATTGCAACAGACATGGCAGTTAGTGACATCAAAAAGAGGTGACAGTCCAAAGCAGAATATAATCAACAAAAAAATTTAATTTCTAAATAAATAATTAAAAAATATAAATATTACTGTAAGTAAAACATCAATCACACTCACAACCTGACAAGTGTAGTTTTCACCTAATTTTATTATTACTCTAGTTGACCACAGGGTACTAATCCGTGGTGTTACTTTGTCAATTGGAAGAATCCCACCCCACCACTTTCAAGTCAGTGGGTAACTGATGTTCTATACTAATTGAAAATGGAAAAAAAATCTAATTCTCACTTGGAATATCTGCTCAAAACTTTTAAAATGTGGCAGGTCATAATCAATTTAAAAATCTAATCTATTCAACATTTTAGAATAAGTTTCCATTTCAGGGAAAAAGATACTATACTCTTCCTTTCTTGCTGTTTCTAAAGATTAGCTTTGGTTACTGGCTCTTCTCTCGTTCTCTTGGGTGGGGGTTGAAATTTTCTTTGTTAAGACTGATTTGATTGTATGAAAAGTTATCTGCTTCTAATTAAAAATATATATAAAAAAAGAAACTATACTAAAAATGCTTAACTGCAGTTAAAGTGTTTTAATCTTTTGGCTTTCATCAAATATCTTTAAAAATAAGAAAAGAATGTTAACCCCCTTTGAACCGATGTCTCCACTAACCCTAACCTGAGCTTTGTGGCTAATACCTCTCTATACCCCACAATTTTCTTCAGGAAGTGAGAACTTCCCAGAACAGCACAAGGATGAACCATGTTTTAACTACTGGAAATTTTACTGAGAATACCTCAAACAGTTCAAGATCAAATGACTAGAAGCTTTCTTGGTGATGCAAAACAAAAGCCAAAGTGATTTACATATTTGGCTGATGCCTTTATCCAAGATGACTTACAACATTTAAGATACATTTGGTTCCATTTTTTTTTTTGTTTTTCTAATTGGACCACAGGAAGGTGAAGTGACTTGCTCCTGGTCATTGTCCACAGTAGGATCTAAACCTTGAAGTACAAAGCCTTAAACACTGTGTCACACTGCCTTAATAAAAGCCTCTTGGCTTTGGAAATCTAAGCACATTTGTGTTGTTGTCTTTGTGAGATAAGTAGCCAAAAAATTACTGAACGGTAATCCTTTATAAATCACCAATAATAATTAGCACACCCCATAAACTGTTGAAGCCAGCTCAGGCAAAGACACTTATTGGAAATGTAAAAACCCAAAAATAAAACTGATGAGTAATGAAATTCAGTCTTGCAAAGTTTATCAAACAGATTTTTGGGCTTATTTTAGGTATCTAGTGTATTTTTTTTTATAAATTGAGGAGAAAATTAGTCACCATAGGCAAGGACATAAATTCCCAAAATCTCTAGGAAAATGCCATTCATAAAGGCTTGAGAAATGGCTGGGCATTTGAAAATCCATATAGACTTTATCCAATATTTGTAACACCCAGAGGTGGTATTAAATGTCACCCACCAATCATTTCTCTCTTTTTTATTTCGTTCATAAGTCCAATTTTGTGAATATGGTGACTACTGTATACTTCCTGGAACACTTTTCCAGTCAAAGTTCTGTCTCAGCCAGTGATAGTCGTAACAGGTCATCCCCATCTCTTCTTTCCAGTCCTCCTTTATACTCTCGAGTGTATGTGAACAGAAGTGGCAGTTCTTTAAAGTATGTTTTGACCTTACTGGGATGGCTTGATGTGTGGAAATATCTGATCTTCCTACCTGAGTATGTTTGGCACCATGCATTTAACACTTCCACCCGAGAAAAGAGAACACAAGCTCTAGAGTTCTTCATTCAGCTTTTGGTAGGTCCTCCTGTGCCCCTGATATAACTGGCACCAGAGTGTGGTGTGAACTACAACAGAAGGAAAACATAACACTGAAAGAAAAGGAAAAACAAACTGAGAATTAAAAAGTTGTCCTGACTACAATAAGTGGCTACAAACTGAAAAAACAATGGAATATGGTGATGTTAAGAAAAAATATAAATTAGCCAAAGTTAAAATCGGGAGACAGAATATTAAAAAACTAAATCAGAAGAGAGCCAAAAAGTAGGATTTGCATGCAAACTGAGCAAAAATGTAAGCCGGAGCATGTGGTCAAAAGGACAGAAAAAGAATTGGAACCAGAGATCAATTATAATGCAGAGAAAATGACACTAAGAGTCTTTTGGGTTATACCGACAAACACAGATAACCAGGACGTGCCCTACACTGTAATGGTATCATGGCATGCATTGCACACTCCCTGCTATCCTGCCTAACAGTGATGTAGCAACTGTAAAAAAAGCAAAAACTGGTGGCACCCACAAGGAAAACAAAATGGTGCTGTGGGAGAACATGATTTTAAATAAAATAATACAATGTATATTTTAAGAATTTTATTAAAAAGATATTAGATTGAAAAACAAATGGAACCACTGGATTTCTTGGTCTCTTAAAACCCTAAATCTGTCCATGTTTGCATTCCATCCATCAATCCATCTTCCAACCTGCTATATTCTAACACAGGGTCACATTCCTGAATCATATTTTTGACTTGTTATTTTTCATTGTATTTCACAATATTATTATTATTTACTTTGAAAAAGCTCTGTTACTTTAGCTATTTCCTGTTGCCACCATTTTGGGTTGGGGTTGTTGCTTCACATCTTTGGTTGCCATAGAATGCAGAACTAGGAAGTTGCACATGACATAACCTAACACAGCCAAAGAAAGGATTTGTGACACTTTTTAAGGTTTGTACCCATGCTAGCAACAGTAATAACAAAACAATAAAACAATTTATAAAAAAAAGAGGGAAAATCTACATATTATGCTAAAAACGATAACAAAATAGGATATAAACCAAACAATATAACTTAAGGGACTCATTATATGGTACTATGCATATGGTCAGGTTTGTATACATATATCAGTCTGTCTTACATCCAGATCAAGTTACAACCAGTCCACTGGCCTCTTAAGATCTCTCGGGTCTTGACCTTAGCATTAATATTATGACTACATTCCTTTGGGTTACATCATTCGGTAATGGCACTTGGCTGGTCCTCTCATTATTTTTGAGTGTATTCTAGTGTAACTATAACATGTTTGAAATTATGTATGAGCTCAAGGGTTTGTTGCACAAAAGTGTAAATGAACAACAGATCATGACAGTTGTTCAATGAATAAGTTTAAATAAAGTTAAATTTACTGCAAGATGCAAACTGCACAGAGGCAATGAATCACAGATGCTGAATAAGTTGAAATATGAGAGTTGTTGAATATGTGAAGGATGTAATTTCCCATATTAAAAAAAAGTGCAGTTTCCCCAAGACAAGAAGAGCTTGCTCTGCCCTGTCTTATATAGTTCTGGTCTTATAAGACCAGTGCAACCAGTCATTAATGTGGCCCCCAAGTACTTGTAAGAATGCAGCATCTCTACATCCACTCCCTATATACTGACTGGAGAAAGATGCTCTTTGCTGTGGCAAAAGTCAATGCCCAGTTCCTTGGTTTTGCTGATGTTAACATACAGAGAAGTCTATACGTACTGAGGAACAAAGGTCTCCACCTGACTACTATATTGTCTCACCCCCATTATCAATTCACCACGTAACTACAGAATTATCTGAGAATTTCTGCAATTGATATGACTTGATGTTAAATGTGTAGTCAGGATGTCAAGAGAAATGGAGGTAGGACTATTTCTCGTGGTGCTCCAGTGTTCCACAGAGACACAAATGGTCCATTATCCAAGACACCATAGGCTCATCCACCTGCACATCTTTGAGCTTACCCCTTAACAGGAATGGCAGGAGAAATAACAGTGCTGCCAGCTTTGTCCAGGTATGAATAAGCCTTCTAGACCAGGAAAATTAATTTCATCCTCCATGGCAATCTCTGTCCATTAGACAAACTGCAGTGGGTCCAGTTGTTCTACCACAAGAGGACTCATAGTCAAGAACTAGTCTGTCAAAGGTCTTCATGATGTCTGACATAAGTGCCACTGGTCTGTAGTTATTAGGTGGCACCTACCATCTTTGGAACAGAAACAATGCAGGATGTTTTTCACAGCAGCAACACTTTCTGGACCAGCCTTAGGTCAGACTGAATAGGTGATAGAGGACAGTTAAGAGTTGGTCAGAACAAGCACATCTTGTCCCATGGTTTCGTTTGTGTGTATCCTCTTTAATTCCCCTGGCCTTTCTAATTTAAGTTGTACATGTTCTTGTTGTAGCATAGATAGTTTGGGGTTTATGACTGGTCATTAGAAAAAAGTAGGAGTGGGAAGGAAAATCTATATGCAGTGCAATTCCACTTAACTGGCATCACATTAACCGGCCGACGGAGTAACTGGCCTTTTAAAATAAATAATTTTTTTTAATCCCAAGTTCTTCTTTATATTATACGTATGCACTTCCTTCTTTCCTGGAAGTTGAGAGGTATTTTAAAACCAGCAAACAGTAAAACAGTGTTCAAATTAAATAAAGTGCAGTGTATCAAAAGTCTTCTTTAAATAAATAATCCATTAAAACGAGTGAATCAGTAGGGGGTTAAAATCCATTTGTAAAAAAACAAGTCCTTTAAAAACAACGCAGACGAGGTTAAAACAATGGCTGGAAGCAGTCTCTTAAAATCCAAAGCACGGTGCTTCTTTCTACCTGGTGGCTCCCCTGCTTCTCCCATCAGGCTTCGCAACAGGGGAGTCGCCCTACCTGCAGGTGCAGCTGCCTTCCACACTGGTCTGGTAGTCCTCCGATCCCTGGCTACGTCGGGCTCCATCCGGACTGAAACTTGGGTTCTTTCCCCAGCGGCCAGGGCGCTCATGCTGGGGACAAACCAGCCCAAAGCCTCCACGACTGCCGCTGTCTTTCGACGGCCAGTCATCTTCAATACTGGTCACAATGCCGTGAGTGCGGCGATTATTTATTTAAAAAGTCGCCTTTTTGACTTGAGCTGTGGACCCTCTACATCACACCGTCCAGTCGCTGTACGAGAAAATAAACCTGTGTGCAAAATCGTGGATGAAGCCTTGTGGATATGGTTTCTTCAGGAATATCGAAGAGGTACAGTACATACCTTAGAAATATTTTTCTACATGAAAATAGGTATGCGTCGGATTAACCAGCCAAAACGGCAACCTGCCATGGGTCTAATTAGAGGGATTGTTAAGAGGGATTGTACTGTATAAAAATATATCTATACTAATAAAAGGCCAAGCCCTCACTGACTCACTGACTGACTCACTCACTCACTCACTGACTCACTTATCACTAATTCTCCAAGTTCCTGTGTAGGTAGAAGGCTGAAATTTGGCAGGCTCATTCCTTACAGCTTACTTACAAAAGTTAAGCAGGTTTCATTTTGAAATTCTACATGTAACGGTCATAACGGTTGATAACGGTCGACAACGTCCGCCATGTTGAACTTTCTTATTTATGGCCCAATCTTCACGAAATTTGATAGGCGGCTTCCCTGCGCTAACCAAAACCGATGTACATACTTATTTCGGTGGTATGACGCCATTGTCGGCCGCCATATTGAATTTTCTACACGTCACTAATTCTCCAACTTCCTGTGTAGGTAGAAGGCTGAAATTTGGCAGGCCTATTCCTTACAGCTTACTTACAAAAGTTAAGCAGGTTTCATTTCGAAATTCTACGCGTAAAGGTCATAACGGTCAACAACGTCCGCCATGTTGAATTTTCTTATTTACGGCCCCATCTTCACGAAATTTGGTAGGTGGCTTCCCTTAGCTAACCGAAACCAATGTACGTACTTATTTCGGTAGTATGATGCCACTGTCGGCCGCCATATTGAACTTTTCAACAGTCTTTGTTACTTATGGGCCCATCTTCAAGAAATTCTATCGATCAAAGAACTGTCACTTACCGAGTGGTTTCCATGCCCGGAGATACCACCTACCTTTTCCATTCTCTTTGTTACATATTGCACGGCCATATTAGGTTCACTCTTGATATCTGAAGGAACATTGTGTCTTATGTATTGAATGACTGGGACAGGTTCAAGGTGTGGACTGATGACGGTACAGAAGATTATTATACTACACAGGAGCACTATAAGAGTGAAATGCTTAAGCCCTTCACCTATGCATCTGCATGTGAGTTGATGGCTGCCGCTGAATTGTTCGGTTGTCGCTTTCAAGTGTACCGAAATGGCCAAATATTTTACACCTTTCGACAACCGCCAATGCCTCTTAAACATCTTAGATTCACAGGTGACGATTTCAGTAGTGGACACTTTGATGTTTATGAATATTTAAACTCTCAAAAGCTGGATGTGATTTTATCGTTGAAACTGGTTGTGTGCTTACAACGCTTGACAGATGCCAAATGTCACTTCAACACAACAAATCCTGCAAATACTGTCGTAAATGAAACAAACCATGAAACTCAAACCGATTATGACAGCAGCAATCCAAGCTGTGAGATTTGAGACAAGATTACTGTTCACATGGCCAACTGTAAGTTACATGCTCAAGAGTAAGCTCAGCGCACAGCTTGGTCATGTTACAACCGGAGGGCCGAACTGACAACATGGTATACAAAGAGATCCTTAACAAATAAGTATTGGCATATTGTCCCACAGTTTAAAAAGGTTTAATTTTCTTCTTAATAAAAATTTGAATGCAGTACTTCACCGCTGCGAAGTGCGGGTATTTTGCTAGTATATATATATATACTGTATACAGTAGTCCTTCCTCGATCGTGGGGATTGCGTTCCAGAACCCCCTGCGATAGGTGAACATCCGTGAAGTAGAAACCATATGTTTGTATGGTTATTTTTATATGTTTTAAGCCCTTATAAACTCTCCCATACTGTTTATAAATATTCTCCGCACAGTTATATAGTAAACCCTAGTTTATCGTGGTTAATCCGTTCCAGACTCTACCACGATAAATGAATTTCCACGAAGTAGGATTCTTTATTTATAAATCTAATATTTTCGCACTTAGAGCATAGAAAACCTGCTTACCTTCTAAATACATTTTTTGACATTATTAGAGCCCTCTAGACATGAAATAACACCCTTTAGTCAAAAGTTTAAACTGTGCTCCATGACAAGAAAGAGATGACAGTTCTTTCTCACAATTAAAAGAATGCAAACATATCTTCCTCTTCAAAGGAGTGCACATCAGGAGCAGAGCATGTCAGAGAGAGAGACAGACAGACAGAGAAAAGCAAACAATCAAAAATCAATATGTGCTGCTAGAGCTTTTAAGTGTGCGAAGCACCGCACGGGAAGCATATCGTATATCATTGAGGAATTTTATTTAATATGTAATACGTGCTCTGATTGGGTAGCTTCTCAGCCATTCGCCAATAGCATCCATTGTATGAAATCAATTGGGCAAACAAACTGAGGAAGCATGTACCATAAATTTAAAGACCCATTGTCTGCAGAAATCCGCGAACCAGCGAAAAATCCATGATATATATTTAGATATGCTTACATTTAAAATCCGAGATGGTGTGAAGCCGCGAAAGTCAAAGCGCGATATAGCGAGGGATCACTGTATATATATTATATATACTGTATATACTTTCTCATATACTGAGATAGAGGAAAAGGTCATCAGGACCACTTCCAGTTGTGCAATATTTCTCAATTATCATGTCTTTGTTTCTCATCATAACTAATTGATAATATCAATACAGTATCATTTATCTCTAATTATAATCAAACTTTATATTAAAACTAGCAACTTGGCGCGCGCTATGCTGCGCGTTGGATGACCACAGTTGAAGGACTCCTGTTTTAAACGCGGCTGCCAGTCGTGAACTGGGTCCTTCATTGCACCACATTTATGTGTGTGAGTGGTGACTGTCAGTTTGAGAGCGTTCACTCTGAGTTTCTTGCGAGACCGTACGTTTCTGTATATTACGGTTGTTTTGCAATCGTAAGGACCTGTCGTCGGGTGTCTCATTGGTGCGCTTTTTGCCTCTTTCTTTGGCGATCACGGCGTAGTGTGTCCTCTCTCTCTGTAGGGTTTCAGTTGCCTTTCGTTGTGCGTCAGAGACGCGTCGTTGAGCTAATCTGTGTGAATGCTGAGTGTCCGTTTCTTGCAAGCGACTGTCACGCCTTTGCCTCTTTGCTTCGTGATCAAGCTGTAATGTGTCCTCTCTCGCAGCAGCACGTTTAGTTGCGTTTCGTTTCGGCATTGTTCCTTAAGGTCTCCTCTGTACAAGTGCACATGGGTATCTGAAGACGGAAAGGCATAGTGGGCATAGTGAAACACACAAATTGGTGACCAGGGTAACCATCGGACTCAGACGCGGGGCTCGAAATACTCAAGTGCACATGTTATTTATAATTAAAAATTTTTTTTTTGTTATGAACTTCCCCAAAAGAGTTGATCACTGTAAATAGTTAATAGTATATCAACAATATAATCTGTTGTAGTACGGGCGTTAATTAGCGTCACACCTCATAACCTGCATACACCACGTGTTTGGCTGTAACACCAGAAGCGCGGTGGACGCGGTAAGGGTAGGTTGTGGTTTCTGTTTCTTTTGTGATTTTTTTATTTAATTTTATTGATTATTTAATAGGCAGAGGGGAGAAGACGTTAATGTGACGCTCTGTCTATTTCTTTACTTTTGTTTTGAAAAGATTTTCGGGAACAGGAAAAATAAAAGCAAAGGGGAAAGAACAGAGGGGGGTAAGCAGGAATTCTGAGAGAGGACGGACTGGGGCTTTTCTACAGGGCGGCTATACAGCCAAAAGGAATGCGGACCTGGACACGAACACGGACACCGCACTGGACTTTTATTCTATAGATGGTATTTTCAAACTTAGGGATGTCGAAAATGGTGGCGGAATTATTTCATGATTACATATGCATTACCTAGATTATGTACAAAGTAAAAAGAGTTATAGTCACCTAAAATCATTAAAAAGTGTTAGTATTGTATTTGTTGTAATACATTACTATAGGTAAACCTGCATTTAGTTACATTTAATTATGATAATGATGGCAGAAATAAAATTAAAAAATTAAATGTATTACCAGGAACACGAAGGGATCATAGATTATTGTTCCCATTACATCTTTATATTTACATGGCATGTTCAATGTTTAAACGTTATTGTTAAACTGATGATGTATAAATCAAAATTTACAGACGGACAATTTCAAACATGGTATTTGCGGACTCAGGAAGGTCTAAAACGTCAGGATTCATCTTAATCTCGAGGTTGAATTTTTTCACGATTCCTATACAACATACAATACAATGGAACCTCGGTTCACGAGCGTCTCTGAACACATACAAATCAGGTTATGACCAAAAAGTTCGGCAAACTTTTGCATCTGTTCACGACCACACAAGCCAGTTTCCCTTTCAGTTTGTACGCGCCGATGACTTCCATACGTGTTTAGTCTCTCCCTGTGCATTCTCTCTGAGAGAGAGACACCACACACACAGGCGCGAGAGAGAGCGAGCGAGCGAAAGAGAGGGCTGGGTGCATAAGGCCGAGAAGGCAGTTAAAGAATACACCGGGCTTGTTTTTAAAGAGACGGATTTGAGCATTGTTTTAACCTCGTATTTAATGAAGACTTTTTTCTATTGGATTTTAACCTCCACTTCACTTCTGTTTACAGCGATCGGTTCATAGTGTGCATTGTTGTAATATTACTTTTCTTGGTGGTTTATTAAATTACGGATTTTTCAAATGTTCATTTATTTCCCTGTGCTTAAAACTCATTAAAAAAGAGTGTTCTTTAGCGAGCGGTTTGTAGCGCTATAGAGCGAACTCTTGAGGTGTTAGTTTTCTCTGTTGTTCAAGGTTTTATGTGTTATTCAATGTTTTTACATTTAGTTTACTATTACACTGTGCGTTCGATGGTATAATTAACTATATTTGTGCTTAAAAATCTTAAAAAAAATATATTTACATACAGTTCATACGGTCTGGAACGGATTCATTATATTTACATACAATCCTATGGGGGAAATTACTTCAAGTCACGACCAAATCGGGTTACGACCAGAGTTTTGGAATGAATTACGGTCGTGACCTGAGGTTCCACTGTAAAAGAAAGTGAAAATTTGTTCAGGGTGTTAGCTTTGTCCACATTCCCCTTCTAGCACCTGAACCCTGGATTGCTTGAGTCCAGTAACTATGCCCAGTGGATTCCAGATATCTTTCATGCTATTCTAAGGGAGTTTGTTTCTATTTCAGCTTTGTAAGCTTCCTTTTCTTCAGTCTGCTTTTTCTTCAGCACTTGCTGTGCATCCTTCTGAGCCTCTGTCACTGGAAATGAATGCTGTATTTTGTTCATTCAGGGGACCGTTTAGCTCCTTAGTAATCCAGGGCTTGTTGTTTGAAAAGCAAAACCCATGAAGGAGGTTGCAGTCTAAAAACATCATTGCAGCCTGGAATAAGGTGGATCAGACTGTGATCAGATCTGCCTTAAGGTGCCAGAAGTTTAAATTTAAAGGCATTTTTAACATTTGAAAAGAGTAGGTACAGCCTATTTCCTCGTGTGGAACAAGACGCACGCTGATATTGTCTACTATTGGAATTGCTTTGTATGAACTATACTATGTGCCCTTCATGTGTAGCCTCTCACAGAGCACTTCAGAAAACTGTGCAAGGTTTTTTGTGCTTTCAATCATTTCATTTTCATTTTTCCTTTTCCTTTTCCTTTCCATTACGTAAAATTATTTGCTGATTTCTAGAATTTGTATGAGGAGTATATGAATAGAAACAATTACAAATCTTTTGAAGTTCCTCTTTACTGGCTGCTTATCAGAGCTTAACAGAAAGTAAGTGAACTTGCTAATAAGGTAAAACCACTTTTACAAAAACTCTGTATCCTCTAAGGGCATAGCTGAATGATTTGTTGTAAATCCAATAATGAGACTTTATCTTTTTTTGCTTTACTGCATAGGATAGACTATTCTGCATTAATTTCAAACATTCAACACACAAATTTATTAATATGATTATATTTAAATAGTTCTCAAGTGGGCAGTCAAAGTGGATGGTAACCACAAAATATACATTTGAAATGATTAAAAAATGAACAGGGTGTCATTTTGATTGAACCCTTCAATAAAGCTTTGTACAAAAATTGTAAAAAAAATTTCAAGTACTTTTTTCTGTTAGGTATTACATTAAAAAAATAATAAAAGATGAAAACTGACTATATAGAAGAAAGACAATCAAAACTGTGATATGAATTATAAACCTCTTTCAGAATAAATACTGTATTTACTGATATATTTACACAGTGTGCCCAGACACAACTACAGCACCCCAGTCAGGGGTTCAAATAAAAGTTTGTTTTAGTTTTTTTTTTTAATTTGTAACTGTACCTCAACAGACATTTCATCAAGCACCACATGGCACAATATAATACAATAGAATATAATAATTTCCCTTCTCTTTCCATATCTCCCAGGCAACCCTTGTGCACCTCCTTTTGACTCCAAATCTCTGGAAGACGTGGAACAGCTCCATTTATGTTGGACCTGGAAGCATTTGTGCTGCCCCAATGTTACAGCCGAGAAGCACTTCTGGAACAGGCAGAATCAACATAAAAAAGAGGACCACCTTCTGCAGCTCCCTCTGGTGGGCACCAAGTACCTAAGCAGGGCTGCTCCCATGTTGTTCTGTGGGTGCACCAATGAGAGCTTCACCAGCAGGATGCTGCCATCCAGTGTATTGTAGAGCTATCTGTATGCAGAAGACAGTCTATCTCTGTTACTCCACTAACCTGGCTGTGCAGTCCATCCATCCATGACCTTATATGAGAAATGTGTCCCACCCAGGCAAGGAGCCATTCATCTTGTCTACTGTAAAAAAAAAAAAAAAATCTGGGAGAATTAGTCCTCAGTACAAATTGAGGTAATTGATGAAACAAGACAGAGAGGACTTTAGGGTTGATAGATGTGGCAAAACTAAAGAGGGTAAAATTTCAGTAATCTCAGATCTGTAGTGTGAATCACAACTATTCTTTACATTTCTGCTTTTTGAGTGGCAATAAAGCATATTCTGCTAGCATCATGAACAGTGCAGGAAGCAGAACTGCTTGGGGTGCTGCTATGTTGTAAGATACTCTCACATACTGTATATGCCAACATGTACACAAACAGGGCAGATACAGTTTTAATTAACTTACTACATGGGCCTGATGGTTGTATAAAGGTAAATTATGAGAAGCCCATGCAGACATGAGGAGAATGTGCAAACACTTTGCAGATAATGGCCAAGATTTAAAGAAATTTCTTGGACCTGTAAGGCAGCAGCATTAACCACCGCATTACCATCATGTCTTACATATTGTGCATTCAGTAGGGATGAAATAACAGATTTGGGGAAATTTAACCCTATTAACCATGTCCTCCCCAGTTGTTTTGGCACTATGACCCTAGCATCCGTAGCATTTTTCAACAATTTTGAAAACCACAAATTGCGATTTATAAAGTTAAAATGTTATTGTTCTTCATCCTAGTGTACCAGATTCACTCTCTTTGCCTACTTCTACTTCTCTACTCACACAATGTTTCTATCCTCTAACCTGTGCAGCAGTGAATCGCTGCATTTTCAGCTGCTGTTTATCACCAGGTGCCTCTCCATTACTGTCAGGAACAGGAGCACTTGAATGCTCGTGTCGACTTTTATTTATTTATTTTGATTCTATGCCACCTACTGCTTTTTTTAGTCTCACTTGACTTAACCTAATGTTTTGGCATGTTGAGCTAATCTAAACTATGCTCAAATACAACTAAAATTATTTTCATTTCCTCCTGGAAACTACAAGCAAAAACAAATCTGACCTGCAACAAAAAAGCAGTACAAACTACTGCAAATAACAGCATTACTAGGCAGCAGTATATTATGTGCGTAGTCTAGTTATATAACAAAGGCAGATATGCTGGCCAATCTGGTCATGACAGCAGACAGATGCCTTTCAGGAATATGCCTCTACGGCAGCAGACTGCAAGATTTAAAATGCAGTGTAACATGACAACAGCGCAGCGTAACAGCTATGCATAGGCCATTAAGGCCAGCAGGGATAAGACAGTAGAGGGGCTGGCCATTACTCCAGCCTTTTGGGTATATTTGCTATGCGGCTGGCTTAAAAACCCTGCTGTGTTCAAAGGGTTAAGCTGCAGCTACTATACTATAAACTCACTTTCTGAGAACAAATGTTGTTTTCACTTGACATGAAAATATGATGTTTGTTTCCTGGCAGGAAGTGTTATTTTTCATGCATCTGCATGTCATTTACTTTTTAATTAAAGATCTCCAGTGAAATAAATCACTAAATACATTTTCTTATTACTGGTAGACATTTTGTCAAACTGTCAAACTTGTGTGTTTGTTCTGGTTGTAGGACGCTTGTGTTGCCAACAAGGATGATAATCTTGGTGATCATAACCCTAAAGATGCTTTGGAGACAGAAATTAAACTCTAAGCTCCATGATACTTGGAATATGCATATCCTCAACCTTATTTGCAAAAATTAAGAAACAAGAAAGTGTGGTTGATAGGTAAAGGAACACTTGGGGCACAGTAATGTCCATAATGGTACTGCGTGGTGTGTTTTCATGTGGAACATACTGCATGCAGCATTTGACCTTTTTTTTTTTTAACGCACTGCACTTCTTTGTGCTTATGTGAAAGAGAACCATAAAAAGAATTGGATTTACAGGTATGATAAGGATTATCTGTGTCACACTTTTACTGAAACCAACAAAGGTAAATACAGAAGTGAGATCAAGAATTTGGGGAACAACATTCCTTGTTTTCTCAGCCAAAAAAAAAACTTTAAATTCTCCAAAAAACTTTTTATTGAGGTTAATATTTTGCAATTGCAGAATCCCCTATTAAATTAATTTTAATGTTGGTATTGCAAATCTAGGTTGGTTTTGCTCATCCCTAGCAGTCAGTAATATCATTTCCCATATCTGACCACAGAAAATAGGTTTGAAAAATTCTAGTCAATGTCTACAGTCATCCAAATAACCTCAAAAACTATTGATTCACAACTAGATTTTTTAGTGAGAGAGAGCACAGAGAAGAATAAAAATCAAACAGATATAAGTTTCTGGTATCTGCTGAAAATTGCTCCAAATAAAGTTGCTCAATTTCAATAACTTAGTAATTAAAAACATTTACTTATGATGCCTTTACACTTCAGAAGATGTAATCACCTTTTTAAAGGTTTATAAGAAGTTTACATATGGAGTGTTCACAGAAAAGAATTTTAACTGAATCCAATATTTGTCAATGTAAAAAATTATTAAAGATGTATGAAATTTGCATTTTAAAAAACTAGTCCAAACACTTATTTTTTAATAGTTAAGGCAAAATATTTTTAACGAGCATGATATGGTTTTTAGGTGTTAAAAACACAAGCAAACTTGGCCCACTAGTGAAAGCACAGCCTAACAACTGATTTGTGTCAGAAATGGATTTTGGATACTTAGGTTCTAAAAAACAAAAGTTAACATGTGAAATTATGACAGTTCAGTTAAACAATTTAGAAATCAAGCAAGAATGGCGAGCTTGGAAAAACATCTCAATGTTTGGACAAGACTGCAAAATCACAGTTCGTCTTTTGTGGGATGTAGCTTAAAAGAACTTTTGAACTAAAAGCATTAATCTTTTAAATATTTAAACAAACACTAGGTATGCTTTTTAAAACAGTTACAGAGTAGGCTAGACGTTTTGGCTAGTCGCAGCTAAACTTGGGGCCACAAGCAAGTTAATGTAATTAAAAAGGTTATTCATACAAGAAAATTAACTTTTTACGTATTTCATATGGCAGTTTTATATTGGATTTGTCTCGTGTAACACCCCTTTCCTCCTTGGTACTGATGCCGAAGGGCAATCTGGGAAAGGGCTCAGGGTTTCTTCTACAACATTTAGCCAAATTATATGTAACCTAAATCAATCCTCTTCTGGAGCAAAGTGAGTAACTATGGAATAACTTTCACATTTATCTACATTTGCTTAATTTCAAATCAAACAAAGACATTATCATACGTTGCTAATAAGACAGAGAATGCAAGTGAATCTAAATTAAAATGAACATTTTCTGAAGTAAAAACTTCTGAAAACAATAACAAAGGTGGGTGTTGATTTTATCCCTTAAAACGTACAAAAAAACGTACTTCTTCTTTTGGCTGCTCCCGTTAGGGGTTGCCACAGCGGATCATCTTCTTCTATATCTTTCTGTCCTCTGCATCTTGTTCTGTTACACCCATCACCTGCATGTCCTCTCTCACCACATCCATAAACCTTCGCTTAGACCTTCCTCTTTTCCTCTTCCCTGGCAGCTCTATCCTTAGCATCCTTCTCCCAATATACACAACATCTCTCCTCTGCAAGTTTACAAACCAACGCAATCTCGCCTCTCTGACTTTGTCTCCCAACCGTCCAACTTGAGCTGACACTCTAATGTACTCATTTCTAATATTGTCCATCCTCGACAGAACAAAGGCAAATCTTAGCATCTTTAACACTGCTACCTCCACCTCTGTCTCCTGCTTTCTGGTCAGTGCCACCGTCTCCAACCCATATAACATAGCTGGTCTTACTACCGTCCTGTAGACCTTCCCTTTCACTCTTGCTGATATCCGTCTGTCACAAATCACTCCTGACACTCTTATCCACCCACTCTACCATGCCTGCACTCTCTTTTTCACCTCTCGTCTACAATCCCCATTACTCTGTACTGTTGATCCCAAGTATTTAAACTCATCCACCTTCGCCAACTCTACTCCTTGCATCCTCACCATTCCACTGACCTCCCTCTCATTTACACACATGTATTCTGTCTTGTTCCTACTGACCTTAATTCCTCTCCTCTCCAGAGCATATCTCCACCTCTCCAGGGTCTTCTCAACCTGCTCCCTATGATCGCTACAGATCACAATGTCATCAGCAAACATCACAGTCCACAGGGACTCCTGTCTAATCTCGTCTGTCAACCTGTCCATCACCACTGCAAATAAGAAAGGGCTCAGAGCTGATCCCTGATGTAATCCCACCTCCACATTGAATGCATCCGTCACTCCTACCGCCAACCTCACCACTGTTACACTTCCCTCGTACATATCCTGTACAACTATTACATACTTCTCTGCCACTCCAGACTTCCTCTCACAATACCAAAACTCCTCTCGAGGCACCTTGTCATATGCTTTCTCCAGGTCCACAAAGACGTAATGCAACTCCTTCTGGCCTTCTCTAAACCTCTCCATCAACATCCTCAGAGCAAACATCACATCTGTGGTGCTCTTTCTTGGCATGAAACCATACTACTGCTCACTAATCATCACCTCACTTCTTAACCTAGCTTCCACTACTTTTTCCCATAACTTCATGGTGTGGCTCATCAATTTTATCTCCCTGTAGTTACTACAGCTCTGCACATCCCCCTTATTCTTAAATATCGGCACCAGTACACTTCTGTTCCACTCCTCAAGCATCCTCTCACTTTCCAAGATTCCATTAAACAATTTGGTTAAAAACTCCACTGCCATCTCTCCTAAACACCGCCATACTTCCATAGGTATGTCATCTGGACCAACGGCTTTTCCATTTTTCATCCTCTTCATAGCTGTCCTTACTTCGTCCTTGCTAATCCGTTGCACTTCCTGATTCACTATCTCCACATCATCCAACCTCTTTTCTCTCTCGTTCTCTTCATTCATCAGCCTCTCAAAGTACTTTTTCCATCTGCTCAACACACTCTCCTCGCTTGTGAGTACATTTCCATCTTTATCCTTTATCACCCTAACCTGCTGCACATCTTTCCCATCTCGGTCCCCATGAGTATAGGAGCACTTTTTTTTTACGCGCTCATTTTTTTTTATCTACGACTTCCTGTCTCTCTGTTTCCAGTAATCAGCTGCATCTCTTAAAGCCCTCCCAATACGCCAAGCGATTGGATGCAACTGCCCCAAGAACCAATCAAAGTCATGTCAGTCTTTTGATTGACACAAACAATACAATACAATATAATTTATTTTTTGTATAGCTAAAAATCACACAAGAAGTGCCGCAATGGGCTTTAACTGGCCCTGCCTCTTGACAGCCCCCCACCCTTGACTCTCTAAGAAGACAAGAAAAAACTCCCAAAAAAACATTGAAGGGAAAAAGTAGAAGAAACCTTGGGAAAGGCAGTACAAAGGGAGACCCCTTTCCAGGTAGGTTGGGCGTGCAGTGGGTGTCAAAAAGAAGGGGGTCAATACAATACAATACGCAGAACAGAACAAATCCTCAATACAGTATAAAAATAAAAATTTTAGAAGTATGGAGCAGAATTTAACAGTAGATGATATCACATACAGTACAATCCCTCTTAACTGGCCTTGCATTAACCGGCCTGTTAAAATAATTTTTTTTTAATCCTGAGTTTTTTATATTTATATGTATGCACTTTCTTCTTTCCTGGAAGGTGAGAGGTATTTTAAAACCAGCAAACAGCAACACTGTTCAAATTAAATAAAGTGCAGTGTATCAAAAGTCTTCTTTAAATAAATAATCCATTAAAACGAGTGAATCAGTGGAGGTTAAAATTCATTAGTAAAAAAACAAGTCCTTTAAAAACAATGCAGACGAGGTAGATGATTAAAACAATGGCTGGAAGTGGTCTCTTAAAATCCAAAGCACAGTGCCTTCTTCCTTCTACCTGGCGGCCCCCCTGCTTCTCCCATCGGGCTTCGCAACAGGGGAGTTGCCCTACCTGCAGGTGCAGCTGCCTTCCACACTGGTCTGGTAGCCCTCTGATCCCTGGCTACGTCGGGCTCCATCCGGACCGAGACTTGGGTTCTTTCCCCAGCAGCCAGGGTGCTCACGCTTGGGCTAAACCAGCCCAAAGCCTCCACGACTGCCGCTGCCTTTTGATGGCCAGTCGTCTTCAATACCGGTCACTCCAGCTCTGTGATCGCTCAGCTGGAGTGACCGCTTTCTTCACCATCACAAATTCCCTAGGAACAATCGGCCACACATACCACTCCCCCTCACTAAGCTGCGAGTGCAGCGATTATTTATTTAAAAAGTGGCCTTTTTGACTTGAGCTGTGCACCCTCTACACCACACTGTCCAGTCGTTGTACGAGAAAAAAACCCGTGTGCGAAATCGTTGACGAAGCCTTGTGGATATGGTTTCTTCAAGAATGTTGAAGAGGTACAGTACATACCTTAGAAATATTTTTCTAAATGAAAATAGGTATGCATTGGATTAACCAGCCAAAATGGCAACGGCCATGGGTCCAGTCCCGAGGTGGGTGGTTAAGAGGGATTGTACTGTAATATGATTTGGATTTGTTTAGAGTCCTGGAGACCATATCCATCAAGCTGCCTCCCCCATTTGGCCATTCCACAGCTGAAACAGCGCTGGGCTCAGCCAATCTGATGAAAGGACCCCTCTTTCCCACAATTCCTGTGATCCTCCATCAGAGATGACTTTACCTTAGGCAGGCAAAACAACTTGGCAAGTGGGCTGTGGCACCAGGTGCCACATTTGAGTACCGAGAACAGAAACAGAATAGGTGAGGGTTAGTGTCCAATTATAACTATGATGTTACTTATATTTTAGTGCTAATGACTAACAACAGAGATACAGTCTGTACAGTTAATCAGGAGCTCTAGTCAGGATATGCTAAACTGAAGTAGTGAGTCTTCAGCCGGGATTTAAAAGCTGAGACCGAAAGGGCATCTCTTGTAGTAGCAGGCAGACCATTCCACAGTTTAGGAGTTATGTGTTTTTTATTTTCTTATTCTTGTAATAATTCTTGCAGCAGCATTTTGGATTAACTGGATGCTGTATAAAGAACAGTTTGAACAACCAGTGAACATCACATTGCAGTAGTCAATCCTACTAGAAATAAATGCATGAATTAATTTCTCAGAATCTTGTTTATTTAGAAAGTGCCTTAATTTCCCAACATTTTTAAGATGGAAGAAACATGATTTGGACAACTTTGTAATATGCACTTTTAATTACATGCTAGAGTCAAAGATAACTCCTAGATTGCGGGTTGATTCAGTAAAATTAATGGAGATTCCAAATCAGGTAATTGATGACAAAATATTGTTGTGATCAGCGTCATTCCCTCCAACAATTAACATCTCTGTTTAACCTGTATTTAGAGTCAAGTAGTTCTCATCCATCCACTCCTTTAATTCACTAACACAACTAATTAAAGACAACATCGGAGAAACTTCATTTGATCTAAATACAAGGTATAACTGGGTGTCATCTGCATACGAGTGAAAATTAACATTATGTTTTCTAATGAGAGATCCCAGTGGAAGCATGTAAAGTGAAAACAGTAAAGGTCCCAGTACTGAGCCCTGCGGGACACCATATTGAACTTCTGTGTATAATGATGGAGAGCTGTCAGCACATTTCTGTACATATTGGAATCGATTTGATAAATAAGAACTACAAGCCCAACATCATTTTCTAGCCTGTGCAGTAAAATAGAATGGTCAATGGTGTCAAATGCTGCACTTAAGTCTAACAACATAATTATAGTGGAGTTTCCTTCATTAGAGGATATCAGAATGTTATTTACAACCCGTGTTAGTGCAGTTTCTGTACTATGACCATTGCAGAAACCAGACTGGAATTTCTCGAATAAATTGTAATGCGTAAGGTGTGACTTAAGCTGACTGGTGACTACTTTTTCTAGTATTTTAGAGAGAAAGGGTAAATTTGAAATAGGCCTATAATTATTTAGTATGTGTGGGTCTAGGTCTGACTTTTTAAGTAATGGTTTAATGACTGACACTTTTAGTGCATCAGGTACTGTGCCATTCAATAATGAACTAACCCAAACAAACCTTTCTTGCTTGGGGCCACATGTCTCTCAACTAAGCAGAGTGGAGATCTGTTAAAGGGACAGAAGTCAATTTATTGTGACATTCTTAAAATTCAACTGGGCCACCCTTGGTTGAGCTGAACCATACCTGTGCACATAGTTGGCATGGCGCTATCAAGAAAGCTGGGAGAGAGAACTGGCTACCTGGATTCTGCCAGTTATGGGTGAGGTGTGCTTTGAGCTACATTTGCAGGAAGAGAAGAACGGCAGAGGTAGGGGATCACCTTTGAAGTGAGTTTATGAGTAAAGCAGTACTGTAGAGATGAAATAGAGAGAGTGAGAGAACAAGCTGGCACTTTAAGTGGAGATGTAAGTAATGTTATGCAAAGCAACAGTAAAGAACTGTGGAAGCCATAGAGCAGATATGGCAGAGCAGCAGAGTGTCTTAGTCTTGCATCTTGACAACAGGATGTTTTAAGTGTCATATTTCAGCAGAAATGTTAAACTAAATTTTTAAAACAACTACGGGGAATTATGAGTGACAGTAAGGCTAAAAAAGAAACCCAATATGATGTATGCTACACCCTTTGAACTAACCCTGGGAGGAACTAAATGCATGGCATCCCATGATCCTTTGTGAGGCCAATGTGTCATCACAGAACTGTAGCAGCCAACTTTAAATAGAATTTGAGTATATAATGCTGATCTTACTAGTATGCAGTATGCCGGATCAACCAGCAAGCCAAATGAAATTCTTCTTCCGGTATGGATTTAATAAGAAGTGTTTAACCAGAATGTTAAAAATTAGTGGAAAACATGCAAACACGTTTAAACACAAAACATGCATGCAGAAGGAAACTGGAAATGTGTCATTACATTATTGTCTTAAAACTAATGTCTGTTTGCTTGGACTTGAATGTGACCTCTATGTAAACATGTAGTCCTACAGTACCTTTTTAATAGCATTTACCCAGAGTAATGTGCATTTGATGCAAACAGGAAGTAGTGAAGAATCTATTTGGTTTATTATTGCTCTTATTAGGTAACAGCAGTAGTTAGTGTGCAAATGTGTGAAGGAAAAAACACCAAAATGTACTTTTCAGTTTGAGAGAGGTGAGTACTTGATATCGAATCTGAGGGAACAAGGTTCTGTGAATTCCTGCTCCTGTTGCCACTGCCTGTAAGAAATTGTACAGTTCTAGACGGGAAAGCAGCAGGCCCTGATGGCTAACCTGCAGAATTTTACAAGAAATTCTCCGCTCAGCTAGCTTACCTCCTATTAGCAACATTTACAGAAGCCAGAGATAACCAATCTTTTCCTCAAACCTTTCGCCAAGCACTAATCACCATTTTTCCAAAACAAAATAAGGACTTATTACAATGTGCATCATACAGACCAATTTCACTTCTGAATAACAACGTTAAAATACTCTCTAAAATCATAGTTAGAAGGATAGAGAACGTGCTCCCCTCGGCAATATCACAAGACCAAATTGGATTTATTAGGGGCAGACACTTATCTTCAAATCTTCGACGCCTGTTTAATGTAATATACTCACCAACTAAATCAAACACCCCAGAAATATTATTATCATTGGATGCAGAAAAAGCATTCGACATGATTGAATGGAAATACCTTTTTACTACCTTGGAGAAGTTTGGGTTTGGCCTGAACATTTGTGCATGGATTAAATTACTGTATACTAACCCAGAAGCTTCAGTTTGCATCAACAACATTTGCTCAGACTACTTTAAACTAGAATGTGGTACTAGACAAGGATGCCCTTGTCACCGCTGCTGTTTGCAATTCCCATTGAACCACTGGCAATACATTGTCGAAATACTGATTAGATAAAGGGGATTAGCAGAGATGGACTGGAACAGAAAATTTCATTATATGCAGATGATATGGTACTGTACAGATCGGACCCAGAAAATTCTGTGCCTGCAGTCTTAGCAGCACTCACAGAATTTCAAAAGATCTCTGGTCTCAGAATTAATCTGAATAAAAGTGTACTCTTTCCAGTGAACTCTCAAGCATATAATATTAGATTAGATACCCTACCATTTTTTTGCAGAATAGTTTAAATATTTAGGGGTAAACATCACAAGTAAACATAAAGGTCTATATCAACAAAATTTCACCATCTGCATGGAAAAAATTAAACAAGACTTGCATAGATGGTCAACCCTTCATCTCACACTAGCTGGAAGAATTAACACTGTTAAGATGAATATTCTTCCTAAGCTCCTTTTTTTATTTCAAAACATTCCAATATACATTAATAAATCATTCTTTAGGCAATTAGATTCAACAATAACCTAATTTATTTGGAATTCAAAACATCCACGCATCAAAAGAGCGACCCTACAAAGACAAAAGGCAGAAGGTGGCATGGCTCTACCTAACTTCCAGTTTTATTACTGGGCAGCAAATATACAGTCGATAAGAACCTGGACACAAATAGAACATACACAAGTTTGGTCCGCAATAGAAGTAAAATCCTGCAGTACTTCTTTGTATTCCTTGCTCTGTACTCCAATGAACACACGTTATCGGCAATATACTAATAACCCAATTGTGCTCCACTCACTTAGAATCTGGAACCAATGTAGGAAGCATTTTAAGACAGAGAAGCTTCTATCTGTGGCACCTCTGCAAGAGAACTACCTCTTTCAGCCTTCACAAACATATGCTGTTTTTAATATCTGGAAAAATTTGGAATTAACTTGCTTAGAGATCTTTATATAGACAACGTCTTTGCATCCTATGAACAATTACATTCCAAATTTAACATTCCAGCTACACATTTCTTTCACTATCTTCAAATCAGGAACTTTGTTAAACAGAACCTTCCAGATTTTCCTCATCTTGCACCCTCATCCATGCTGGAAAATATATTGCTCAATCTCAAGGACTTAGACACCATCTCTACAATATATAAAATCATTTTACAATCCCTCCCTTTCAAAGATCCAAGAGGACACTGGGAAAAAAATCTCTTAATATATCAGAAACAGAGATATAACAGAGTGGAAAGTAGCAATGCAGAGAATTCACTCTAGCTCCATATGTGCAAAGCATACAATTATACAACTCAAAATTATATATCGAGGACATCTGTCTCGACTAAAACTCTCCAAAATGTTTCCAGGGCATGATCCAACCTGCGAACGCTGCAACCAAGTCCCAGCCTCACTGGGTCACATGTTTTGGGCCTGCACCAAATTAACATTATTCTGGACCAAAATTTTAAGTACCTTTCAGACAGCCTTGGTCTCACAATCCCTCCTAACCCATTAACAGCTGTGTTTGGTGTTCTCCCAGATGGCTTTAAAGTGGAGAAAGACAAACAAATTGTGATTGCATTCACTACACTTTTGGCACGCAGACTTATTCTGATAAACTGGAAGAACCCAAACTTTCCTGTTTTAAGTCAGTGGGAAACTGATGTGTTATACTATTTGAAATTGGAAAAAATCAAATACTCAGTTAGAGGATCCGTACAGACTTTTTTCAAAACATGGCAGGATCTAATCTGTAATATTTTAAAATAAGCTCATAAAGCACAGAGAATTTATTAATTTTGGTATGTTTACAAGCCTTAAATTTATGCCGTTTGGCTTGCTCTCTCTCTCAGGGGTGGGGATCGATCTGTTCTTAACTCAATTTTTCTTTTTGTAAAAACTTGATTGCTTTGTATGGATTGCAATAAAATTAATTTAAAAAAAAAAAGAAATTGTACAGTTCTGCCATTGAATTCAATTAATTTTATCTTAGGGAGGCACAGTGGTGCAATGGTTAGCACTGCTGCCTCACAGCTCAGGTCATATTTGTGGCCACTATAACTGGCCCAGCATTATTGGCAGATGCTTATCAAGCCCTCAGGTACACATAAAAGACCATTGCATCACACACAAGCTTGCTTCGGTCATGGCTAAGATGATAACACAACAAATGGCATTACCTGTTAAAACATAAACATAAAATAGGGTACAAAATAATATTGAACAATTTAAAATACTGTCAGTGACAAAAATTAATTCTCCAATATTCAAAAGCCCAATTTGGATTTGAGAAATAGTGGTAAAAATGAGAATGTGTTTAAAACATTTCACAAAACTGTCACTTTAGAGAGACAGTCCATTCAGACCATTTACAGAGGACAACACTAGCTTGAAGTCTGCAATGACTGAATTTCCTTACCTTGTACCTCCCTGATCTTTCGGCCTGTTTCCTTGTTCTCTTTTGGCAGTATGTTTTCCTTTTGCATTCTATTAGTACTCTACTAATGTACCCTGTTAGTTGTTATTGTTTTTACTGTACTTGTGTTTATCCTGATGATCAAAGTGTTTAAATGGTATGTTGTGCCGCCCTAGGTTCTGCATGTGAACACAGTGGCAGTAAATAAAGAGATTCTTGCCTATTTTTTTTTTTCCAAAGACCATTTCCCACTTTATTTTTCTCAACAAAACCTACTTTAGTTATAATAATAAAAGATAACAACAACAGACAGCACCAGTGTGTAAATCTTTTAAAATATGTCACTGCTTTGATTACGTGAGGCAGAATTCTCACACTTCTAGGGCTAACAATGTAGAAGTGAGCTTTGCGCTTTCTATTTTGGTAGCTAGAGCATAAAACTCATTAGCAAAGTGAAAAACATGAGGAAAGGTGATGATGGAAGAAATTCACATTTCAGTGAACTGATTAACATTAAGAATAGGTTTTGCAAAGCCTCATTCAGGGGAGGTGTTGTGTGTAGTAACACAGGCACGAGATACACCAGAGCTTGGCAGTGATGAGGCATTCAAACAAAGTGCTGGATTCAGTGTCAACTTAATACTCGTTCACCTTGAGGATTTAAAGACATGTGACCCAAACTCTACTGTATTTGTTCTTCTGTAATGGTCATAATAACGAAGTGTGAGCTTTTGACTTGTAACAGTTAACACACTTTCATGTAAACATCAAAAATGCAAAAAAGAAATAGCAATAAGGTATTGCTGGAGTAAATTACCCAAGTCAATAACATTTCTTTGCTCCCTGTGTTTTAAATAAAAAACTCTATACTACTGCTTTGAGTTGTGGAATCAAAAATGTACTTATAAGTGAAACACCATTTATTAAGTAGATGATTGTCGCGAATTCGCATCAAACCGCTTGCAGGCTGAATGCAGCCGAGGTCGCACATGTATCCCGCTAATGCCGGTTGCTGCGTATTCGATACGTTCCAAGGATTGTATTGGAATCGCTTTTCATCCCATCTAGTGGTCGTAGTGGAAACTACAACCGCCTGATGGACGCGAAGTGTTGCCGTTTCCGTGCGCGTGGATTTGGGGTGCTTACTTCGAGAAATTCTCCACAGTTGAGGTAAATAGCGCTAAGATAAAAATACATATAAGCTTATTGTTTTCTTCTATTGCTGATATTTCAGAATAACCAACTTGTGGCGAAAATTCCGGAAGTTATACGCCGTTTCCGCTATGTCGCTTTTTCGCTACATTCGGCAATAACGGCTGCATATTAAATAATATTGTATTTAGGTGCAATATCATAGAAATTCAAATTCCTGTGCATAGATTTTAAATGCTTTGCAGTTTGATCCTAGTTAATTTCTAGAATTAATGTAAAAATAGCATACTGAGATATAAATGCGACTTCTGCCCTTTATTTTGAGGCAGAACTAAATCAATTTTTTACGGGAAGCGAGCTGGTTGACTTCAAATCAGGGTTCCACCAGCTGAAAGTGATGACAGCTGTCTCAGTGACAGTGGGGATAGCGATGAAGACTACATACCTACACCTTTATCAGAAGGTGATGTTTCTGAAGATGAAAGCAGCAGTAGGCCTAATGAGAGTACTGACTATGAAAGCCGCAGTGATGAAGACTCTGACAGCAATCAAGATGTACCTGCTAGCACCAGTGCTACTGGTGCAAGAAGGTGACCAGCTGCTACTGCAAGGAGAACACAACAAAAGGTAGTGTGGTAGACAGAACTCTGCAAAAGACATTCCAATTGGGCAAGCTGCTCTTCCTGATGCTTATGAAATCAGACTGCCTATTCAATACATAAGAGACTTTTTTGATGCTGATCTTTTGGATAGTATTGCAGAACAAAGTAATCTTTATTGCATGCAAAAAAATCCAAATAGTGTCCTCAAATTGGATCGAAATGAATTGGATCAAATGTTCAAAGTGCAATGTTCACCTGTGCCTCAACAAGAACAATTACTTTCGAGAATTCATGAGTAAGACTTTTTCTCCTCATGTGACTTGTTAATTTCATGACATTCTACTGATTTTTAGAAAATTTTTGTAATTTGGATTGCTGACTGGAGGAACTGATCAATAACAGCATCAATAAAATAATCTATATACTGGAGAGTGAAAAATTTGTTTAATTACTATTATACCCAATTATGCCTAATGTCACTAATTTGCATCATACCTAAATTTATATCTAATATATGTGCTATATTCAAATTAACAATCGCCACTTAATTTAGCATCTATTTGACAGTAAAAACACAAATAATTAATTTTTTTATATAATTGTAAATAAATTCAGGCAGCAAGGGGTTTTAATCACAAAGAAAGTAAAATGCCATCCTATCAGCATTTCATTTTCTATTTTTGTTTAACTAGAGCTTATAGTTTTTAATATTTTTAAACATACAAAAAAGTGACAAGAACATAAACCAATATGAGCAGTCATTTCACTGACAAAAAATTGTGCACCTTGACACCACTGGAAATTCAGGGCCATAGGAGTGGGTACCCATCCCAACAACACTCGGAGCAAAGCAGGAACCAGCTCTGATTGATTAGTAGCTCATTCCACATAATTTAAATGCTGAGTCAAGTCGTGTGTTTTTACAATGAACTCACAGCCCATATTACATCGGTGCTTGTTTCCTCCATGTACCGCGATGTTCTTTTCCAGTTCTGTCCATCCATCAGTTATCCAACTACAGGGTCATGGGGGCTACCGCAGCCAATCCCATTCAACACAGGGCGCAAGGCAGGAAACAAACCCTGGGCAGGGTGCCAGTCAACCGCAGTTTTCCAGTTCCTTTTAGAATGTTTTAAGTTTGAAAAATTTTGTTAAATCATATTTCTTTATTTTTTGTTTGACAGTATTATTATTTTTGAAAAAATTTTTTTTTTTCGTTTTTTGTTATCATGAATTCACCTTTTGTCCTTTACTTTTTCATTGGTGCTGCCATGTTGTTTACAGCAACCGCATCATTGCCAAGCACATGATGGAAAAATCACATGACATGTGATGTCATCAAGTTGTCTCTGTAAAACATTGCCGTAGTTGGACTTTGTCTCCCTTGGTAGAGGAAAGCTCTAGTGTAGCGGAGGCTTCTAAAAAAACTGTTTAGTGTAGATTGCTGGTTATGACTTTGGGAAAGGTCTCTGACTTTGAATTTTTATTTTTACATATTATTTTTTTGTTTTTTCTGCTTGGTATCTTTCAACACTTAAGTTTCTGACCCTTGTTATAACGATGGTTGTTCTGTTAACCTCCCCAAAGAAATACTATGTTATCTCTCTACTCCTCTAACAATTTCAATGCTTGTTAAAAAAAATCTATAATTGTTCTTTGTGAATTTTCTATCAGAAAAAGTATGTTCAAAAAAAGAAAAGATTTATGATTGATTTTTTTTAACAGAAACCAGGTCAGATTTTTGTAATTCATTGCATAATTTTGAAGATTAGCAGCGTATAGAGAGCCCAAATTGTGGTCCATGTTAAGACTTTTTCCTAAGTAAAAAAATGTCAGAGGTGTTTTGATCAGAGTGTAGTTTCTTAATACAAAGGTAAATTAAAAAGTTAACGCAATTTTAATATTACAAGGATACCACAATGAATAAAAGCTGACTCACTAACATGTTTGCAATGGCTTGTGGGTAGTTCAAACACATACAGCGTGGATCTCTGTCATTAGTGTAGCTGAAACCAAGGTCAAATCAACATGGACACTCCACTGCAGGATTGCACCATTGTTCAATGATGTGCCATAGTGAGATTTCTTTGGGCAGGGAGAGTGAAACCGTCTGAAATTCACCAAAGAATGTTGGCAGACTAGTAAGATGTTTGGGTACTCATCTTGTGCAAACCAAGTCATCATGTACTATGGCATGTGCAGATCTATAACTGATATCTAAATGTGCAGCAGCATCAGACAATGTAATCCATTGTTCTTCTCTTATGACGGCATTCACGATTTCAATGTGTGCTTGTGCGCATGATGTTGATGGTCAACCAGATTGAGCTTCATCAGTTATACATTCATTAATTTTTCGCTGAGTCATGCTGTTTTCGCTTCTGTACTGAGCCGACATCCTTCCTTTTTTCTTACCCCATTTCTGGCATTCAACTGCAATTCATTTATATCCATTCTTGCCAACACTTACCATTTCCCATTCCTTTTTCCTTTGTAAGCAGCTCCTCTGCCCATAAATCACAACAGGAGGATGTTCTTATTAGATAATTTCTTAATTAGAAATGAAAGAGCTTTCAAAATAAATAGCTGGTAATCAGACACAGATCTAAAAGGGGATCTAAGAACAGCAAAACCAAGTCAAAACAATAAAATTGAAACTAATCTGTTATCTGTTCGCTCACTACCTCTAGTCCTTGATTGCCTACTGTTCTTCAATAAAAAGAATGGACAAATGTAAATGTGAGCCACCATGTTGTATAACAGCAACATGATGAGGTGGCATGTCAAGCAAAAAATGGCATGGCCAAAACAGATATGGAGCAGCCCTAGAAACAGTGCAGTAGATCATGACACCCAATAAGAAAGCACAACACAATATGGCGGTGTGATGACATAATGACATAAATAAATGAAAATAAAAACAATAATGATGCATCCCATAGTACCTGAAACTAGGTAGAGATAGATAGATAGATAGATACTTTATTAATCCCAAGGGGAAATTTACATACTCCAGCAGCTGCATACTGATAAAAAAAACTATTAAATTCAAGAGTGATAACAATGCAGGTATAACAGACAATAACTTTGTGTAATGTTAACGTTTACTCCCCTGGGTGGAAATGAAGAATCGCATAGTGTGGGGGAGGAACGATCTCCTCAGTCTGTCAGTGGAGCAGGACAGTGACAGCAGTCTGTCGCTGAAGCTGCTCCTCTGCCTGGAGATGATCATGTTCAGTGGATGCAGTGGATTTTCCATGAATGACAGGAGCCTGCTTAGTGCCCATCGCTATACCACGGATGTCAAACTGTCCAGCTCCGTGTCTACAATAGAGCCTGCCTTCCTCACCAGTTTGTCCAGGCATGAGGCGTACATCTTCTTTATGCTGCCTCCCCAGCACACCACTGCATTGAAGAGGGCGCTCACCGCAGCCGTCTGATAGAACATCTGCAGCATTTTATTTCAGATGTTGAAAGACGCCAGCCTTCACTAAGGAAGTATAGTCGACTCCGTCCTCTCTTGCACAGAGCATCAGTATTGGCAGTCCAGTCCAATTTATCATCCAGCTGCACTCCCAGGTATTTATAGGTCTGTACCCTCTGCACACAGTCACCTCTGATTTTGCTGGTGTTCAGTTGTAGGTGGTTTGAGTCACATCATTTAAGAAAGCCTTGATTAGGTTCCTATACTCCTTCTCCTGCCCACTCCTGATGCAGCCCACAATAGCAGTGTTGTCTGCGAACTTTTGCACGTGGCAGGACTCCGAGTTGTATTGAAAGTCCAAGGTATATAGGCTGAACAGGACCGGAGAAAGTACAGTCCCATGCGGTGCTCCTGTGCTGCTGACCACAATGTCAGACCTGCAGTTCCCGAGACGCATATACTGAGGCCTGTCTTTAAGATAGTCCACGATCCATGCCACCAGGTATGAATCTACTCCCATCTCTGTCCGCTTGTCCCTAAGGAGCAGAGTTTGGATGGTGTTGAAGGCGCTAGAGAAGTCCAGAAACATAATTCTTACAGCACCACTGCCTCTGTCCAAGTGGGAGAGGGATTGGTGTAGCATATAGATGATGGCATCCTACGCTCCCACTTAGTGCAAGAAGTTACTCCATAAATTCAAGAAATATTGTTTCTTCAAAGGCAGTGACATAAAAACATTCCTAGGTGCAAGGGGTGTGAATGATTAAAAATGGAGGAAGCAATTTGTGTTGTATTCATTTATATAAACTTCCTGCTACAAGTTTAGCAACTTGTAGCAGAAGCTGCAATTCCTGTACCAAAGTAGCTCATGGTTTAGATCTGTTACCCCATCCATATCTTAGAATGGAATCATGGGCATTGTTGAGGCTTAAAGCAGCATTCATTTAGAGTCACTATAATAATGGGTATTTGGAATACTCTCACATCAGTTTTATGCAGTGATTGCGAAACACAGTCTTCACCAGAGTCAGCATTAGGTTGATTAGATTGAATTCCCTGCACAGACACCTTCTATTGCCATAGTAACCTCAATGTGTTTGTTGCAACAAAGGACAAATATCATTCTTCTTTCTTTAATAATGAATTACTGTTTGGCAGTCTAATGAAAGGAGGGAATGCAATTACACTTTGTTTATTACAGCTGATTAAACTCTTTAATGATGTTGGGGAAGGACGTGTGGTCTAGTGGTGAAGCAACAGGGCTTGACACATAGTGGTAGCTTTCAATCCCAGTCCCTCTTCGTTCCCTGAGCTGTTCTCTCCACTTCCCTGGGCACTTCTCTTGTAAAAACACTTTGTTGATCAACAAGGTACTTATTGGGGTAAAATAAATTTCAGTGGAGGAAATATAACTAATGTGCACATTGTTCATAATAGAGTCCAGGAGGGAAAATTTCACCAAGTGATTTCTAAAATATTTGCTCGTTAAATCAATTGAAAATCCTACAAGTTAATCAGCAAAATAGTGACCAACCACAATGTGACCCCCATGGACATCTAATACAAGTGCCCATTCAAGTCAAAGGGATACTCTTACTGAAAGGTTTTTGTGTTCACTACTCTCACACAGCCATTTTCGAGAGGTCTAAGACTTCAGGAAGAAGGGTTAGAAGACAAAATGAATTAGGAGAGTGGTGGTGAAGATCAAAGACAAAATGCTCAGCTGTTATTTACAAAGAACATAAATCAGTTACTGAACTATTAGGAACAATAACAACAATTAGGGATCCACTTTGCCGATTTCAGAATTACCGCAGATGAGGTTAGAAGCAATTGAGAACAGTACCTTAGCCCATCTCAAGGATCACTAATTCACAAGTCCAGACCTTTTCACCCATTCCCTTTCATCTTTGGATGATTTAGAGACACCAATCAGCCTACTGTATGTGCTTGGACTTTAAAAGATTTGAGAGAATGTGCAAATGTGACACAGGTAGTGAGTAAATATGGATTCAAACCCATATTTATGGAGCTGTATGGCAACATGTTAACCAAAGTGTCACCAGATGTAAAACCAAAGGATGTATCCTGACACCAATGGATTTTTTGTACTCCTCTTGAAAGCAATAACTGGCTATAACAGTGGGAGGGAATGCATTCCATTTCAAACAGACAAAAATGGCCTGAAATAATCAGAGAGCTTCATCTGACCACCATATATGAAACTGTGGAGCTCTGGAGTCCAAAGGATGATCTCTTAGTTTAATATAGTTAGCCTATTTCCAAGTACATATACATTGTAGTGCTAGGTGGATTTTCCATTCCCTGACTCTTGCTTACATTATTAACTTTTGATTTTTGTCATGCCCGTTGGCCTGTGCATTCTCAGTCCATTTCATCTTTTCCATACCATTTTTTGGGGCATTTGTAAAGATGCATGTGCCAAAAGAGAGGCTCGAAATGTGTGCATGCAATTTCCCACACAAACATCGGGAATTATAAAAGAACACTTAATGCGTTTATTTACAACAACTATTGCCCATGCATATGCAACATTTCAGAGAAACAAAGAAATGAGGACACCCTTGATCAAGTAGGGAAGTGCAGCCAAATCAGCTAAATGATGACTCGCATGTATAATGATTCGTATCACTGAGAGAGCAGAGAGGTTAGGAGCACACACTGATACAGCGCATTGCCACACCCACCACATGACAAACCAACTCAGGATCCCAGATTAGGACCCGAGTGCAGCCATGCAGTGGGTGACACCTCAGCACCACACAAGTTCAGATGGAGTGGAACAGTGTGAGGTTTTTTATGGCGGCTGGAGTGCCAATTCTGCCACCAACCCCTAGGTTTTTCCTGCAGGTTGGAGGGCCTACATGCAGGGGTGGGTGCAAATTAATATCACTGAGCTGTTATGATAATGTGCATTGAAGTGACAATTCTGATGTACAGATCTGATAAGGGGAGCATTTATGTGTATTTACATTGAAGAACTTTTTTGGTTATTCATCAGTTTATATTGGCATCCTGTTGTCACTTCTCAGGAATCTGGCTAAGAGGTCAGGTATATCTCATTTACGCTTCACTCCATCATTACCACTCTGCTGTAAGCCATTAACTGACTGGTGAGGTGCCACATCCAGTTTTGCATGGTGTGGGTGCACATACATAAAATGTAACATACTCTTTTCAACATAAGACAATGTTTAGCATTTCTCCTGATGTAATCAGAACAATTAGTGCACTCATATTACAATAAACTGGTAAACTCACAAGGAAAATTGAGTATAAAATGATACTGCAATGATGTCACAAAAATAAAGGTAAAATATAATAAGAGTACTAGGCAGAAGAAATGAATAACTCTACAGGAAGACAGATGTATTTCCAGCAGAAGAATAGACAGATAAATCAGTTAAGGAGATTATTTTTTTTGTGGTGGACATGAGCTTCAATGTGGTGATTTAGATGTAGTGCAGCAGACAGTGAGGCTGTATGGAGATAGCTAGTGTGCCAACAAGTCATCTGTGCTAACCAGAAAAGTTTTTAATTTGTTATTTTGATGGGATATCCTTTGCAAACAACTGTAAACATGCATTTTGGGTACTTTACCTTTTCAAATATACTACTTCATTCCTTCAATCTATTCTTTTGATTTTAAACTAACTTGTGGCAGCACAGGTAGCCACCTCTCTCTAACCTCTCTCTCTCTCTCTCATTTCTCCTAGGGCACGAAGTAGAAAATGGCCGACAGTGGGGTAACTCGCGTTGAAATCGTAATTGAGGAACTCCAAGCACTTGATGAAAAGATTCAGAAACTCCTGTCCCGACGGAAATACCTGAGAAATCTGAAGGCCCGGCTGTTGGATAAACCGTCCTTGCCATCTGGAACCGGCGAAACATCAACCCCGCGTTGTGCCGACCTCACCCCGCGTCTCGTAGGAGCGACGCCGCTGCTGACCTCGGTGGATTTCAGCTATGCAGGCGGGGGTTCAAGGCCAGAGCACCTCCATCGGCACAGGCGAGCATTTTATCTCAGAACCGGTTTGACCCTCTCCGCGTCCCCATTTCGCCTTCAGCACCTGGTGATGTATTAGTGGTAGGTGATTCCATCGTTAGAAACCTTAATGTCGCATGCCCTAATGCAAAATCGTTTGTTTCTTGTTTTCCCGGTGCTCGTGTCCGAGATGTAATGAAACGTGCGCCAGCAGTCTACGAGAAACACAAGGAGAGGGCAGTTGGATCAATCGTCTTGCATGCGTAAACGATATAAGGCACCGACAATCAGAAATCCTGAAGGCTGACTTCGCAGCTCTGATTAGAGACACGAAGGAGAGGACCCCATCGGCAAAGATCTTCGTTTGGTCCACTACCTCTCGTCAGACGATCCAACGAGTACTACAGTCGTCTGCTAGGGTTGAACAACTGGCTACAGGGTTTCTGCAAGAAGAAGGATGTCGGTTTCATCAACAATTGGAATCTCTTTTGGAAAGGCGCGTCTCTTCAAGCGTGATGGCCTGCATCCGAACAGTTTCGCGCCGGGTCCTCTCCGAAAACATATCGAAGGTAATTCGTTTTCTTGACTATCTATCTCTGCTCTTAACCCCTTCCGAAATAATACTGCTGTGCCAGGACATGATGAATGTTTAATAGAGTCTTCCGTTAAAGTTCACACCATTAATACTGTAATAAGCAATCTCAATGCACGTAGAAAACCTAGGAAATACGGCATAAACTCCAATAATCTAATTAAAATCACTATTTTAGAGGAACAATGTATTAAAACTATAAAACAGATCACAGATTAAACAAAAATATACACAGAGCGCGCTAATAATAATAATTTAGTTCCTATTCCAAATAACAATAACGCACATAGTACTCATCTCTGCACCTCGAAACATTAAATATGGCACTATTAAATGTCAGAGCTTTAACTAACAAAACGTTTTTATCAACGATCTTATTAGTGATAAAAAATAGATCTTATTGCACTAAATGAAACATGGCTGAATTCAGATGCGCGTCAGTTTTAATCGAATCTGCCTCCGGATTACAGTTTTACTCATGCAAACCGCCAGGGAAAAGGGGCGGATTGGCTAACATTTACTCGAGCGATTAAAATGTAAAGATGTCAGTTTTGGTAAGTTCAAGTCCTTTGAGTATCTCCGTTGTTATTCATGGAGATTCTCAAGTTCTAGTACTATCCGTGTATAGACCTCCTAAATATAACGTCGTTTTTGAGGAATTCTCTGACTTAATGTCAATTTTAATTACTAACTATGACACACTCCTAATAGTTGGCGACTTTAATTTTCATATAGATAATCAGTGTGATCTAAAAGTAAAAGAATTTATGAACCTCCTGGATTCTTTTGATTTGAGACAACTCATAAATCAGCCTACACATAAAGCAGGTCATACATTAGACTTAGTGATTACTAAAGGACTGAAAGTTGATATAAAACAGATCATTGATATTGGTCTATCAGACCATTTTCTTCTACTTTTAATATAGAAATAATGATAAAAACACTCATGAGAAGCATATTGTTAAAAACGCTTCTTTGATTCGCAGCAGCTTTAAAACTTACAAACATTTTAAGCAATCAGTCCGTTTATAGTGCCAGCTATAATAGCGAGGACAATGTAAATAGTAAGGTGGAAAGATTTAATTCTAAAGTGAGAGCTGCTGTTGACATAGTTGCACCTGAAAAGACAGTGAAAAAATCTTCTAGCATTGTTATACCATGGAAGACCCAAAGAGTGTCTGATTTAAAGAGAACATGCCGTAGAGCTGAGCGTCAATGGAGGAAGACTAAACTTACTATCCACCACGAAATATTAAAAGTCAAAATAACAGAATACAATAACACTGTCCGTCTTGAGAGACGCTGCTATTTCTCAAGATTATAAATAACAATGCTAGTAATCCTAGAGTCTTATTTTCAACAATTGATCACCTACTAAACCCAGGTAGCTCAAAGGAATGCCTCCTAAGTGCTTCCAGTGAAACCTGTGAGGCTGTCGCTGTATTTTCAATCAAAAATTAATGATATTAGAAATAACATAGTATATCTCCCCAACACTAAGGATCCCCTAAACCCCAACATCCTGTTATAAACAAATTAAACTCTTTCACTAGGATAGATTTACCTGATTTACAAAAATAATATCTCAATTAAAACCCTCCACCTCGTCCTTGACCCGATACCAACAAGGGTATCAGGCGTGCTAATTGATAATGTTCTTGACATAGTAAATTCGTCACTAGATACTGGGGTCTTCCCAGACTGTCTTAAGACTGCTGTAGTTAAACCCCTACTTAAGAAACATAATCTTGACCCTCGCTCTTGAAAATTTTAGACCCATCTCTAACCTGCCCTTCTTAAGTAAAGTTCTAGAGAAGGCAGTCATTATGCAGTTAAATGACCACCTAAATAAACATGCTATTCTTGATAAATTTCAGTCAGGTTTTAGAACAAATCACAGCACAGAAACTGCACTCGTTAAAGTAGTAAATGACTTGCGGGTAAATGCAGACAGAGGCCATTTATCTGTTCTCATCCTCTTAGATCTGAGTGCTGCATTTGACACCATTGATCACAACATTCTTAGAAATCGCCTTAGTCAATGGGTGGGCCTCTCTGGCAGTGTCTTAAATTGGTTTGAATCCTACCTGACAGGGAGAAAATATTTTGTTAGTTGTGGGAATTACAACTCAAGACACATGATATCCAATATGGTGTTCCACAAGGCTCTATCCTGGGTCCGCTGTTATTCTCAATCTACATGCATCCGTTAGGTCAGATTATCTCAGGGCACAACGTGACCTACCACAGCTATGCTGATGACACACAGCTGTACTTATCAATAGCACCTGATGACCCGATTCTATTGATTCACTAACACAATGTCTGACTAGTATCTCAGAATGGATGAATAGTAATTTTCTCAAGTTAAATAAAGAGAAAACTGAAATTTTAGTGATCAGCAATAATGGATACAATGAGGCTATTAGAAATAAACTGGATACATTAGGATTAAAAGTCAAGACGGAGGTAAAAAGCTTAGGGGTGATTGTTGACTGTAATCTGAATTTTAAATCACATATTAATCAGATCATTAGGACAGCATTTTTCACTTAAGAAACATAAGTAAAGTTAGACCTCTTATATCACTGAAAGATGCTGAGAAATTAGTTCACGTTTGTTTTCAGTCGACTAGATTACTGTAACGCACTCCTCTCAGGACTACCCAAAAAGATATAAATCGTTTGCAACTAGTGCAGAATGCAGCTGCTAGAATCCTAACTAGGAAAAGAAAATCAGAACACATCACTCCAGTTTTGATGTCACTACACTGGTTACCTGTGTCATTCAGAATTGACTTTAAAATTCTGCTTATGGTTTATAAAGCCTTAAATAATCTCGCCCCATCTTATATATCGGAATGTCTGACACCTTATATTCCAAATCGTAACCTCAGATCCTCAAATGAGTGTCTCCTTAGAATTCCAAGAACAAAACTTAAAAGAAGTGGTGAGGCGGCCTTCTGCTGTTATGCACCTAAAATCTGGAATAGCCTGCCAATAGGAATTCGCCAGGCTGATACAGTAGAGCACTTTAAAACACTGCTGAAAACACATTACTTTAACATGGCCTTTTATAACTTCATTTTAATCGTAATTTAACTTAATCCTGATACTCTGTATGTTCAATTCATCATAACAACTATTCATGGTGGCTCTAAAATCGGTACTGACCCCTACTCTCTTTTCTGTTTCTTTTTCCGGTTTCTTTGTGGTGGTGGCCTGCGCACCTCCACCTACTCAAAGCTTCATGATGCTCCAACAATGATGGACGGATTAAAAGGAAGAAGTCTACGTGACCATCATCATCATCAAGCCCTTCCGTGAGAACCCTAAATCCAAAGAGGACTGTTTCATTTATGTTAGGTAGAATGCCCAGAGGGGACTGGGCGGTATCATGGTCTGGAATCCCTACAGATTTTATTTTTCTCCAGCCGTCTGGAGTTTTTGTTTTTCTGTCCCCTGGCCATTGAACCTTACTCTTATTCGATGTTAATGTTGATTTATTTTTTATAATTATGTCTTTCATTTTTCTATTCTTTAATATGTAAAGCACTTTGAGCTACTGTTTGTATGAAAATGTGCTATATAAATAAATGTTGTTGTTGTTGTTGTAGCTGAAACTTCTTTCCAGAGAATGTTTGAGATTTCTTGAAGCATTTCATGTGCTGTGAATGACAAGGGGCCATGCTGATATACTATCTGAATTAAAAAAATTAATTCATTTAATGAATATTGCTGACCATAATGTATACTTTTAACTGTTACCTGTGAAAAATGGGATGTGTAGTCATTTTATTATTGTCTGCCCCACTGTGAAAATTTGGTTGCATGTAATAAATAACAGTGAAAAAACACTTGTGATATGAAATGCTCAGTTGTAGCAGCACTATGGATTAATGGACTCCATTTCTTAGCTGCCTTGAGGGTATTGCCCTGATTGGACATCTGCAATGGGCACAGGGGCTGCTGGGGACAAGAAAGGCTGGCAGGAGTTGGCTGCCGGGTAAGCAGCAAAGCCCCGGTTATCTGTGTTTATGTTCACCCATTTGTCTCGTCTACCATAACCCCTGTGGAATATTGTTTATACTGCGGATCGTAAACCTGTAAGGATGTATGGACTGCCTCGTGCCTGCCTGTCATGTAAGTAATGTTGCATTGGTCATCGTGCATCATCGAGGGAGCACTCCCCAAATCTCATCACCCCTGACCACATCACGACTATTGGTTATTACATTACTTACGGAAAGCTATTCCCGGGATTGTCATCTTTACTTCATGCCACTTCTTTTATTACTGATGCATTGGGACTGTGTTTAGGACTATGTTGTGAGTATTTATTGCTTTGTGTTAGTATTTGCCCACGCCGTAGGGAAAGGGGAAGGTTACCTGTTTATTAGTTGTTTATATTTCTTTCTTATTCAATATATCACATAGTTTTTATTTGATTTGCTGTTAATTAGTGCCTCTGTGTATGAGAGGTGCAAGTCGGGCCAAGGCTGGGTGTGTTCCTGGAATCCCTACCAAAAAAGCAAACAAATCACCCTCCTGTCGATGGTGTGAATCTGAACAGCACCAGATCGCTACAAAGTAGTTTACCAAAGGTTCAGTTCTGTATCTGTCTGGAGATGATCCTAAGCCTGAGTAAATTAAATTAATAGGGTTAAAGAAGCAGCAAGAGCAGCTATGCCATCTTTCTTCTTAGCAAGTAGACATCACAGTCTCAGACATGAGACTCAATATCTTGATCGATTTTAGACCACCAGATGCGCATTCAGCATCTCTGTGTGATTTTAACAACACCCAGATGGCTTCTGAGTACTATGGCTAATATTTGACAATGCAGCTCTGAAAGAATCAAAATTACATTGCAAGCTGCTGACTGGAGTTTTCAGTGAAATCTTTCTTGTTCCCCTGCTTTTCTGTAGAAGTTACAAGTAGATGATCTTGTTTCCTACAGAACTGGCATAAACCTCAGTTTAGATTTGACATGCTGGATGGCCCATTTGTAGAGGTGAAATGTTCAAAGTGGAATTGTGTCTTCAATTGTGGCAAACCCTTTCAGCTTGGAACCCACATAAATTCAAATGCCTGAACATTTCTCTCTGATTAACAAATGGGAGGGGATTCCTCCTGATCAATTGGAAAGGCGGATTATAAATGAACTAAGGTCAGTCTTAGAAAAAACTGTACAGACATGAAATACAGATGAAATACAGAAAATGGTTCTGTTGTGGACAAGAGGTAACCATATCAGCTAGCATCAGTTACGACAGCTGCAGAAAACAGTGATAGGGGTCTCATTCAAGGTGGGTTATTGTCTCATGAACATTACCGCCTTTTTCTGGTGTATCTCACCTGTGATCCTAGATAAGAATGAACCCAACCAAATGCTAATCGATAGATAGATAGATACAGTGCATCCGGAAAGTATTCACAGCTCATCACTTTTTCCACATTTCGTTATGTTACAGACTTTTTCCAAAATTGATTAAATTCATTTTTTTCCTCAGAATCCTACACACAACATCCCATAATGACAACGTGAAAAAAGTTTACTTGAGGTTTTTACAAATTTATTAAAAATAAAAAAATTGAGAAAGCACATGTACATAAGTATTCACAGCCTTTGCCAGGAAGCTCAAAATTGAGCTCAGGTGCATCCTGTTTCCCCTGATCATCCTTGAGATGTTTCTGCAGCTTAATTGGAGTCCACCTGTGGTAAATTCAGTTGATTAGACATGATTTGGAAAGGCACACACCTGTCTATATAAGGTCCCACTGTTGACAGTTCATGTCAGAGCACAAACCAAGCATGAAGTCAAAGGAATTGTCTGTAGCCCTCCGAGACAGGATTGTCTCGAGGCACAAATCTGGGGAAGGTTACAGAAAAATGTCTGCTGCTTTGAAGGTCCCAATGAGCACAGTGGCCTCCATCATCCGTAAGTGGAAGAAGTTCGAAACCACCAGGACTCTTCCTAGAGCTGGCCAGCCATCTAAACTGAGCGATCGGGGGAGAAGGGCCTTAGTCAGGGAGGTGACCAAGAACCCGATGGTCACTCTGTCAGAGCTCCAGAGGTCCTCTGTGGAGAAAGGAGAACCTTCCAGAAGGACAACCATCTCTGCAGCAATCCACCAATTAGGCCTGTATGGTAGAGTGGCCAGATGGAAGCCACTCCTTAGTAAAAGGCACATGGTAGCCCGCCGGGAGTTTGCCAAAAGGCACCTGAAGGACTCTCAGACCATGAGAAACAAAATTCTCTGGACTGATGAGACAAAGATTGAACTCTCTGGTGTGAATGCCAGGTGTCACGTTTGAAGGAAACCAGGCACCGCTCATCACCAGTTCAATGCCATCCCTACAGTGAAGCATGGTAGATAGATAGATAGATAGATAGATACTTTATTAATCCCAAGGGGAAATTCACATAATCCAGCAGCAGTATACTGATACAAAGAAACAATATTAAATTAAATAGTAATAAAAATGAAAAGAATTAAAATAAAATTAATGTTCGCATTTACTCCCCCGGGTGGAATTGAAGAGTCGCATAGTGTAGGGTAGGAACGATCTCCTCAGTCTGTCAGTGGAACAGGACAGTGACAAAAGTCTGTCACTGAAGCTACTCCTCTGCCTGGAGATGATCCTGTTAAGTGGATGCAATGGATTCTTCATGATTGACAGGAGTTTGCTTAGTGCCCGTCGCTCTGCCACAGATGTTAAACTGTCCAACTTTAATCCTACAATGGAGCCTGCCTTCTTAACAAGTTTGTCCAGGCGTGAGGCGTCTTTCATCTTTATGCTGCCACCCCAGCACACCACCGCGTAGAAGAGGGCACTCGCCACAACCGTCTGGTAGAACATCTGCAGCATCTTACTGCAGATGTTGAAGGATGCCAACCTTCTCAGAAAGTAAAGTCTGCTCTGAGCTTTCTTACATATAGCATCAGTATTGGCAGTCCAGTCCAATTTGTCATCCAGCTGCACTCCCAGATATTTATAGGTCTGCACCCTCTGCACACAGTCACCTCTGATGATCACAGGATCCATGAGGGGCCTGGGCCTCCTAAAATCCACCACCAGCTCCTTGGTCTTGCTGGTGTTAAGGTGTAAGTGGTTTGAGTCGCACCATTTAACAAAGTCCTTGATTAACTTTCTGTACTCCTCCTCCTGCCCACTCCTGATGCAACCCACAATAGCAGTGTCATCAGCGAACTTTTGCACGTGGCAGGACTCCGAGTCATATTGGAAGTCTGATGTATATAGATTGAACAGGACCGGAGAAAGTACAGTCCCCTGCGGTGCCCCTGTATTGCTGCACACAATGTCAGACCTGCAGGTGGTGGCAGCATCATGCTGTGCGGATGTTTTTCAGCAGCAGGAACTGGGAGACTAGTCAGGATAAAGAGAAAGATGACTGCAGCAATGTACAGAGACATCCTGGATGAAAACCTGCTCCAGAGCGCTCTTGACCTCAGACTGGGGCGACGGTTCATCTTTCAGCAGGACAACGACCCTAATAAGCACACAGCCAAGATATCAAAGGAGTGGCTTCAGGACAACTCTGTGAATGTCCTTGAGTGGCCCAGCCAGAGCCCAGACTTGAATCCGATTGAACATCTCTGGAGAGATCTTAAAATGGCTGTGCACCAGCGCTTCCCATCCAACCTGATGGAGCTTGAGAGTTGCTGCAATGAGGAATGGGTGAAACTGGCCAAGGATAGGTGTGTCAAGCTTGTGGCATCATATTCAAAAAGACTTGAGGCTGTAATTGCTGCCAAAGGTGCATCGACAAAGTATTGAGCAAAGGCTGTGAATACTTATGTACACGTGATTTCTCAGCTTTTTTATTTTTAATAAATTTGCAAAAACCTCAAGTAAACTTTTTTCACATTGTCATTATGGGATGTTGTGTGTAGAATTCTGAGAAAAAAAATGAATTTAATCCATTTTGGAATAAGGCTGTAACATAACAGTGTGTAAAAAGTGATGCACTGTGAATACTTTCCGGATGCACTGTGTAGATAGATAGATAGATAGATAGATAGATAGATAGATGGATTAGGTTGATGCCACACCTACAAGGTATGAGCCATGAGGAAAGAATGAAGGACTTGGATCTTTTCAGTTTTAAGAAAGCAAAGAATAATAGGTGACATGATAAAAGTGTTTAAAATTATGAAGGCACTAGCACAGTAAATTCAAGCTGATATTTTAAAATGAGAACATGGGAATAAACATGGAAACTAGGTAAAAGAAGATTTTGCATACATATTACAAAGTTTTACTTCACGTAGACAATCATAGGCACATAGAATATATCACCAAATAGTGCGGTAGACATTAGGACTTGGGGACCATCAAAGCTGAACTTTTGGAGAAATTGGATGAATAGGAGTGACAAGCTTGTTAGGCTGAATAGCCTGTTCTAGTCAAGATTATTCTAATGTTCAACGGAGTGATCAATGACACATAAATATATGTATGATATGCTATTCTATGTTATCATTTACTGTGGTGGGCTGGCACCCTGCCCGGGGTTTGTTTCCTGCCTTGTGCCCTGTGTTGGCTGGGATTGGCTCCAGCAGACCCCCGTGACCCTGTAGTTAGGATATGGCGGGTTGGATAATGAATGGATGTTATCATTTGATGACATGAATTTGCATCCATTGCTCACTGTTCAAGACTAAGTTCAAGCGTGCAGTGAAATTCTGTTGCCAGTCTGACCAATATGCACTGCTGCTACAAACACCAAGTACTACTAGCCAAACATGGACAAGGGTTGAAAAGAGTATTATCAGGAGCAAAGCAATAAATAAATCCATTATTTAAAGCAATACAATTTTCCATTGGTAACATTTTTAAAAATTATTTTGCTTACAAATCACACGGAAAGCAAGAAACAAAAGGAGATATATTCATCAAAATTAGTACAAAAGTCTTGAAGTACAAAAGTACACCTCACTGTAACTCGTTTAATATTAAATGTATGCAAAATCATAAAATACGTGTTGTAAGTCAATAAATAAATTAGCAAATTATCTTGTCATTAAATTTGTGAACATGGGAAGTCAGAATAATTAGAAAAAAACTGAATACTGCATATGTTTGACAAATAATTAGCATCGCCAGCTGAAAGGTTTTTAGAAGATTGCCATGGGATATTTAGGCACAAAAGGCAGATGTTACATATGCTGCAATGTTTAATAATGTATGAGGTATAAGGGAATGTGTGTTTTTTTCTTTTCTTGGTCTAGTTATTTATATATACTGTACAGTATAATTAGCTCACAGGCTGTCATACTTCTACATGCTTCTAATAGATGCAGTTCCACAAAATCCACAGTAATCAGTTACATATCAGTAACATAACAGTGGTGCTCTCTAATCCTCCATTTCTTTTTTAAACCTGCATTGTCATTAAGAGATACCTGAATTCAGAAGCCAAACTCACTCCAGCAGGCTCCATGGCCAATAAGTCTAACACACTTATGTCTGGAAAAAAAAATACTACAGCCCTCTGAGAAGAACCCCCACAGCTGAGAGAATAAAAGAGTCTTGCTCATGAGTGTTCTGCTTCGATTACCTTTATGATGATCAAAATGAAGCATACCAAGTAAATGATGATGTCAGGGCAGAAGGTGTAACCTGACTGCCCTCTTTCTCTGAAGCTCTGTAGCTGTTGACCCAGAAGAAGAATAACTATGCTTAATCTGTTCACAAATTAGTTCCCATAACTAGACTAGTCTGAGACTCTAGAAGACAGAAGTCTCTGCTAGAACCTTCTTTTTTATTGCTTGTGTATTCTATTACAATAAACAAACACTAAAACATTTCAAAGGAATATAAATCTGCTGATACTGTGGTAGATAAAGGAAATCCTGCAGTGTTTTCTGAACATTCTGTGAGTTATTACTCCCTACCTTTATATTATATGTCTATGAAATTTTAATCCTCCATTATCCTTATAATTTGGTAATTTCTGTCATAATCATTATCCTCAGTACTGCAGCCCATGTAGGACCCTGATCTCCAGAGCAACACTTCTCAACTCTTGTTTTTTTCCCACTTTCATTCTCCACATCCAAACCCCCATACTTCTTAGATCCTCCTCCAGATCTTCCAACCGTCTTTTCCTCAGTCTATCTCTACACCATCTTTCCCCGGATCCACCCTGTAAAAAATTCATCACAACCCCTAGTTCTGGCATTCTTTGAATATTACCTGCTCAATGTAACCTTACTCTTTTAATTTCTGCCAGTAGTTCATGTTCTCCATACACCTTCTCCAGTTTTCAATGATTCCTCTTCTCTACATCATGCCTATATTCACATTTCCATAGATCTTCCTCAGAATCCTTCTTTCCCATCTCTGTACAAGGTTGTCCTCTCAGGCTGTTAAAGTAAGTCTTGCTACTGTTTATAAATTCTAACTTCTGTACTTATTGTCTATGCTGGGGTGCATCAATTAGTAGGGTAAGTGGAAAAGCCTCTGGACAAAACTTTTATTTCCTGCATAATTTTTAAGTTAAAAGGCTGCCATTCTCAATTATCTTCAATTTTGGAATCAGCTTAAGTATAAAGGTCAGAGCAAACCATTAAATGCTGTGGAAAAGAGAACGCATTTAATGAAGAAACTTCTGTTTTTTACATAGATATTTATATATGTGTTGCTTCAGAGTGGAAACTTTTTATGCTCAAATGTACTAACAATATGACAAAAAATTGTAATTTTGTGGTTTAGTTGCAATGTTAATAATAGGCAGCATTTTGTATTTGCATTCATGACTAACAGAAATGTAAACCAGGGTAAGGCAGTGCATTTATATTCATATTTATAATTAAAAATTAAATATGTATATAACAATTTACATTCGTCTATCTGTGTTTAGAGATTTACATTACCAGACATGCTTAACCCATTTCAGGGTAATGGGAGACCAGTGTGAACTTTTATAGCACTGGGTGCCCAGCAAGGACCATTCCTGTGTCAAGCTCCTGTCCATCGAAGGGTCCCATGACAACAGGCCAGTTTGGAATCACCAGTCCAAGTAATACTCATGAGTTTAGGGTGTGGGAGAAAAGACAGAGTACCCAGTGAGAAAACTCAGACAGACCCCACATTTATACTACCAGTAAAGGGGAACTGAGCAGCCAAAACAAAGAAGGACCAGGAGACAACTTATAAGTTGAAAACATTGAGATGGTCAAAACCAGAAAAATGGAATATCAGTCATAAATGAAATAGCAACAAAATCAAAGCCAAAATAAGAACTGCAAAAGTTCTAAGTCTTAAACCACACCAAAATTGTTCTTTAAAGTTTTTATAAATACACGCAATCTCAGAAACCATCAAACACATGGTGAAGTCATGAGACATGAGCATAAGAATTGTGGAGAAGTGTGTTGTGGTAACAGGACCATAAATGATGATGTTCTCAGTGAAACAAAATGGCAACATGGTGAAAAAAAACACAAGATGATAATAATTATTAAGATGAGTCCAAAGACAATAAAGCGCAAAAATAATTATACAGGAGGAATCTTAGATATTACATAAATGACCAACTATTCCTAACACAAAAATTATAATTTCATCTGCATTGTAACAGCGTTTAACCAATGACATTCATTGTTTATTTTACTTTTTAAATGTGTGTTTATTTCTACTTTTTATTTATTATGTAATTTTTCTATTGTTATTTTTGAAATGCAGTGGTAATGTTTTTTGCAATTTTTATGCCTATTACTGGTGTGGTCATCCAAGGGACAGAAGGGTTTGACAAAAAATAATTTTGGGGTGACAACATGGACCTTCCCATTTACTCTTAGTCCTTTTAACAAAAAACAGAAACACAATGGCATAAAAAACAAAACAGTTACCACCTGATTTGAGTGGTTATTGCTAATCTGGTTCTGCTGGAGGGTTGATCAATACGGAGCTCCTTTGCTCAGGTCGTCTCCTTATCAAGTGATGCCTCCTTCTGAGTGATCATCCCGTTATAGCCCTGAGACTGGAAGGGACAGAATCAGTTGCCCCCACTGGTTGGTTTCTCTGAACTGTGGAGGAAGAAGATAAGACAGTTAGCAGCAGTGCCCCCTATTGGACTGGGGTGGTATCACATACCTGGTAAGAACTTGGATGGTGATCTTCGGACACGCATGCATGACACTGGTTATGTGACATTGAGATGACATGATACATTGTCATCGAGTGGCACACAGCAACTTGTTACCTAAGTATTAAATCTTTTCTAAAAACAAATTTACTGCAGTGATAGGTTTGGGAAAACTAAGCAGGATAGTCTACCTTGAAGTCTACATTGTTTTAATTTTGATTCTGGCTTTATATTCCTTATTCTGACATTGTCATTTTTGCAATTAATCACTTGCCCACTAACTACGTCTTTGCCTTTTTTTCCCTTTATTGTTTCTTCAATTCTGGGGTTTCTCCATCACTCAGTAAAAAATCTTAGGATATCATTTCCTCCCAGGTATTCACTACAAAGATGGGAAAAAAGTGCAAACTTCACACTGATAACAGGATTCAAAGGTGGATGCTGGATCTGTAGAAATGAAGTTGGAACCATTATGTTAAATAAACTTATACATGTTTTAGGTTATCATATGCCCTTCTGATTCTTAACACTACTCATGGTAGTAATTTAAAGTCAGTAAACATTGAAGGACAAGAAAAAGAAAGAATCAGCTCATACAGATCCCAAAAAAATCATCTTGTATCTCTGGGTCCTTTAGAAAAAGGCAGTCATCTGACCTCTGTCATTTGGCTACCTAGTGCTTCTCTGAGTATTGTGCAGTATTGTAAAGTGCAGGGCACTGTCCTTTATTGTGATTGACTCGTGATGTTCTCATGCTGGCGTCTGACTACAATTAATCATTTTCTCCTGGCAGTTTTGAGATGTCATTCCAAGGCCAGGAGGAATAACTTGGCAAAGCACCAGTGGTGCTGAATTCGATTGCAGGACATGGAGAAGTAAGAGGGAGTAGGATAAGGACTTTTGCAGCTTTTCATAATGTTACATTCTGAGTAAAAAAGAAACTAAAATATCAAAAACAAAATTATACCTAGTCACATCAGCTGGTCCAACAGTGAAATATGCTCTGCAGAGGTAATGTATGTTCATCTTCGATTAAAACACTGAGGTAGCTGAGGTTACACCATATGAGGATCCCAGTCAATCCAGTATTTGGAGACCATATACTGTAGCTAAAGATTTGGTTTCCTGTAATAATTGTATCAGTATTAGAAATTTAATGCTAGAACCACCACACATTTTTTCGGTACTAAAACCACTAAGCCTACACCAAGTATCATCTGAATCTTTTTATACGAATGGCCCCTCAGCTCAGCATCCTGTTAGTGCAATCCTACTGCCCTAAATCCAAAAAGTGTGCGCTGACTAGCAATGAGATATTGAAAGATTTAATTGAATGCAAAAATATATTCTATGCAATTCTATTAAAAAGTCAGAACACCTTTGCAATAAAAAAAAGTTTTCCAGGTTGCGCTACTGCTTGACATTAAAACATTTAAGTGTTTATTTATCAAAAGCAAAACAGCATAATACATTCAGCTCGGCACATAAAATGAACAAGTTCAGAAACTTCTAACCATAATCAATTTTTAACACAGTTGATTTTTAATTTAAACATTGGTAAATGGTGACCGGTAGTGTGATGACAAACAACATCAGCAGTCAGCACAAATTCTTTGCACCTTATTTGAGCAGCTCCCATGCACAAAGCAGTGGCAACTTACGCAGTGTTCCTACATATGGGTCCAAGTGCTTTGAAGTTCACATCACTTTCATGAAACACACTGTGTCAAAACATTGGAGCAAAGCTTGTTTTAAAAGCCCATTATAACATCACTGATGATGTCCAAAGCATTGAATCTTATTGAAACACTGACAACAGTCTGACTGCTTCAGAGATCTGTGGTAGACAGAGATGATATTGAATTAAATATTGAGTGCAGAACTGAAAAAAAGAGTGTGGGAACATTTCAACATTTTATCTGACAATCAGGTAAATAACATAACATACCACTCATCAGTAGGGGAGCTTATAACATGTCATTAATACATGCACATTACCTAAACACCGTTATGATGCTCTTTTCTCTTCAGTACACAGATTGAAAAATATTAATCTTTCAAATTGTCTCACAGTCCAAATTCCATAAACAAGAAAAATAACAGCTGCTGTATCAGAGGGACCACCCCACTAGGCTCAATATATAAAGTACAAGGAACATGAATGACATAATTATGAATTAACACTGACTTATAATGTATTTCTAATCAATACTATAATAATACTTGTTATTATTTTATTTATTTTTAAATAGCTTCTTTTCCATGCTTAAAGCATTTCACAGAAATTCAGAAAAAAACAGGTCATATACAATATTGGATACAAATAATATCTACATAAAACAGTAAATAAAGATAAATACTGGATATCCAAACAATCAAAACAGAATAAGAGAAAATAAACCAGAATAAAAATACAAAAATAGAAATACTAAAAGAAAACCCTGAACAGATAACTTAATGGCAACAAATTATTGTACATGTTCAGTACAACACATACCCTATAGTCAAAAATACATCAAATCAGAATCAAAGGTCAAACTACACTTTCAAAAAAACAAAAAACAAAACCTAAAACTCACAGTCAAAAAATATTGCCAAAAAGTCATATGACTGAAAGAAGGAAAAGAAAAAAATCACACAAGACTTTTTGGAAGTTATCTGAGAACCTAGATAGAAAATGGCCACTACTGTTGACTTTTTAACCTGTCAGTATTTGATGAAATGTTGTCACCTTTGAGACCTAGGGTGTATTTTCCATACGCTGCTTAAATCATCCGAGATCAGATGCCTCATCTTGGATGAGTTAATGCTAGCAAAGCTCATCCGGGATAAGCTGGTTTTTCAAATGCAGCCGTGTAGTTGATTAGTCTAGCTGGCTCTAATCATCTGAGATGATTGCGTGTGCCTGCGCTGATTGAAAAGCCCATATATATTGAGTTTAGAAAACATGATCAGCAAGTCTTTGATAGGCTGGAACAAAATGACGAAAGGACGGGCACATTTTTTTTTTCACACAAACGGAGCAGGACCTTTTATTCGAAGGATATGAAGAATTTCAAGATTTAATATGCACAAGGGGTAACACTGCAAAGTAGCCCAAACCAGAAAATACAGCTGACAAATTAAACGCGTAAGTAGTGTGCATTGTACTTACTGAAGGCAACGTTTCATTTCATTTAATGTGTCATGATTAATTATTATTGAATATGTCATAATTCCAGATCAAACGTGACCACAAGGAGAACATGGGAACAGGTTAAAGTGAAGTACAAGAATATACTTCAAACTGGTAAATATTGGTATACTAGCAAAATAGCTACGCTTCGCAGCTGAGAAGTAGTGTGTTAAAGAAGTTATGAAAAAGAAAAGGAAACATTTTAAAAATAATGTAATATGATTGTCAATGTAATTGTTTTCTCACTGCTATTTGTGTTGCTTTCATCAAGGATTTGATTATCATTATTTCTTTCAATCAGGTTCGTATTCGGAGGAGTTATATTCCATGTTTGTCAACCGTTGTAAAGATAACAGGTTTCATTCATCGAAGTGTTCACTACCCAAATCGGTACTCATGAATCTAAGATGTTTAACAGGCATTCCCGGATTTGCCTGTGAATATTTAGCGGCAGCATGTCTATGAACTTAATTTATACTTAAGCTTTACACCTTGCTTTTCTATTGATATGTCTACAAAGGCTTGTTCAGCGTCAGAGGGTTGTTCCTTTCTTACTGCATCAATAAACAGCTCGTCTTCCTCTTTACCTGAGACATCACACACTGCATGCACGGGTTTACCTTTCCCAGTCCTGCAAAGTCAGTTCACGTGAGCCGCTCAGAGTACATGCATCAAAGGTTCTCAGCTGTGCTTGTGCTATCTCATGCGATCTTGCGATGTCCATGGATTTATTTAATGTTAGCTCAGACCCGGCACTTAAAAGTTTCTCTCACACTTTTGCTGTGTTTGTTCCAAACACTATTCTGTCCCTGACCATCTCATCTTCATTTGCATAAGCACAGTCCTTCACCAGCAATTTTAACTCCGTTACAAAGTGATGAAAAGTCTCATTTATACCCCTGCGTCCTCTCATTAAACTTGTATCTCACGAATATCATATTCGTCTTAGGCATGACAAGCGCCAGCGGCAGCGTGTCTATGAACTTAATTTAAAGTTAAGCTTTACATCTTGCTTTCCTATTCGTTTGCATAAGCACAGTCCTTCACCAGCAATTTTAACTCAGTTACAGCAATTTTAACTCCGTTACAAAGTGATCAAAAGTCTCATTTATACCCTGCGTCTTCTCATTAAACTTATATCTCGCGAATATCGTATTCGTCTTAGGCATGACAAACGCCAGCATGTCTATAAACTTAATTTAAAGTTAAGCTTTACATCTTGCTTTCCTATTCGTTTGCATAAGCACAGTCCTTCACCAGCAATTTTAACTCAGTTACAGCAATTTTAACTCCGTTACAAAGTGATCAAAAGTCTCATTTATACCCTGCGTCTTCTCATTAAACTTATATCTCGCGAATATCGTATTCGTCTTAGGCATGACAAACGCCAGCGTGTCTATGAACTTAATTTAAATGATGATAATTTAAATTATGATTTACACCGTGCTTTGTTTCCGCAGTAGCTGCACTTATGAATATGCTTGTATGCGTCACTCGCTTCATATTCTTTTGCTGCCTTCTCAATTGTGTAATGCGTTTCTTGTTCAGTGCTCTTTGGAGCTCTTGCTTGTTCTCTGCGTACTGCGTTCACGGTCAGTTCACGTGAGCATCGAAGGTTCTCAGCTGTGCTTGTGCTATGTCATGCAAGCTTGCAATGTCCACGGCTTTATTTAATGTTAGCCGGCACTTAAAAGTTTCTCTGGCACTTTCGCTGAGTTTGTGCCAAACACTAGTCTATCCCTGACCATCTCATTCGTCAACCGCGAATATTAAGCGGCAGTGTGTATATTGGATTGCTGCTGACAGACGGCCTTATATGGGCAGGCACTCAATTACGTGGGAGGCATGATGATGAGGGACGAAACTCCGTCTCACACGGCGACCAAGCTGCAGGCTATGGCTGTATATATGTACATAAGTAGGTTCCAGTTATGACCATTACGCATAGAATTTCAAAATGAAACCTGCCAAACTTTTGTAAGTAAGGTGTAAGGAATGAGCCTGCCAAATTTCAGCCTTCTACCTACATGGGAAGTTGGAGAATTAGTGATGAGTGAGTCAGTCAGTCAGTGAGGCCTTTGCCTTTTACTAGTATAGACTAGCAAAATACCCGCGCTTCACAGCGGAGAAGCAGTGTGTTAAAGAAGTAATGAAAAAGAAAAGGAAACATTTTAATAATAACGTAACATGATTGACAATGTAATTGTTTTGTCATTGTCATGAGTGTTGCTTGCATATATATATATATATATATATATATATATATATATATATATATATATATATATATATACAGTGGGATGCAAAAGTTTGGGCAACCTTGTTAATAGTCATTATTTTCCAGTATAAATCGTTGGTTGTTATGATAAAAAATGTCAGTTAAATATATCATGTAGGAGACACACACAGTGATATTTGAGAAGTGAAATGAAGTTTATTGGATTTACAGAAAGTGTGCAATAATTGTTCAAACAAAATCAGGCAGGTGCATAAATTTGGGCACCGTTGTCATTTTATTGATTCCAAAACTTTTAGAACTAATTATTGGAACTCAAATTGGCTTGGTAAGCTCAGTGACCCCTGACCTACATACACAGGTGAATCCTATAATGAGAAAAGTATTTAAGGGGTCAATTGTAAGTTTCCCTCCTCCTTTAATTTTCTCTGAAGAGTAGCAACATGGGGGTCACAAAACAACTCTCAAATGACCTGAAGACAAAGATTGTTCACCATCATGGATTAGGGGAAGGATACAGAAAGCTGTCCCAGAGATTTAAGCTATCTGTTTCCACAGTTAGGAACATATTGAGGAAATGGAAGACCACAGGCTCAGTTCAAGTTAAGGCTCGAAGTGGCAGACCAAGAAAGATTTCGGATAGACAGAAGCTTTAATGGTGAGAACAGTCAGAGTCAACCCACAGACCAGCACCAAAGACCTACAACATCATCTTGCAGCAGATGGAGTCACTGTGCATCGCTCAACCATTCAGCGACTTTACACAAGGAGATGCTGTATGCGAGAGTGATGCAGAGGAAGCCTTTTCTCTGCCCACAGCACAAACAGAGCTGCTTGAGGTATGCTCAAGCACATTTGGACAAGCCAGCTTCATTTTGGAATAAGGTGCTGTGGACTGATGAAACTAAAATTGAGTTATTTGGGCACAACAAGGGGCGTTATGCATGGAGGAAAAAGAACACAGCATTCCAAGAAAAACACCTGCTACCTACAGTAAAATATGGTGGTGGTTCCATCATGCTGTGGGGCTGTGTGACCAGTGCAGGGACTGGGAAACTTGTCAAGGTTGAGGGACGCATGGATTCCACTCAGTATCAGCAGATTCTGGAGACCAATGTCCAGGAATCAGTGACAACGCTGAAGCTGTGCCGGGGCTGGATCTTTCAACAAGGCAACGACCCGAAACACTGCTCAAAATTCACTAAGGCATTCATGCAGAGGAACAAGTACAACATTCTGGAATGGCCATCTCAGTCTCCAGGCCTGAATATAATTGAAAATCTGTGGTGTGAGTTAAAGAGAGCTGTCCATGCTTGGAAGCCATCAAACCTGAATGAACTAGAGATGTTTTGTAAAGAGGAATGGTCCAAAATACCTTCAACCACAATCCAGACTCTCATTGCAACCTACAGGAAGCGTTTAGAGGCTGTAATTTCTGCAAAAGGCGGATCTACTAAATATTGATTTCATTTCTTTTTTGTGGTGCCCAAATTTATTCACCCGCCTGATTTTGTTTGAACAATTATTGCACACTTTCTGTAAATCCAAAAAACTTCATTTCACTTCTCAAATATCACTATGTGTGTCTCCTATATGATATATTTAACTGACATTTTTATCGTAACAACCAACGATTTATACAGGAAAATAATGACTATTAACAAGGTTGCCCAAACTTTTGTATCCCACTGTATATATATACACATATACATATATATACACACGTACATATATATATATATACATATAAATATATATATAAACATATATATATACACATTGTGAAAAAGGCGCTATATAGCGCCCTTGAACCCTCAGGGATGACTCCAAACAACGGGTAAAAGTCCAATACTTTTTTATTTTGACTCACAGTGCACCAAGCACCTTCCACATTACTCATCCAATACTCGACTATAAACACTCCTCCTCGCCCAGACACTTGCTCCTCCACCTCCCAGCACAGCTCAGTGTCTGGACTGAGGCACCGTCCTTTTATAGCCCCTGACCCGGAGGTATTCCTGTCCCGACAGTCCATAGTTCCTTTCTCCTTCCTTGTCAGGGCAATCAGTCCTTTTCTTTAACCCGGGAGCACGTTGTTAGTTCCTGTCACGTGACCATGACGTACTCCCGGGTCATAGGGCATGAAAGAGCCCATAAGCCCCCCCACAGCGACTCCTGATGGCCCCCAAGGTATCCAGCAGGGTTGTGTAAAAATACTACAAGGTCCATAATGCCCTGCTGGACCTCGGGGCATGATCCTGCTGTCGGAGAGCTCCTCCTGGCGGCCTGTGCGGACCGGCATGGAAAGCCGGCAATCCTCCACATTTCCCCCCCCTCAGCGACGACAACTGGGGCAGAGCGTTTGGCCCCGCGAGGGACGTCCTCCTCCAAGAGGACGCGTCAGCCGGACCCTGGCTGCGATGTCCATGTCTCCCGGCGAACCTTGGGGGAACGGTGTATCCTTTATGTGCCCGCTCCCCTGTCCTTCGGGAACAGTCTCGCCACTCGTGGCCCAGCCGACGGCAGTTGTAACACCGACGATGTCCCCCTGGGTGTCTCCCTCTGCGAGACCAGAAACACCTCGGGAATTCCGTCAGCGTCACCTCCGCCCCTTTCTCCGCCAAGGAAGGGTTTATGGCTGCTTTGCTGCCCTTTAGCCCTCTCTCCGATATGTCAGGAGACCCACGCTTTGGTTTGGGGACCTCCTGTTTCATCTGGGGCTTGTGCTCAGCTTGAGGCTCTCTATGGAAAGGAGAGAGCCTCTTGCTGTCTGCACACCCGTTGTCCCACGCTTATTAGGTTCCGGCGTCATTAGTACCGACTCGCCCCGATGTACAGCACCATCCAGCTGCACCGCACGGCGGCGCTCCGCCGGCGCTCCTATCACGGCGCTACCCCCGCACGCCAGACCGATCGGGTCCTGGAGAATTGCACAGCCCCGGAAAGCCACGCCAAACGCATGCCCCGGGCTGTTTGCTTCGTTCCCAACCATTGGTCATCGTGCTCCGTCTCTTGTCGGGTACATGGTGCTTTGACAACCGCTACTCATCATCTGCGGTGCCCGATCGCACTGTGTTCCCTTACACTCTACGACGCGGGACGGACTCACCTGTACTCCCGCATCGATCATCTCCGGAGCTTCCCAACCCAGCCGCTGCACGTAGTCCTGCAGAGCCTTTAACGGGTTGCGGCCGCCGCCCAAGTCCTGCACACGTTCCTTCAGCTGTTGTAAATCCTGTAAGAAACGGCGAAGGGGCGCCTTCTTTTTCCCGGTCTTCTTGCCCATGGTCCTGCAGAACGGGATGGCGCGCAGTTGCAGCTTTCGGTAGCGGGTGGTGTTTGCACCTCCGTGAAAGATGGGGAATCCCCTGAGGGTTGTCTGCCCACACAAAATTTGTTTTTAATGCAGGTCCTCTGCCAACAGACGGCAAGAGAATCCTGCCGACTACGCCAGTGTGAAAAAGGCGCTATATAGCCTTGAACCCTCAGGGATGACTCCAAACAACGGGTAAAAGTCCAATACTTTTTATTTTGACTCACAGTGCACCAAGCACCTTCCACACTACTCATCCAATACTCGACTATAAACACTCCTCCTCGCCCAGACACTTGCTCCTCTACCTCCCAGCTCAGCTCAGTGTCTGGACTGAGGCACCGTCCTTTTATAGCCCCTGACCCGGAGGTATTCCTGTCCCGACAGTCCATAGTTCCTTACTCCTTTCGGGTCAGGGCAATCAGTCCTTTTCTTTAACCCGGGAGCACGTTGTTAGTTCCTGTCACGTGACCATGACGTACTCCTGGGTCATAGGGCATGAAAGAGCCCATAATCCCCCCCACAGCGACTCCTGATGGCCCCCAAGGTATCCAGCAGGGTTGTGTAAAAATACTACAAGGTCCATAATGCCCTGCTGGACCTCGGGGCATGATCCTGCTGTCGGAGAGCTCCTCCTGGCCTGAAGCTGGACCGGCATGGAAAGCCGGCAATCCTCCACAACATATATATATATATACACATATAATATATACATATATATATATATATACACACATATATATACACACACACATCCACATATATATACATATATATATAAATGTAGACATATGTATATATATGTGTGTGTGTGTGTATATATATATATATATATATATATACACACACACACACACACATATATACACATATAGATATCTACATATACTGTATATATACACATATATATACATATTTACATATATACTGTATATTAGGGGTGGGACTGGATTAAAAAAATTAATCTAATTAATTAGAGGCTGTGTAATTAATTAATCTTGATTAATCGTATGTAATCGCACAAGAAAATTTGCCCCAAAGCGCAAATGTTTTTTTTTAATTTAAAAGGGTTTAGTGGGCGACAGAATCAAATAATAGACATGGACATGAAAATTGTAAACTCAAGCTCTTTTAATTTCTGAAAAAAAAATGCATTTAAACTGCATTTCAATTCAAAACAGAAACAAAAATATCACCCCTGGCTAAAATTCGGCAGACTTAAAAATAAAGTGGTATTTTAAGTACTTTAAGTACAGTTTCAGAATGGTATTGTCTTTAAATAATAATAACAAAAATTTCAACATAAAGTGCAGTTTTTCTTCTTAAAAAAATAAGTCAGAAACATAAAAGGTAATTTGACCAGCCTCACCTTTAAACTGTGAGTAACCTTAGCCAAAATTATTTTGTACATTAGTCTAAAACAGTGTGATCATTGAACATTTTGTAATTAGATGTAATTAGAATTACTAACGGTCACGGAAGTCCAATGATCCCCAGTAAGAGCCACAAAGTCCGCTTTCTGTAATGCATCTAAATTTGCTCAGCTTTTCAGTGTCATAAAGCTGTTGAATTTTACTTGAAATAGTCTCTCGGCACGGCAGTTGAAAAGTTGGATGACCTGACGCCAACTGTAGTACATTTTCTAACCCTCTATCTTCCAGCACTGTTAGTGGTCTACAGTCCAGAGCAATCCATTTTGCGAGAGAATTTGTAAGTTTGACCGATGTTGACTTACTAATTTTGGTCTTGAAGCCAGTCATTTCATCAGGTTTGGACTGCCGACACGTTTTGTTGGTACTCAAACTCGTACTGCTAGTGCTAACAGCATACACAGTTTCTATGCTCGCTGTAACATGTTTTGCATTTAGATGGTACCATAAGGTTGAAGTGCCTCGGTGTTATGCAAACTCCTGTTTGCACAGTTTGCACAAAACCACGCTTTTATCAAGGCTTCCGCTGGGTAGTCTTTTGAAATGAAATTTGCCTCTGATCAGTCCTGGCAACACGCTTTCTTCCGACTCTATGTGTGTGCATCAATGTAATCGGTGTACCAGGAAATCATGCATTGACAAAAGTTCCCCTTTGCTTGGAATGCAAAGTGTGATTAAATGCGTTATATTTTTTTAATGCGTTATGGAGTAAAAATAACATAACATGATTGTCAATGTAATAGTCTTGTGACTGTTATGAGTGTTGCTGTCATCAAGGATATGATTATCATTATTTCTTTCAATCAGGTTCGTATTTGGAGGATGTGTTCTGTTCACGTTATATTCCGTGTTTGTCAACCATTGTAAAGATAACAGCTTTCATACATTGAAGTGTTCACCACCCAAATCGGTACTCGTGAATGTAAGATGTTCAACAGGCATTCCCAGTATTAAGTTGTTGATTTGCCTGCGAATATGTAGTGGTAGCGTGTGTATGAACTTAATTTAATCTTTTCCAGTCCTGCAAAGCCAGTTGACGTGAGCTGCTTGGAGTACATGCATCGAAGCTTCTCAGCTGTGCTCATGCGATCTTGCGATGTCCACGGCTTTATTCAATGTTAACTAAGACCCGCCACAAGTTTCTCGCTACAGCAATTTTAACTCCGTTACAATGTGATCCAAAGTCTCGTTTATACCATGCGTCTTCTCATTAAACTTGTATCTCGCGAATATCGTATGCGTCGTGGGCATGACAAACGCCAGCTGCAGCGTGTCTATGAACTTAATTTAAACTTACAGTTCACACCGAGCTTTGTTTCCGCAGTAGCTGCACTTATGAATATGCTTGTATGCGTCACTTGCTTAATAATCTTTTGCTGCCTTCTCAATTGTGAAATGCGTTTTTTCTTTCAGCGCTCTTTGGACCTCTTCCTTGTTCTCTACGTACTTGCGTCCCGCATCATCACGCTGACCACGTAACTCCGCTTCGCATGACGACCGATATATGGTCGAAAGTAGGTTCCAGTTATGACCGTTTCACATAGAATTTCGAAATGAAACCTGCTTAACTTTTGTAAGTAAGCTGTAAGGAATGAGCCTGCCAAATTTCAGCCTTCCACCTACACGGGAAGTTGGAGAATTAGTGATGAGTGAGTGAGTGAGTTTGGGCTTTGCCTTTTATTAGTATAGATAACTATTTAAAAAAATTTTGACATAGAGAATCATATATAATATAAAAAACATTAATGTTAAAGCTAATAAGAAGGCAGACAAGCAAAAAACAGGTGAAGGTCCACCCGGTCCAGACCTAACCCCTGCAGAAGAGTTGGCTCTCCAGCAAAATGCCCATCACCCTGTTTCTGATGGCATTCCAGGGGGAAGCTCCTTCTCAGAACCAGTGGCAGGATGCAGTGGTCACTTCATTTCAGGTAAAGGATGGTCATTGCATATATTTGTCCTCAATGTGTGCCATAGGTATGTTCCATATAGCCCTCTTCTTTTTTTTTGTTGGGTCAGTTGTAGGGAATGCCACATCCCTCGAACTTGTGTCTGACCAACAAGATATTGACGAAGGTCAACTATTTGATGAAGACACTGTGTTTGATTATTCATCAGGAGGAGAGGTACATTTTCCAAATAATGTTTGATCAAACTCCACTCTGATCAGTCCCATGTGCCCCAATCATATTTGGAAATCCTGCGTAATGAGAATGTTAGGCTGATTGTGAGATTCTTTATGGAACTGTGGGTGTTTTTGCCTGTGTACCTGCAATGGCATGAAACACTTCTTTTATTGTCTGTACACGCAGGTGTCCAGGAAACATAATGAAAACCCAAAGGAAATATTTCAGAGCCAAACAGACTTACGAATTGCCTGGTAAACTGCCCTTTTAGATAGATTTTCCGAATCGCCTACAGAATATAAAAAAAGTGCCCCTTGCAAAAAAAACCAAAGCAATGCATATTGTCTGTGTGGTTGTGAGAGCCCGACTTTGCCTTGTTTCACTTTGAATATAAGATGCTAGTAAATCTTTATTGTACAATATTCCCCCTCAGCTAAAGCGGTATCTTTCAAAAAGAATTTCCTACAGGAGCAATAAAGGATCTTGCCGATCATGCAAAACCCTCTCCGTATAAAATCCACTTCTTATAATTTGTGCACTGATATCAGTTGGTTGCTCATTCATGAACGGTGAAGCCATGACCGAATGCATTCCATGCATGGAAACTGATTAAGTGTGTGAGCTAATCCTTGTTTACATAGAACAAGCCTGCTTCGAACAGGTTTGAGGATTTGGATCTGCTGCTATGACAACACATCCAGCAAGAGTTTTGAAAAGCCAACAGATCCAGGATCACACCAAATCGTCAACAATTACATCCAGCTAAACGAGTAATCCACGTACGAAAAATACCCCCGATCCCCTGCTCCTGGGTGGCTGAGTTCTGTTGACAGATTCATAAAATGGCACCCATAACTAAACAACATTGCATCAAAATGGCACACAACATTTTCAACAAAGTTTAATACAAATGTTAGGCAAAAGACAACCAAACGTTAGAGAAGGCTAGGAATATTAAGGGCAAAACAAAATCATAACACATTTTAATAACAACAGGATTATCATAAAATGAAAATATGTGCATGGAGCTTTTTAGAATTTAAGTGCACATGTCACATTCAATGTTGCCATTATCAAGGCCTTGTATGTACACTTCCTACACTGCCTCTCACTCATGGCTGCTATGAGGTCTTTAAAGCACCAGAAGGAGAAGTCTCAAAAGCTTCACAGGGCTTCATCTTCCCATCACTCCATTTTTATCTTTCATCCTGGCACTGAGCTGTTAAGCTAGTGGTGAGAGGGATCTGATGTATGCTGTGACAAAATGGGGTTTCTTGCTTGACACTGTAGCCACCCTGATCATCCTAAAGTTATTGTGAAGCTCTAATGCCTAGTCCATGATAAACTGTTGCCTGCATTATTTCAAGCCTATACATTGTAGATATAAAATATGGGTGTTGATCACAGCCAAGTCTAGCAGGTTATAAAACACAGCAACGGGTCATCTGTAGCTCCATCTTTTCAATGTTAGTCAAACACAACCACACTAGTTACTGTTTAAAAGTAATCAAAAATAGAAATGTGAGTTTTTCTGTTTTTTTTCTTTAGATAACAATAAGAAGTACAGTGAGTTACAAACTACATGTCTTAGGTTTCATTTTGCAGTATGTGCTGATGCCTGCAGTGAGTTGCATGGTGCTGAGAAGGTAGACACTCTTCCTTAACTTGTATGTATAATTACTGAGCATTGCTTTCCCAGCTGTCTTCACCGCCATTGACAAAAGTTCTTTTTGTTTGTTGTCTTTTGCAGAGCGTGGCAGCTCTTGTCTCATTATGATAACCGTACTGAGGAGGCTTCTTTTCTTTGCCAGTGAAAGGTTTAACAAGTCACATCACCACAGTCTCTGACAGTTACTATTATTATGGTTGTGTAAAACCTTTCTATACTTGCTATACATGTTTTACTAGCATATACAGTACTCACTATTCAAATCAGTTGCTATCCAATGGCCAAAATAGCTTGCCATTGTAAATTGGTTGCTTGAAGTTGTGTAACAAAACATTGCAATGCAATTTTAGGTTAATTTAAATACATTTTTATCCATCCATCCTCTTCCGCTTATCCGAGGTCGGGTCGCCGGTGCAGCAGCTTGAGCAGAGATGCCCAGACTTCTCTCTCCCCGGCCACTTCTTCTAGCTCTTCCAGGGCAATCTCGAGGTATTCCAGGGCCAGCCGGGAGACGTAGTCCCTCCAGCGTGTCCTGGGTCTTCCCCAAGAACACCTCACCAGGGAGGTGTCCAAGAGGCATCCTGATCAGATGCCCGAGCCACCTCATCTGACTCCTCTTGATGTGGAAGAGCAGTGGCTCTACTCTGAGCCCCTCCCAGATGACTGAGCTCCTCACCCTATCTTTAAGGGAGATCCCAGACACCCTGCGGAGGAAACTCATTTCGGCCGCTTGTATTTGCGATCTCGTTCTTTCGGCCACTACCCATAGCTCATGACCATAAGTGAGGGTAGGAACGTAGATCGACTGGTAAATTGAGAGCTTTGCCTTATGGCTCAGCTCCTTTAACACCACGACAGACCGATGCAGATCCTGCATCACTGTGGACGCCACACCGATCCGCCTGTCGACCTCATGCTCCATTCTTCCCTCACTTGTGAACAAGACCCGAGATACTTGAACTCCTCCACTTGGGGCAGGATCTCGCTCCCAATCCTGAGAGGGCACCCCACCCTTTTCCGGGTGAAAAGGTAACTGAAATAGCTGACGTGCCTATAGTTGTCCTAATAGTGAACTGGCAGGTAAACATTTTGGACAGAATATAGAGATACACACAGATATGCAAAAACAGCCGAAGCTGGGAGATCAAAAATAGAAACTAAACGTAAAACATGACACAAAAAAGGTTGATAGGAACAAGCAAGAGGTCAAAATGAAAGGAGGACTTTGAAAAAAAGGTTTTTGGTAAAGGTTTAGTATCTGTAGATCAGATAAGAAAAAAAAAACCCTAGCCTGCCCCTTCACATTGGGACAGGTCATAACCTTTGAGGCCACACTCCTAAAAATGCAGGGAAGCAGACTTGACGATGGGCAAAATGGTGGTGGTCAAGGACCTAAAAAGATGTCCAAGATGATACAAAAGTAGAACACAGCACTTGAACCATTAGGAATCAATTAATGACAGAAACAGAATCCTCAACCTTAATATCCTCCAGTTCAAGAATATAATAGTGCCATATATTTGAAGGAGCCAGCAGCCAAACCAAATCATGACAAGCTTTCAAATTAGTCTATGATCTTTCTTTATTATATGTACTGAAAAATATGAGTAATTATTGTGTTGTAGTCTGGAGGAGAGAGAGACAGCCATTCACATTTGGGTAGCAAGATACATTAACCTCGATAAAGGTGGTTAGATCCTACTTGTCAAGGTAAAATAAGATTCAAATGCAGTCAAGTGTGAATCAGAGGAGAGAGAGACAGAGATTCACATCTGGGCATGAATGTTCAGTAGTGCTGGCTGTGGCAGTAATAGGGGGTCTACATTTATCTGGTAGTTGAGTCATGGCAACTGAACTTCTTTCTTGTTGGTAGATATGTTTCACTGCTCATCCAAGGAGCTTGGATTAGAATGCAGTTTTCATTCATCTTCCTGTTTAGAAGTTGACAAATGTATGAAAAAGTGAAAAAATATGAGGGAGAAATGCATTCACCTATGTGAAGCAAGAGGAGCAGTGATCATGGAGGGCAAAAGCTGCCTACGCTTTAATGGATCATTCTGTTTCCTTTTGTGCTACAAACACAAGCAACTAACGTTCAGGCATGCGGCTTTGGCGTAGGATCGACACAGACGTATAAATCAGACAGAAGGAGGCAGGGCCACATCATTATTCATCTGGGGTACTGGAGGTATTTAATTGTGACTCCTGACTGTAAATTTGTGATTTTTTCTTTGGTTTGTGATAAACATAAGATTCAGACTAAGTATTGAATGGAGTCCTGATGGCCTTTTCTGCAAGCATACAGGAAAAGAAAATGAATCGCATAGTTGATTGTGATATTTAAGAAGTCAATGTGTTCTTTATACATGATAAATGAATTACCGTCCTGGAGCGGTGAGGCTGCAGTGCTAATCACTGGACCTCTAAAACCACTGTGATCAGCCCTTGTTCCTGCCTTATGTACAATCCTGCTAGGATTGAATTGGACATATTGGGTACTGAAAAAGAATAGAAGTATGAGTTCCTGTACCTTCGAATGCAAAAGAAGAACTCATCTTCTTTAAACTCTCCTTCAACAGCAGCTTGTGTCCTTGACACTCAGCAGAGATGGCTACTCTATCACTAATGCCCCGCCGTGACAGCACATGTTCATTATGGCACAAAGTACTACTTACTTTATGTCACACCAAAAGCTGAAAGCTTGACAACCGTAACCGCTTTCATGTTGGAGAGATCTCAGGTCATTTTGCCTGAAATACATCACACATATAAAAGCTGGCCCGGCGTTTTTGATGGTTTCTGAATATGTTCACAGGTCATCACTTGATTCAATATTTTAAACCACCTGACCACACACCATAACTCTTTTTTATATTAATATTAGTACAAAAATTCTATGAATTAATTTTATATTATATTATTATTTTATTCATGTACATAATTGTCCTGAAGTTCTTGGTTTAAAGGTACTATATTCCTGATTCACCTTTTTAAAATTATATTCTGTCCTACATTTTCAATCGCTCTGGTTTGAGACAACCAACCAGAATTATAATCTTGTTATGATTAAGTTAAAAAGCTGACTGTACGATTCAGTCTGGTGTTTCTTCATTTTACACTACAAACACCACTAAGTTACCATGGAAGGTCATAGAAGTTCAGGATCACCTTCAGCTCATGACATTCATGTATCAAAAAGTGAGAAAACTGGTTTCCATCTGATTGGAGAAGTGACAACTGACTGCTTCATATAAACCGTCATGGAGACTGGGCAATTAAAGAAATAGATGACTCTTTCTCAGAAGATTAGCCAAAGTTCAGCTTAACCTCTGGCCCTATCTCAGGGACAGTAACTGTCTGGTTATACATCACACCAGTTTGGGGTTTTCTGATATCAAGGTTGAGTCGGTCATGTCAACTTTGCTTTTCTTGGAGGGGTTGACGGGTCTTGTCCCATTCCCTATACTGATCTGCCAAGGTTTATGTAACTGTATTACCATTTTTGCTTCCAGTTAGTGCACCACAACTGATCTGGTATGTTGCTTCGGGCTGTGCAACAAAATATAAAAGGCTGGAACCCAAGAGCCATTTGGAAGACTCCAGGGCAATCTACCAGTGCACACATCTGCGTTCTTAGTCTTTATTGACTATATACTGTATTTTTGTAATTATATTTGTTACTGTATATAATTTTGAGTTTGATAACTAATAAACAGTTAATTACTGTATACTACATCAGATCTCTGAGTAATGATTCAGTAAAGTCTAAAACTTTTTCCGTGTGAGCACATGCTTTGAGGTTCACAGTTTAAATATTCATAACTGAAAAGTGTTCTGTTTATAGTTAGGCTTTGGGTTACATGTAACACACGATCAGTTAAGCTGTCTAGCCTCTGAAGTTTTATTCTGAGATATGAGCTAATGAATGGCACTTAGCCTCCGAGGTTGCAGATGGAATATTAAGAGAGCTGCTTAGCCCCTGAGGTTTTATTTTCAAGCACATGCTTTTCAAATGGCTCTTAATCTCTGAGGCTACATATTTATTCCTAAACCTAAAGTTTTACAAATGACAAGCAGTGCCAACTAAAACATCACAGTAACTTAGAATCAATTCATAACTTACAGTAAAAGTAATCTTTAAATATTAATAATAAATTGGAGTCAGATTAAGAGATCCAGACCCTTATTCCCTTATGGGACAACTGAAGCTTAAAAGCTGGCAAAATACACAAAATAATGACCATAAATGTATAACTAATAAAAAGATAAACAATGGCCAGCTAAAAAGGCCTAAACTATTAATAATATCTTAACAAAAATGCATGTTTTGAGCAATATTTCTTAAACTAGGGATCTTGGATTGCTACCATTGGGCTGCGAAGGGTCACGTCTCACCATTGTTTTAATTAGAATTGGTTGCAAACAGCTTGCAAAATGTTTCACAATGGGTGGCTGTGGGTTGTTTAAGCAATCAACATTTTTTCCCTATGTCTGTCAGCAGTGACTCTCAAAGATTATCATGGACTAGGCCTTAAACACGTTAAGAAGGGAAACATTGTGTTGCGAGAACAAAAAGTTTAAGAAACCCTCGTTTAGAGCATATGACATGTGGAAATTTGTGACACAAGTCCTGCATTGCTCACCATTGGCTTTAAATATCCTAAACTTATTAATTTTGTTCTGAGGAAAACATGATATTAAACAGATTTTCTTGACCATCACTACAAATTACATGGGGTAACTAACATTTAAAAAAAAAAAGAAATTTTCAGTTGAGTATTCCTTTAATAAATCATTGTTGTATGCATTTTTATATTTATAAAGGCTGTAAATCACCTATATGTAGTTTTGTGTGTAATAACCCGCAGATATTTAAAAGTAAAATATAATGTTATTATGGCACAAGCATATTTGAGTCCCTTAAATTAAATTCAAACAGGGTCACACAAAGAATGCAACAAGTGGTGGGAAAATTGACAGTCGCAAACAATAACCTGAAAGGTGATTAATGAAATCATAAATGTGTGCACCTGCCTACTTTAGCTAACCCCTAAGGAGCACAGAGAACCAATAATACTGAAACAAAAGAAAAAAGCACAACATGGCTAATGATGTTAAAATTAGGTACATATGAAAAAGCACTATAAAACAAGGAAGAAAAGAACAAACCAGTACAATTAGGAATTTCATAAAAGTTGACATCCACTGCACAACTCGTAAATCTGTTATAAATCCAGGTTATCGACCTTGTGTTTTTGGAAAAATAAAGCCTTTTATCATTATGATACATTGCCAAGGACACTTCTGGCTCGTGATTGTTTTGCTTGGCCACAGCCATTCAGTTTATGTTGGGACCACATGACTGCTGGTGTTATTATCACACATTTCCATCAAAGAAAGGGTAAGGACTTTTTGCAAGCTTGTTCTTTGACTTTGGGTTTGTGTTTTGGATTTGATGGTAGATCTAATTAATTAAATCAAGTTTTTCTTAGAAATCAAAAAGGCACAATATAATATAATAACAAAGATATTTTCAGTAAAGAGGATTGAACAGATTCCTCCCATCAGCACTTCCCCCAACTCACCATCCAAAGTGAGTGAAAATTAATTTAGATGAAGAAAAAAGAAAAGAAAAGGAAGAGTGATAAGGCTACTAGGCCAGGAAAACAGAGTGTAGAATGAAAGGGTATAACTGTGAACCAGAAGGAACTTGTCCACCATCGGGACCAAGCATGACTATATATTAATAATGGGTGTACCATTCATCTACAGAGGCCTAAAGAAGTATCAGATGTTTATAATTTATCATTTATTAATGGTAATAATTATCACTGTAGTGTTAAGAGATGCCTGCTTATCAACACTGGAGCTGAATACAATACTAATCTCTACAGCCTTCAAGAAGAAGCAGATTATAAGAAAAGGATTGCTAAAGACTGAATTTGGAGATTCAAGCGAGAGGTCAGGGCCATCTTGGCTACAGTACTACCTTGAGAGAAGAACCACAGCTGGGGAATTAGGGGTAGTAGAAAACAAGATGGGTCAAGAAGAAGAAAATTATAAAGCTGAAATCAGATCTCTGTAGACAGAATCAATGATAAAGAGTGTCGCGCACGCGTGCATAGGGAGCCGTGTAAAGACCCGATTAACAACATAAAATATCGTGCCAGGGGACAAAGGCAGGGTACTAACCTTTCTTTCTTTTATGTTCACAGAAAGGCAGAAACAACACCACCATAACTTTGCGCGGATTCCCTAAACCACGCGCTACCACTTCCGCATTCCATCCCTTCCTGATGACGTCATGGCTCCCATACAGCACCTTGGTTTATTCCCAGTATTCCATTCACCAGTTTCTGGTCCCACCCCATAAATGGTCCCTCCATCAAATGCTTTCTGTCTGTTGTAATGGTGACAAGTCATATCACTGACCGCTTTATTTGTTTTGTGAATACTGTACAGTATACAGGGCCAGAAAACCCCAAACCTTTATGTGACTTCCTGTCTGTTTATTATAAGAGATAATGACTGAAGGGTCAAGATCAGAGGACTAGAGGACAGTACCAAAACCAATGCCGAAAGCTACCAGGAGTGTTTAAAGTACAGAAGTTGCGAGGAGGGACAGGGATAATCCCATACCAAAATGCAACCAGGCCATAAAATTGAGACGATGTATACATTTGAATGTGTTCATGATTAGAAATATTTGGAAATTAAAATTGATATTCTTTCAGATTGAATTTCAGGTGAAGGTGGAATTAGGATGGAAGGTTGCATTTCCAAACAGAGACAAGTGGCAGAGGTTTATAGATAGCTTTGCAATGAGGAGAGTACATGGCCGAAATACTTTTAGACTACAAATACAATGATTGAGAAAAAGTAAAAGCAGCACGAGAGTCAAATGAAGGACAGCACGATACTGTGTATTTATCAATCTCAGTTGAAGGAAAAAGGCAAAAGAAGAAAAATAAAAAGGGAAAGAGCAAACTTAGACTACAGACATGGCAATGTTCTAAGACATCAAAGAGGTCCCCAAGTGAGACAGTGTCCCATTAAGCTCAGAAGGCAAAAGAAATAAATTGTTTACTCATATACAGAACTTCATTGTTAAAAGGAACCTTCAACCTGATGCCATGTTGAGTAAGAGCAAACACAGTAAAAAGATCACCATAGAAATGGAAGACCTCAATCTCAATTGGTTATTCTAAACAGACAACCAAGGGTGGGTATAGTGGGTTGAGAAGTGTGAATGCCCAGTATAACACAATATCAGGAAGTGAGATCCCACCCTTGTCTGCCATGAATTAAAGGAAACCTAGATAAAACAGATTCATTTTCACAACAATAGATATCTGGTGGAAAAGGAAGATGGCATTAAAGAAATGAATATAGCAAATTATGTCAATTTTAATGGCTGATAATCGAGAGCAGAAAGACATGGGGATGGAGGACCAACAGTCGAGAAGTCTCGCATTCTTCAAATCATGAAGACAGTTTCAACAGACAGTATCCTGTACTAAAGTGGAGACCTTGATGCCCAGGTACTTTAATGTTTTGATAAAAATGAATAGATGAGCTAAAGAAAGATAGAACGCAGAGGGATTTTAATGTAAAGAAAGAGGACCTGGATATAGCTTTGAAGAGGTTGAATATGACAAAGATATGAAGACAATCCAAAGGAGTGTTACCTAAAAAAAGCAGAAATTCATCAGCATATTGAAAGATTATGTGTAATAATGAGAGTAAACAAATTAATTTTATGACTTACTATGGCAAGACTTTAACAGAGAAAAGTTCAAGTGTAGGGGAGGTGAAGGTCATCCTTGTCTAGCACCTTTACAGATGTGCAATGGTTTGGAGACGATTGAATTAATAAGATAACTTTAGCAGGAGACAAAGGAGGGTCTTAATCATATTAATAAAGGTCTCACCAAACCACCTACAGAGTAAATTCTTCCATAATAAGGACCAGCTCACACAATCAGACACCTTTGTTGCAACGAGATGGATGTCGCAGCTTTGGGGCACGGTCGATCACACATAGAAGGCGAAGAACGCTGTCAGCAGCACTGTGAGGGGAAACTGTTTTGGTGCAGATGGATTAAATTACAGAGAATAAGTTCCAGGTGACAAAGTAGTAACTTTGCCAGCAATATGGCATCAAAATTCATTGAGGAAATTCGATGATCAGTTTTACATTTCCATGGCTCCTTACTCTGATTAAACAGTCGTGTAATCATGGCCATACTAATGGATTCCTTTTAGAGGAGAGGGGGCAATTAAAGGTTCTACAATGTCCTGAGCTGGGTGTTTTATTTTTACACATGGAGTCTGGGGCCTCTTTAAGCTCATTTAGTTTTAGAAGCAAATCAAGCAGAGAGACTTCCTCCCCGGTAAATTTAGGCAAAGCTAAATGATCTAAAAAGGGAACATAGTTGGGCGGGGTGGGGTGGGGTGGGGAGCCATTTCTGAGAATAGCTGAGTAGTAAAAAAACATTTTTTAATGTCATTTGTTATATTAGTGAGAAGCGGCAAATTAATTATGAGGGCAGCAATGGACAATAGAATCACATCTCTGAAACCTTAGAGCCAGTAATTTATTGAATTTAGGGTTCGTGCCCATGTGCAATGGACTTTAAACTCTGCCTTTGAAAGAGCAAGGAAGTTAATTCCAATCTCCATTTGAGTAATTAATTCCTTCATTAGGATTAATGACATGGCAGTGTACAGCGTGAAGAAGCAAAACATAACAGAGACCGTCAAGTGAGCTAAGATTTTTTGATAATTCAGCATTTTTCCACAGAGAGTTGTTGAATTTTCAAAGGGCAGCAGGGGAAGGAAGTAAGGAGAGATGGAAGTGAGATATGGCTGCCCAATGGCCTAGGAAAGAGGCAGTTGTAAGAATTATCGAGGAAAGAGAATGAGAAATAAAAATATAATCAAATCATGGGCTAGGTGTGATGATGAAAAGAAAAACTTTTCTTTAATAGGGAGGTTAAAAAGGCCAAACATCTCAGATAAATTCAGACAAGAAAGAAATTCATAAATTTAACAAGTTGAATGCAGAATCTTGTGATGAAGAAAAACTGGGAAATTATCTTAACATTGATTCATGTTTGAGTTTGTGTCCATTCAACAAATATGTCATAGTCTTTAAATTTAGGATTTTGTTCAGTTAAGAAGAAATGATGAGCAGTAGGGGGTCTTGAGTAAATAAAGACAAATGCAATCTTTCTACCAGTAATACCTGCTAAAAAATGCATGCACCTTCCTTGATGGTCTTTTTCATGTCCACAGATTATAAGATTTAAACTACAACACACCAGTACAATCAGGTCATACTTAGGCAAATCTGCTGTGGAGGAATTTATGCATTTTATACTGGCTTTTGGAATTGTGGGACATCTTGTTGTGATGTGAGATTTTGCATACAAGTTGATAAACATTTTGTATGTCTTTATTTGTAATTTAGGTAAAGCAATGTAATACTAGCATTTCATTAGTGAGAAGCATTCATGTTTACCCCCTATCCTTTACGACTATGTCTCTTTGAATTTTACGACAGAGTTGGGGGGGGGAGTGCCTGAAATAAGTTGGGCTAATGTTTCGCTGAAGTCTCTCAACCCCCATAGGAAAGCCAGGCTGCCTAACTGCCAAACTTTAGCTCAACAAATGGTTTTGGGGGGTGGCAGGTGTGAAGATGTTCTATTCCCCCATTGGTCTGAAGTATGGCTGTTTGGAACTGGCTTGTATCAGAAGCCTTTAAGTATCGTGACGTCCTATTGGCTCTAGGAATTGGACAGAGAATCAATAAATTTGCTTGCTTAACCTCACTCTCTCTCTTACCAAACTGATGCATGAAATGAAAAGGACAACGCAATGAAGAGCACAGCTCGGCAGCCATATTGAGACAGGCATGCGGCCTGTTCTGAAGAAAGCTGACCACAAATGAACTAGAGACATTTTTAAGTAACTAACAAGTCTGTGTGCCACCTCAAACTACACATCACCATTTATCAGGTTGTATGGTTGCCAATATTCAAATGTACTTTGCATATTGTTATTATTAATGAATATTATGAATAATACATTGTTTAAATTGTAACTTAACTCCTGCTTGTCTTTTACTACACCTAATTGCCTGAGGTTATAGATGTAGAAGGGAAGGTGGGGAGAAGTTATATACTATAATCTATACTAATAAAAGGCAAAGCCCTCACTGACTGACTGACTGACTGACTGACTGACTCACTCACTCACTCACTCACTCACTCACTGACTCATCACTAATTCTCCAACTTCCCGTGTAGGTGGAAGGCTGAAATTTGGCAGGCTCATTCCTTACAGCTTACTTACAAAAGTTAGGCAGGTTTCATTTCGAAATTCTACGCGTAATGGTCATAACTGGAACCTATTTTTTCGTCCATATACTGTAATAGACTGCAACTCGATGACCGTGGGAGGCGGAGATGCGTCTTGTGTTTCGCATCATCACGCCTCCCACGTAATTGAGTGCCTGCCCATATAAGGCCGTCCCTCAGTGGCAATCCAATAGAAACACTCTGCCACTAAATATTCAGACGAAGATGAGATGGTCAGGGTGGTGTTTGACACAAACTCAGCGAAACTGTGAGAGAAACTTTTAAGTGCTGGGTCTTAGCTAACATTAAATAAAGCCGTGGACATAGCGAGATTGCACGAGATAGCACAGGCACAGCTCAGAAGCTTCGATGCATGTACTCCGAGCGGCTCACGTGAACTGACTATGCAGTAAACAGAGAACAAGCCAGACCTCTAAAGAGCGCGGAGACGTTTTGATCACATAAACGTGTCTGCAAAAGTGGCGTTTCCTGCACTGCAAAAATACTACAAAAGTCGGTCAGCCGGCGCTCGCGTAGCTGTGCCGGCCTTTGAGGCGCTGACTGCGCTTCTGCCTTAAGTGAAAGTAAACACTTTTAATTTTTTTCCTCCTTCTATAGCCCAGACAACTGCAAACACGGGATCCCATTTCTAGACCGCGGCAAACTAATATTAAGGCGCTTCGCACTTTCTTTTGCACGTATACGATAAAACAAAAAGGCAAGTTTCCTTTCTTTACAGCTTTTTTTCCTTTTATCCCAAACCAAAGCCTTTCTCTCTTAACACTGCAGAGGACACAAAACTAATTTTCTTTCATTGCAGGTAATGCCGGTAAGGCACATTACCAGAGGCTGAAATTTGGACGTTCACACAGAAAATGTAATTTCTATACCACAGCCGTCGTGTGCCACCTTTCAAAAGGAAGATGATGATCCATATACATTTTAGCTGCTGTTAGTACTACTTACCTGTTGTGTTATACCGTCTTTAAAATGTAGTTTACCCGAAACCACTCCAGTAGTGCTCAATGTATCGTAACGTTACGTAAATGTTAATGTTTTACTGTTTAATAACTTATAGACTACATTTTATTTTTTTTCCCTTGCACTCAGTGAACAAAGCTATACACACACATAGACACATACATATATATACACATATATATATATATACCTGTGTGTGTATATGTATATGTATGTAAATATATTGTGAACGCTGGCCCGGACACAGACAGACGGACATCCTTGTTTTCACCCAACACACCATTTATTTACACTAATATTTACAAAAGTCTACCGTGCAGTCACACCCCAGTGCCTCCAGCACCGATCCCCCAAAGTCCAGGCCACACAGTCCTTTTCTGGCCGCCTCCTGTCCTCTCGCCAGCTTTGTCTTCCTTCCTCCCGACTCTCGCGCTTTGTCTTCCTTCCTCCCGATTCTCACGCCGACTGCTGGGAGGCGGCCCCTTTTATGGGAATCCGGATGGGCTCCAGCTGCTTCCCGGAACTCCTCCGCAGACACGCCCCTGTGTGGCGGAAGTGCCGGCTGCGCACCCGGAAGCCATCCAGGTGTCCCCTGTTGTCTTCCCCCCAGCACTTCCTGGTGTGGCGGAAGTGCTGGGCTCCAGGGCTGTTCAGGCAGTGGGGCGCCGCCTGGCGGTGGCCACGGGCCCCTACAGGGCTGGGCTTCCATGCCCCCTACCCGAGAGCACCAACGTAACCAGGGCGAACACCCCCTCTGGTGGAGGTACAGGCCCTCCTCCGGTCCTCCTGGGCGTTCCGGCCAGGCTCCTGCCTCGGCCAGATGTGGCAGATGATGGTCTGGAAGTGGGGCGCCGCCTGGCAGTGGCCACGGGCCCCTACACAGCTGGGCTTTCATGCCCCCTACCCGAGGCCACCAGCGTAACCAGGACGGACGCCCCCACGCGGTCTGGAGGAGGTACAAGCCCTCCTCTGGTCCTCCTGGGCGTCCCGGCCGGGTGCCACAATATATATATATATATATATATATATATATATATATATATATATATATATATATATATATACATACACACACACACACACATATATACATACACACACACATATATAATTTGTGTGTGTGTGTATGTATGTATGCGTGTGTGTATATATATATGTATGTATGTTTATATATATGTATGTATATGTACATATATACGTATGTGTATATATATACTGTATATATATGTATGTGTATATACTGTATATATATATATACATATATATATATATACTGCTCAAAAGAATTAAAGGAACACTTTTTAATCAGAGTATAGCATAAAGTCAATGAAACTTATAGGATATTAATCTGGTCAGTTAAGTAGCAGAGGGGTTGTTAATCAGTTTCAGCTGCTGTGGTGTTAATGAAATTAACAACAGATGCACTAGAGGGGCAACAATGAGATGACCCCCAAAACAGGAATGGTTTAACAGGTGGAGGCCACTGACATTTTCCCTCCTCATCTTTTCTGACTGTTTCTTCACTAGTTTTGCATTTGGCTACAGTCAGTGTCACTACTGGTAGCATGAGGCGATACCTGGACCCTACAGAGGTTGCACAGGTAGCCCAACTTCTCCAGGATGGCACATCAATACGTGTCATTGCCAGAAGGTTTGCTGTGTCTCTCTGCACAGTCTCAAAGGCATGGAGGAGATTCTAGGAGACAAGCAGTTACTCTAGGAGAGCTGGAGAGGGCCATAGAAGGTCCATAACCCATCAGCAGGACCAGTATCTGCTCCTTTGGGCAAGGAGGAACAGGATGAGCACTGCCAGAGCCCTACAAAATGACCTCCAGCAGGCCACTGGTGTGAATGTCTCTGACCAAACAACCAGAAAGACTTCATGAGGGTGACCCAAGGGCCCCATGTCCTCTAATGGCCCTGAGCTCACTGCCCAGCAGCATGCAGCTCGATTGGCATTCGCCATAGAATACCAGAATTGGCAGATGCACCACTGGTGCCCTGTGCTTTTACAGATGAGAGCAGGTTCACCCTGAGCACGTGACAGAAGTGAAAGGGTCTGGAGAAGCCATGGAGAACATTATGCTGCCTGTAACATCATTCAGTATGAGCAGTTTGGTGGTGGGTTAATGATTGTCTGGGGAGGCATATCCATGGAGGGTCACACAGACCGCTACAGGCTTGACAAAGGCACCTTGGTTGCCATTAGGTATCAGGATGAAATCCTTGGACCCATTGTCAGACCCTATGTTGGTACAGTGGCTCCTGGTGCACGACAATTCCTGGCCTCATGTGGTGAGAGTATGCAGGCAGTTCCTGGAGGATGAAGGAATTGATACCATTGACTGGCCACCACACTTTCCTGACCTAAATCCAATAGAACACCTCTGGGACATTATGTTTTGGTCCATCCAATGCCACCAGGTTGCACCTCAGACTGTCCAGGAGCTCAGTGATGCCCTGGTCCAGATCTGGGAGGAGATCCCCACAACACCATCTGTCATCTCATTAGAAGCATGCACCGATGTTGTCAGGCATGTATACAAGAACACAGGGGCCATACAAAGTGCTGCGCACAATTTTGAGTTGTTGCAATTAAATTTTGGCAAAATGGACTAGCCTGCCACATAATTTTTTCACTCTGATTTTTGGGGCATCTTTGAATTCAGGGCTCTGTAGGTTGATCATTTTCATTTCCATCAAACGATGTGGCATCCTTTCGCTCCCTAACACATTACCCAGTCTATATCAGTATAGATATCCAGGAGGATTTCTTTTTCCCATTGAGATCTGATGTGTTTTCAAAGTGTTCCTTTAATTTTTTTGAGCAGTTTCTATATATATATATATATATATATATACTGTATATATATATATATAGACTCAAACCGATTATGACATCAGCAATCCAAGCTGTGAGAAAACACTAAAAAGGAGGCGTGTCAGACGTCGTTGTACATTTTCTGATGCAGCTAGACGAAAACAACTTTCGTGACGCTACGGCCAAATACACAAAACACTTACTTTGACAATCATGTTACGTTATTTTTAAAATGTTTCCTTTTCTTTTTCATAACTTCTTTAACACACTACTTCTCCTCTGAGAAGCGCGGGTATTTTGCTAGTCTATACTAATAAAAGGCAAAGTCCTCACTGACTGACTGACTCACTGACTGACTCATCACTAATTCTCCAGTTTCCCATGTAGGTGGAAGGCTGAAATTTGGCAGGCTTATTCCTTACAGCTTACTTACAAAAGTTAGGCCAAGTTTCATTTCGAAATTCTACGTGTAACGGTCATAACTGGAACCTTCTTTCGTCCATATATATGGCTATAGCCTGCAACTCGGTCGCCGTGTGAGGCGGAGTTGTGTCTGCCCATATAAGGCCGTCCGTCAGCAGCTACCCAATAGACATGCTGCCGCAAAATATTCGCGGGTGAAGGACTGTTCTTATGCAAACGAAGATGAGATGGTCAGGCACAAACTCAGCGAAAGTGCGAGAGAAACCTTTAAGTGCTGAGTCTTAGCTAACATTAAATAAAGCTGTGGATATCGCAAGATCGCACGACATAGCACAAGCACAGCTGAGAACCTTCGATGCATGTACTCCGAGCGGCTCACGTGAAGTGACTTTGCAGGACTGGGAAAGGTAAACCCGTGCATGCAGTGTGTGATGTAACAACCCTCTGACGCTAAACAAGCCTTTTGTACACATATCAATAGGAAAGCAAGGTGTAAAGCTTAAGTTTAAATTACGTTCATAGACACACTGCCGCTAAATATTCGCAGGCAAATCCACATCTTAATACCAGGAATGCCTGTTAAACATCTTAGATTCACGACTATCGATTTGGGTAGTGAACACTTTGATGAATGAAACCTGTTCAAAAAACGCATTACACAATTGAGAAGGCAGCAAAAGAATATGAAGCGAGTGACGCATACAAGCATATTCATAAGTGCAGCTACTGTGGAAACAAAGCACGGTGTAAACCTTAAGTTTAAATTAAGTTCATAGACAGGCTGCCGCTGGTGTTTGACATGCCTACAACGAATACGATATTCGCGCGATACAAGTATAATGAGAAGATGCAGGGTATAAACGAGACTTTTGATCACTTTTGTAGCAGATTAAAAGTTAAAATTGCTGGTGAAGGACTGTGCTTATGCAAACGAATAGGAAAGCAGGGTGTAAAGCTTAACTCTAAATTAGGTTCATAGACACGCTGCCGCTGGCGTTTGTCATGCCTAAGATGAATACGATATTTGCGCGATAGATCGCACTAGATAGCACAAGCACGGCTGAGAAGTTTTGATGCATGTACTCCGAGCAGCTCACGTGAACTGACTTTGCTCTGGCTTTAACTACTGTGAAATAAGCAGACATAAACTGGAAGCGTGAGTCTGTGCCTTTTAATAATCTCAAAAGAGAGAAACATGGTGGCAGCGTAGGTGACGCCAGTTTGCTGTTAAAGGTTCAGGACACGGAGACGCTCACACGAAAGGAAAATGGAGGGTCTGAGACTGCCGGTGACATTAAGCCTCGATGCTAAAGACCTGGCGAAGTCATGGAGAACATGGAAAGACGAGTTCAGATTATTCACATAACCTGCAATGCCGGAGGCAGAGGAAAACACTAAGGTCAGATTAATCCATTATCTTATTGGAGAGAGAATTGTGTCAGGCGCTAACCGGTGATGTAAGACCTGATGAGTTAACCATGAGCTTGATGATACGTAAATTTGATGAACATTACAACCCGAAAATAAACGAAACTGTAGAGAGGTACAGATTTTTTTCAAGAAATCAGGCAAGGGGAGAAAATATAGATGACTACGTCACAGATCTGAGAGTGTTAGCAGGCACATGCAATTTCGGGGAGATTAAAAGTTCCCTTATACGTGACCGAATTGTGCGCGGAACCAGTGATACAAGTTTAAAGAGGTGCATACAAGTATGCAGAGCCACAGAACTGTCGAAGGAGAACAGCAGATCAGTCACACGGGGTTCCCTATTCTATACTTCTGGGGAACAGTGCGGGAACATTATCATAAGGCTTAACAATCCTATTGTTACATCTTCTATGTGCACCCAACCATCCTTATTACGGAGTCTTCCTTGCTTCCTTGGCTGCTTCTTTCCATTCACCTTTCCAGCTCTTTATTTAAACAGTTTTCCTTCTCACTTTTCTTCTCCTTCTCTGTCTTCTCCCTTTTCGTTCAAAATACGCGCCTCCTTGCCTTTAACGATTTGGGTAGTGAACACTTCGATGAATGAAACCTGTTATCTTTACAACGGTTGACAAACACGGAATGTAACTTGAACACAACACATCCTCCAAATACGAACAAGATTGAAAGACATAATGATAATCAAATTCTTGATGACAGCAACACTCATAACAGTCACAAGACTATTATATTGACAATCAGGTTATGTTATTTTTAAAATGTTTCCTTTTCTTTTTCATAACTTCTTTAACACACTACTTCTCCGCTGCGAAGCGCGGGTATTTTGCTAGTACGTTATAAACAGTGGTAAGTCTGTGAGATTTTTCAAAACACCCTCAGAACAAGCCCCATCTACCTGATGGTTCCAAGAACTAATTCAAGAACAGAATGTTGAAGGTCAAGGCTGCTAATGGAGTGGATGTAATGACATAAAGTACTGTGGGAAATTAAGTCTAAAAAACAAGCAAGTCTAAACTTAAAATGATTGAAAAGAAGCAAAAAACAGAAATGCTGGAATAATCAAAGAACCATGTAGCACCAGACTGCAGACAATCAATCTATTCGTCTGGTATCATGGGCACCCATGTGATCCCCATGGAGAGAAAATAAGACTTCATATCTACCAGGAAGCGGATAAAAACACAGCATTTTCTGAATTCAGGAGGGAATAGAATCAAACATGACTAGTCCAGTTACAAAGGTGAAGCTGGCTTCACTAGGCAATAATGCAAAGAACTGAATAGAGAGGAAGCAGCCAATGATACCAATGGTGCAGAAGAATCAAGGCAATCAAGTGGATTATGGTGGCCATCATCAAAGGTGTAAAATGAAATGCCTTAACCTCACAAAAAGATTTGGGGCAGCCTCCCCATATACTTGAAGTATGACTGAAAAATGTCAAAGTAGCAATTGAAGGTCTTTACAGATAAGAGTCCAACACAGAACTGACAAACAGAAGGATTATGGCGGTTTTTATGGTCGGTCAGGGGAAGTGATGTCATCGGGCCTGGAAACTGGCAGTGGTGTCCCCGGTGCCAGGCAGAATTTCCTGGTTTTGGTCTGCAGGGATAAAAGAGAAACGATTAGTGTACTCTGCCACACCATGGCCCGGGGTGAAATTGCCTTCCTTTGAGTCCTTTAGCTGCCTCTCTTGTGCATGTGTGTGACAAAGGGCACAACACCAGAAGCCCTACAGTTGTCACTGGCCTCAGTGGCTTGCTTAGACTCATCAAAAATCACTCAGAATGATCAAAGGGAAAACTTAAGATATGCAGTTAATGAAATGAATGGCTGCAGACCTGCTTTGCAGGCTCTTTCCATTAGCAGAGACATTTTCTCTTACTTGAGTTATGATGATGAGGCATTTGGGAAAAAAATTAGATTCTTTGCCAATTGAAGGGTAAACTGGCAATTTTCCATTAAAGAAACCTCATTATCAGTGGTAGGGTGGCACAGTAAGGAGTCCAGGGTTCATGTCTTCGGTCCGTACGGTTCATGTCTTCGGTCCGTCCTGCATGGAGTTTGCATGTTCTCCCCATGGGTTTCCTCCCGCAGTCCAGAGACATGCAGGCTTGGTGATCCTTAATTGGCAATATGGCAATAGTGTGAGTTTGCCCTGTGATGGACTAGCCCCCTGTCCTGCCCATGATCCTGTTCAGGACTAAGTGGGTTAGACAATGACTGACATCATCAGTGGTTTCCCAGCAGATGAAGTGCTGCATGTCGCTACACACTCTACTGGGTCAAAGGTCCGTAGGCCAGAAAAAACAGCTCACTGTGGATTCTTTAAAAACTTGGTAATGTTATTGTCATCTATGTCCTCATTAAAGTCTGTCAACCTTGAAGTGAGGGGGACTATATGGCATTTCAGAGACTGATTGTATTTTCATTTTGATTGTATTGCATCTCAAGTACAAACGAACTGTTTTCAGTAAGGCTCCAAACTACTTGGTAACCTTTGTGGGTCTTTTTTAACTTCTGTTCCTGGTGGAATCCTGCAAGGACGCCACAGCAAGACTGCCAGCTGGCCCACCATAAACGTATTCTTCCCTTGACAGCTTGCACCATCTTAGGACCAAGGACATCTTTTGCAGACGAGGCCTTGGAACCAGGAGCTGTGCCAGAGATCTTCTTCATGATGACATTGTTTAAATCTCCAGTAAGCGGTAAACAAAATAATAATCCTTTTTTTAATTACATCATGGAAGTGAGTTTACTAGAGTGAAAATGTCCACGGGGAGCACGCTAATGTGTGTATATCTTTGATCTCGGGCTGGGATCATCGCTTAATGTGTATTCTTTGGCCTCTAGTCTGGCTCATTAGCAAGTAGCTGGGGGTCCAGAAGCAAACTCAGCTGAACTGTTCCTCCTTTGGACACAAGTGTTTTTGAAGACTTTCTCTTACTTAACTTGCGCTGCACAGAATTCCTTCTTATTCATAAATTCCCACTAACTCTTGTTGTGTGTTTCAACATTGAAGGAATGGCTAAGAGCAGCAGGTTTCATGGTTTGGGGACAAACCTTTGCAATCATTTCCAAGCATTTGTGCATCTGTAATTACAGGTGATTTTTACTTTTGAGTCATTTGTTTGTTTAGTAAGTGAATTGAGCATAATTTCACAATAATTGTGGATATTCACATATAACAGATTTATTGTGCATTAACATGTATAGTTATAAATCTGACCAGCGAGGAGGTAGAATGAAAGAAAAGAATGAGAAGATGGACAAGACAGCCAAGAGAGTCTGCAAAAATTCTATGGAGGTTTAGGTGTCTTGTCAGGAGTGGGAGTTAGGCTGGGTCTCTCTCAGAAAAGAGCTAATAAACAATCCAATAAAGGACCATTAACCATTAGGTTTGTCTGTGTCTCGTATCTCCTACGCCATACCTGGTGTTGTTGTTCCTGTTATAGAAGTCAAAGGCACCAGTATGTTCTTTTTGTTTAAGCAGAGGTAATCAATATCATAACAAATAATCAAATAATTACATAAAGAATCTAACTTATTTTATAATATAAACTTTAATTATGGAGTATCTGTTATTACTCCAATGTATACTGGGACTGAAAGTCCATCCATCCATCCATTATCCAACTCGCTATATCCTAACTACATGGTCACAGGGGTTTGCTGGAGCCAATCCCAGCCAACAAAGGGGACAAGGCAGGAAACAAACCCCGGGCAGGGCGCACACACACACACCAAGCACACACTAAGGACAATTTAGAATCACCAATGCACCTAACCTCCATGTCTTTGAACTGTGGGAGGAAAATGGAGCAGACACGGGGAGAACATGCAAACTTCATGCAGGGAGGACCCGGGAAGCGAACCCGGGTCTCCTACCTGCGAGGTGGCAGTGCTACCCACTGTGCCACCATGCCGCCCTGGGACTGAAAGTGAAAGTAAAATTTTACTTTGGTAGTTACAACAGCTCTGTGTCAACCAAACTATCACCGTACCCCTCAGAAGTTCATACGACTTCTTACAGATTTCACCCTTTGCACCAGCCCTCTCCCAAGTCATCAATCAACACGTTTTTTTAGGTTACGTTAAGGAACATCAGGAATCAGGAACATAGAGAGAATGTAAAATAGGAAGGAGGTGAATTCATGTTAGGCATGCAAGGTGCGGGATAGAATTCATAAAGAAATTAAATAATCACCCTGCATATGCTGCTTTAATAATAAACTATAATATTTAAATAATACATATAAATTCTAAAGTAAATTGGCACAAATGACTCAAAGTGTCTTTTAGAGCAAAATGAGCAAGTGGTGGGGTACCCTCAGCCTCTCTGTTGTTCCCCTCTGAATTCTGAGGCATTGAAACATAAACCTTAATAAAAGTGTCTGTGTGTCTGTTCAGTTGCTATGTCTCTGCCTCTCTCTCTCATTCCAAATGCTGCTGCATTACAAACATTTTTATTAATAAAATGCATTGCATTTTCCATTCCAACAGATGGCACATCACAAAAATTAACACTGCCTTTACAAATCCCATACCAAATGGCATCAAAGATGAATGCATTGTATGGTACAGGTCTACATTGTTTTCTTAGATTTCAACCCGTCTTAGATGGGTAGCACAGGTAGTTGGATATAAACTCACAATTGTGCTATACTTGTGTTGTCTGCAGATTCATCAACGGCTATGGATAAACGATCAGCCCGACTGACACCCTTAATCTCTTCCAATGCATGAACAGGACATGCAGCAGCTAAAGCTGACAGAGATACCAGTTTCACAGATTCAATACCATTATCCACCAATTTATTACTAGCAAGCTCAGATAAAATGCCCGTAATGCAATACCTCCAAGTGAGCGAAGTTTTACAAGTATCCCTGCAGCTTGGAGGGAAATACTTATTTGTTCTTGTTGAATTACTGAAAGACGAGGATTTTCCTGCTGTAATCACAGCTCGCTTTCCAGGCCTTGGTGTTCGTGTGGCAACCTTCAGACTTTGTTGGATAAGATTTTTTTTAAAGGGGCCATGCTTCTGAAGATAGCAGCACCTTACAATGCATTAGAAACAGTTTCATTGCAGACCTGGCAGGTTGGCACAGCATTTCTGAAAGATGAGATTATAAAGGCGTACGTTTCACTCAGTTTATCATTAAAATAACAATTCTTGGTATCAATTTTCCTCTTAAGAAGTTTTGACTGATACTCTTGCTAGCTAACTTGCAAAGTGAATTTTGAATGTTATTTCTGGGTTAATAAGTAGTGATGGGTATCACCCCTGTAGATTTTCATGAGTAAAAAATTCATTGAAATGATTAAGCTTTCTCATTTTCAATCCTAATAACACCAGAATGAATGAATGGTTTTTTCTGTCCTCCTGGCCTTACTTTATTCTTTGTTACTTAGTATTGCCTAATCTTATTTTTATATTTTTCTTTTTTCTTTCTTCATCTTGTAAAGCACTTTGAGCTAAATCATTTGTATGAAAACGTGCTATACAAATAAATGTTGTTGTTGTAACTACAAAATATACCTGATGATTCTTTATCTGGCAAAGATAGAAATTTGACAGGTGTGACCACCTGACTTCAGACACGACTCCCTCACAGACACTTCCAAATTCTTTTAAATAAATGTTTATTAACAACAATCCCTATACCAGGCTTCAAATCAACACCACAGCACACACTAAATCATTTGTCTTCTTTTGTTCTCCTCCACAAGCGTTTTGTCACTGCCTCCCAACTCCGGCTCCCCTTCTGTAGTGAGATGACTTTGGATATTCCAGACCCATGGGTACTTCTGGGGCTACGGTGTTGTGTAATGGAAACACTTCCAGATCAGACTGAAGTCCTCTAAAGCATGGAGAATTACTCCTAATAGCACCCAAGGACCCCGACAGGGTCCTGTGGGTGTCCATACTGGGGCCAAACCAGAGAAGCACTGCCCCCTTTTGTACTGGGGGACGCATTGTCCATAATCTCCAGCTTCCTTTGGTCTATTCATTATTTGTTTATTAAGACTGGGACAGGAATCCACAAATAATTTGTCAGAGTTCCACTTCCTTTCATGTATTCCTTCTGTTGTGGCCTCCCAGCCAGGTAAGGATCCATCTTCCATTCCAGTCAGGATACCCATCCATCCAGCAGAGCACTTACAAAGGATTCAGCTGACTTGACGTCTGTGATGTGAAGAAGTGGGTGAATGTGTCTGCTAAAGTGTTGGGGTAGGAAGAGGCTATGGTATGTGGCCCAGTTTGGCCCAAACGTATTTGTTCTGTGAGAATCTAACCAAGTCAAATGTGTTTGATGACCCCTTTTCTGATCCATGTCTGACTGCTCCTTTCACTCTCACCTAGGTCTTATTATCTTGGATCTTTTTTTTTTGGATAACCCTTACCTTCCCACCACTTTACCTGTTGCACTTTGTAGTGCCTGCTTGCAGGTGATCCTTTGAAGTCATTTTATTAGCTTAGAGAAAGTGGAAGGGGATTTTCATTGAATAAGACTTTAGTGATTGATGGGGCTTTCAGTCCCGTTTTGATTTCATTTTCTGGTTGCTTCATTTGGCTCAATCTCATAAAGATCATAACAGCATTATTGTTAGCTATCACAGGTGATGGAGTTACCACTGACACTGTCACTAACACTTTATAGCAGAGGTGGGCAGTGTTGGTCCCGGTGGGCCACAGTGGCTGCAGGTTTGTGTTCCAACCCAGTTTCTTAATGAGAAGACAATTACACCGCATTCCAAATTATTATGCAAATTGTATTTAAGTGTCATAAAAATTAAATATTTTGTTTTTCAATTAAACTCACGGATGGTATTGTGTCTCAGGGCTCTTTTGATCACTGAAATCAATCTCGGACACCTGTGATAATTAGTTTGCCAGGTGAGCCCAATTAAAGGAAGAACTACTAAAGAAGGCCACATTATTAAGCAGACCACCATTTTCAAGCAATATGGGAAAGAAAAAGGATCTCTCTGCTGCCGAAAAGCGTGAAATAGTTGAATGCCTTGGACAAGGTATGAAAGCATTTGATATTTCACGAAAGCTTAAGCATGATCATCGTACTTTTAAAAGGTTTGTGGCTGACTCAGAGCACACACGGGTTCGTGCAGATAAAGGCAAAATTAGGAAGGTTTCTGCCAGACAAATACATCGGATTAAGAGAACAGCTGCTAAAATGCCATTACAAAGCAGCAAACAGGTATTTGAAGCTGCTGGTGCCTCTGGAGTCCCGCGAACATCAAGAAGCCGGATCCTCCAGAGGATTGCAGTTATGCATAAACCTTCTATTTGGCCACACCTAACCAATGCTCACAAGCAGAAACGGGGCCCAGAACTACATGAAGACTAATTTTCAAACAGTCTTGTTTACATATAAGTGCCGTGCAACACTGGATGGTCCAGATGGATGGAGTGCTGGATGGTTGGTGGAAGACCTCCATGTCCCAACAAGGCTGCGACGTCAGCAAGGAGGTGGCGGAATCATATTTTGGGCCGGAATCATGGGGAGAGAGCTGGTCGGCCCCTTTAGGGTCCCTGAAGGTGTGAAAATGACCTCTAAAAAGTATGTGGAGTTTCTGACTGACCACTTTCTTCCATGGTACAAAAAGAAGAACTGTGCTTTCCATAACAAAATCATTTTCATGCATGACAATGCACTATCTCATGCTGCAAGGAATACCTCTGCATCATTGGCTGCTATCGGCATAAAAGGAGAGAAACTCATAGTGTGGCCCCCATCCTCAATCCTATTGAGAACCTTTGGAGCATCCTCAGCCAAAAGATCTATGAGGGTGGGAGGCAGTTTACATCCAAACAGCAGCTCTGGGAAGCTATTCTGACATCTGACAAAGAAATTCAAGCAGAAACTCTCCAAAAACTCAAGTTCAATGGATGCAAGAATTGTGAAGCTGCTATCAAATAAGGGGTCCTATTTTAATATGTAACTTGGCCTGTTAAGATATTTTTGATTGAAATAGCTTTTGATTTCAGTAAATATGACCTCCTAATGCTGCAAATTCAACAAATGACCATTTTCAGTTCTTAACAACCTATACAATGTTTTGAAACTCTGTTGTGCGTAATAATTTAGAACAGTGCATTTTAACTTTATTTTTGAAAACATGCTGTTATCATTAGGAGGTTTGTTCAGTAACATTCGAGTTATACTCTAATGGTTGATGACTCAAAAATTATGCTGACTGCCACTTGCATCAACTATTTAGGAAAATCAGAGAAAAATATCATTTGCATAATGATTTGGAACTCGGTGTATTGCTGATGAAGCACTTTTGATGCTTCATTTTAGTGGTCTCGCTTGTTAAGGGTCACCACCCTTAATTGCTTATTTCAATCTTAAACAGCTGCATTCACTGTTTTATTGACTCCTTATTAACAATAAGATATAAATGACAAAGAAGCCAGCAGTTCTCCATCTAACTTATTCCCATTTACACCTGTGTGGATTAATCATTCACTATTTGGTTTAATAAACACTTAAAAAATGTGACAGACTGAAAATGATCCATTTTAGGCTTCAAATAACTTGGATGATATCTTTGGAAAGGCAAAAAAAATATATACGATATAAGAACCTAACATTGCAGACTAACAAACCCTAATATTAAACAAGGCCTGAGATCAGTAAGGATTGGTTTCTAATTAAGCAATTTGGTTGGACTGAAAACCTGTAGCCACTGTGGCCCTCCAGCACTGATGTTGCCCAACTCTGCTTTATCGCAATCCAGTCTGCTCAAGATCAACACAAGAAAGAACCAAGGAAATTTTATTTTCTAGTAAGACTGCAGGAACAGTCAATGCTGTGGGCCAAAAGAGCTACCCCATAAAGTACAGAACATTCATTCATGGGCTAATTCAATCTGATTGATGGATAGATAGATAGATAGAAAAGGAACTATGTTATAGATAGGATAGGATAAGATAGGAAGTGATCAATGATAGACAGACATACATACATACAGACAGAAATAAATTAATGGTAGACAGACAGAAATCAATGTCAGACAGACAGATAGATCGATAGACTGATAGATAAAATAGGGAGTGATCAATGGTAGACAGAAAGACAGATTGATAGATAGATAAGATAGGGTGTGATCAATGATAGACAGAAATAAATCAGTGGTAGACAGACAGAAATCAATGTCAGACAGACCGATAGATAGATAGATAGATACATAAAATAGGGAGTGATCAATGGTAGACAGACAGATATAGACAGACAGACAGTCAGACACATAGATAGACAGACAGACAGATAGATGTTGAGCAGAACCACTGTTCCAATTCCACCACAGTTTACCGTTTTTCATCATATGACACGTGTACCTTTACTGAGCTTATAATTAACCTGACGTCAAAAGATACAACTTACACGGTATATTAACTTCTTACATTAAATCTCTACAAAGAAATAAATGAAAAAAAGGATATATACCTTAAACCAAAAATCAACAATGAGACATTTCCGTGGAGTTTGTTGTGCGACCCAATGACAGTAAATTGACAGAGCAAGAAGAAAGGGTTCAGCAAATTAGCCTTAAGAAGGAATGTGATTGATTACGCATGAGATGTAGAAAAATAAAACTCTGTTTGGTCAAGTTGGCAGAAAGGCCTTGTGTATGACAAGTCTGAATTGAACCTCGCCTGCACTGTTTCGAAGGATAAGGACGCATAGCTGCTGCCTTGTTGGTGAAGTCTTGCTGAGACCAAAAAAATGACAGTGCCGCAGTTTCTTTATCTGGAGTCTTATATTTAGCTGTTTGTAGTGTTTTCAAAGTGAACCTGAAGAAAATATCTTCATCATTGACAGGCTAGAGAAATTGTTATATTAAATACCCAATCAACATTATTAGAGACCATTAAATGATTTCCACTGGCAAGGAAAAAATGGAGTGTAAAACCTTTTGTTTTTTTCTTGTTTGATAAAGTGGCAGCATGATGGCTCTTATCGATACAGCGTGAAAGGGTTAAGAGAGACAAGATTTGCATCACAGAAACTCATCTTCACAGAGCTTTATTTACATGCGCACTATTTCTTATACAAACTAGATTACAGTTCATAATGGAAACACAGGGAAATATCCACCAACATCAAGCAGTGAAGCCATTACAAGTGATATTCAAAGGGAAACGGTTAAAATGAAGTCTTGACATATTGTCGATTATTAAGGTAGTATATTTTCCCCTTCCTGGCAGATGGCTTGCTTGCATGTGATAAATAATGACAGCTCTTGCCATTTGTGTATTTTATTTTATTTTTTTTTTTGCCACAGTGATTAAAAGAAAAATTTATGACACACCTGCACCCGCTATATCATTACATGCAGAGCGTGTTTCATTTGAATTTCAAGTTCACAGGGTTCCTTCATAGCTGTAAAAAAAGCCCTTTATTCGATCATTGAACCTGCCATGACAACATGAATAAGAGTAACAGAAAGAAAGAGAAAAAGAACAAGCGCAGCCTCTATTATGCCTGAAAAATGATCTTGAAAGCCATCCTTGGGGAGTTTCAGCTACAGCTCCATACTGCTTTCAAACCCAGAGGTATCACCGATGACGCAAAGAAAACCCTGCCTGCTCTCTCCTCTCAGGATGCCCACGATGAAGACAGATGCCAGATTCCTCTTTTATTTGGCTTTACTCTCCAAATCAGCCTCTGAATGCAAATCACGCGGCTCTAAGCAGTTACAAGCCTTATTTACTCAGAAATAATTCAAGCGATAAAAGGCTTTAGTGCATTAACTGTCAGCTCAGGCTCTCTCTTTCTCTCCCTACGACAAAAACAGAAAAAAAAAAATTCCAAAGATGCCTACATCTCCATCACTGTTTAAGGCAATTGGCAAGCTTTGTAGGCCCTTTGTTCTTTATGTCAGAGCCACAAATAAATCAGAGCTAGAAGAAAGGGTTCAGCAAATTAGCCTTAAGAAGGAATGTGATTGATTACGCACGAGATGTAGAAAAATAAAACTCTGTTTGGTCAAGTTGGCAGAAAGGCCTTGTGTATGACAAGTCTGAATTGAACCTCGCCTGCACTGTTTCGAAGGATAAGGACGCATAGCTGCTGCCTTGTTGGTGATGTCTTACTGGGACCAAAAATGTGTGGCAAAGCTCACAATCCGCTCTACTACCTTAATAAGAGACGCCGATGGAAAATATTAATAGTTCACAGTTGCATTTAATCGTTGATATGCTAGCAACCTACCAACACGTTAGCACAAAAAGCACACATTTCTTCGATGTGCTAAAAACAAAATGAATAAATGAACAAACCAAAGAGATAAAGAAAGATAAGTAGGGCAGGCATTCAAGAGGGAACTTCTATATAAAGTGGTACATAGTTACAATAGTTAGAAAAAAAGATCCATCATATCATTATTACATAAATATTCTTTTTTTTTTTTTTTCCTTGAGGGACGGGGAAGGGGGATGGAGGCACAGTAAAGGTGTAGTCATGTCAGGGAGAAGGCGCTCGACGCCCGGGACAAGCAGGACGGGTACAAGAGCATCCGCTGGCTATCAGAATGGGTAGGAATCATGCGTTAAAAACATCAGAGGTGCACTGCGAAGAATGCAATTAGCTACCAGCCATGCACAATGACCTGCCATGGTTCCATAATCAAACAGAATAAGAAGCATTACATTATTGTAGAAAATAAGAATTCTCCACAGTCTACATCAGAACAGTACTCCGAGCTGCCTTATAAAAGTGAATTCTCGTTTTAGGAATGGCGACTAGTCTTTGCCTTTCACCTTTGCTGCTCTTGTGCCTCTCTGTGAAGCAAATTGCTGACTGCATGTCCTCTGCTCAAGCCTTCCTGAACACAAGTTAAAATAGAACAGAGAAAAAAAAAAGGACATATACATTGTATACACATATATATATATATATATATATATATATATATATATATGTACATTATGTATGTGTTTACGTATACCTACTAATGCAACATCAAAGGGGGAAAAATGTGACAGATTTAAAACAAAACATCGCATTTCCTGGCAATTGTTTTTGATGTCAGTGTAATAAAGGAAGTTGCTTCTGTGTAACAAAAAATATATATATATATATTCCTGCTGATTATGCTTTTTGTCTCCCTGTATCTCGCTGAAGAAAGAAAAAAATCAAGTTGTTTTTCTTGTTCCTATATTAACAAAAAAAATCGGTAATAAGAAAAAGCTACAAACAATATTATTTGACTCAATACTAATGATGTTTAAACAAAAGGAAACATCTTGAGTCCTAGGGTTATTGCATATATAACAGGTTCTAATTCACACAAACAAGTAAACTCTTATTAAAACTAGTTTTCTCCTCCTGCTTTATTATTATTATTTTTTTTTTTTTTGTTTTGTCATTTTTTGGCTGCCAGCATCACCTACATATTCAAGTAGTTTGGCAATATACACAAAAGCTTATCAGTTTCCTAATAAAATGGCTTCCAAATGGAATACTTGTAAGTCCAAAGCTGTTTGCAAACTTTCATTAGCTTGCTTTGTTTTTGTTTTTTTTTCTTGATGAAAACGTCTTTGTGGTCAGCTAGGGAAAAGAAAGAAGCCCAGGGAAACAGGCTGAACACTGTATAGCACCCTTAGGGACGCAACTATCAGAACAAGTCTACATCTGGTTTTGGCTACATTGATACTGTGTACTGATTAAGAAAAGCCCTCTCCTAGACGGGACCTCGACAGACAGGGTTTTCCTCTACAGTTACATACAAACAGACATTTAGAATTCGCCCCGCCGGGACGGTGGCAAAAAACGTGTACCATTGCGTGTCGATCTGATTGAAAAAGGACAAATGAAAGAAAGAGAAAACAAAATCTGAGTGCACCACTTGTGAAAGCGAGTCTTATGATCAAAGCCGCCCTCGTGTCTTGTACTTCTTCATTTGAATAATCCAAGTGCCAGATTCTTGAGGTTAATAAAAACAGGATAATCCATTCGCAGGCAGACTCATCACTCCCTTTGCTGTTTCCTGGATTCATGGTTGCATTTTTGTTTTTGTTTTAAACTTCATTGTTCTGGATTTCTTTTCTGATTTCTGTTCCTTTTCAGTGGAAACTGCAGAAATACAACTGCTGAGCTGGAACATACAGCAATGTGAAAAGATAAAGAGAAAGTAAGAACTACACAATCCGGGAACCATTGCTTAACACCACATACTTTTTTTCCCTATAGATACTACTGCAAAAAGCTACGTAATACTTGCAAGTTCCATTAATATTGAACAATCAGTGTCTTTCTAATTTAAGCATTGTGTAGTCTCTGGACGTTTCAGGTAAAAGAAAGATTGCATAAAAAGGTGTAGGCTGAAATAGTTTTTCCTTCTGATTTTTGCTTATGTCTTCATTTTCTGAAGCAAGGATCATCTGTTCATGGCAACCCTTTAGCTTTTATTTAGGAAGTTGAAAAAAAAAAACCAAAACGATTAAGTTCTGTAAGCACACCGGTGTCCATGTCATGCTGACAGAAGATTTTGGCAAAGGGCTGGGGTCTTGCATCATGTTATGGACCTACGGTCAAAGACAAAAAAATAAAAGGTTAGTTGTAGGTCTTGATATTCCCAAACACATTTAGTTTCAAATTGTCCACCATGTGTTTCTTCTGAACTAATTGACTGTTATGTATTTAGTGCTCTTCCTTCCTGCTATTACACAGAGAGACAAAGGCATAGACGGGGTCACTTCAACAGTAGTTCTTAGAAACTGGTTCACCAATTCAGTGGTAGGCAATATATTGATAAATCAAACTTTAGCTGTTCATGTAAAATCTGCATATGGCCGATCATCACTTTTCGATGAAAAAGGGAACATGGCTGTTGAGAAGTGAGAATGCATGTATCGAAATGCAGAATATACAGCACATGCTGCAGAGAGAACAACACACAGGCGATATCTGATCCAAACCTGTAACCTGGCATGGAGGAATGAGGATTATCAGTCTATTGATAGATGGGGAGTAAAGTACCAGTTGAAAATATCAACTGGTGTGGCAGTACAGGCAGAAACCCTGAAAGTCCTAGCTATGTGTCTTCAAAGATACTCAAGGACTGTGTCACTGATTTGGATGTGAGCAAAACTGGAGCACCACAAGAAACAGTCCTGTCGCCTTTACTCTTTACTCTGTACACCTCCGACTACAAATATAACACCAGGTCATGTCACTTATGGGAATTCTCAAATCATTCTGCACTTATGGGGTGTATTGATAAAGGGGATGAAGCCGAGTCAAGGAGTCAGGTGGAGAACTTTGTTTCTTGGTGCAAAGAGATTTGTCTACATCTTAACATCAGCAAAACCAAGGAACTGGTTGTTGATGTTCACCACACCAAAGAACTTCTATGTTCAGTCACTATTCAGGGAGTGGATGTAGAGGTGGTCCACTCTTACAAGAAATTGAGGGTCCACATCAATGACAGACTGGACTGGTCTCAGAACACAGAGGAACTACATAGGCAAGGCCAGAGCAGACTCTTTATCCTTCTATCTTCTATAACTCTGTGATGGCCAGTGACATTTTCTATGCTGTGGTGTGCCAGGCTATTAACATCACTTCAAGAGAAGCCCACCGAATCAACAAGCAAGCTCAGAAGGACGCTCTCTGGACCCCTGGAGGTCGTAGCAAAGGAGGCAATGGAAATAAATCTGAGTGAAATTATGGTCAATGCTGCACGTCCTCTCTCTGACACACTGAGACTGAGGACTTTCAGGGAATGAAACATTCAGCAGAAGTGTGTCAAGAAACACTACTGGGGCTCCTTTATACCAACAGGAACACATCTGTATAATGTCTCACAGGGACGGTGACAGCCAAATTGGAAGTTTTCATTCTTTTGAGTTTTTTTGCTTTATAGTCATTCTGGTGTATGTGTGTGTGTATATTTATTTATTTATCCACCTACTATCTATATATTTATTTATACAGGATTAATAATGAGTACATTAGAGGGTCAGCTCAAGTTGGACGGTTGGGAGACAAAGTCAGAGGGGCGAGATTGCGCTGGTTTGGACATGTACAGAGGAGAGATGTTGGGTATATTGGGAGAAGGATGTTAAAGATAGAGCTGCCAGGCAAGAGAAAAAGAAGAAGACCTAAGAGAAGGATGTGGTGAGAGAGGACATGCAGGTGATGGGTGTAACAGAACAAGATGCAGTGGACAGGAAGATATGGAAGTAATTGATCCTCTGTGGCAACCCCTAATGGTAGCAGCCAAAAGAAGAAGAAGAAGAAGATTAACAGGGCTGGCTGCTCTCAGACGAGGCTGTATTCAGATAACTGAGTCTAATTATCAATTAACTTTGACCAGCTTTTTGAGTAGCCAATGGGCCAATTACCCTATTACACAGACGATGCAGATGTTGAATAAGTTTATTACTTAAATATATGAAGTGCCAGTCTATAAATGGTTCATTCTGTTTCCCATTTTTAAATATTACATTTTGTCTAAAGAACTCAAATTCATTATGAAAAAATATACAAGAAACAGGATACCAGGAAGGGAGCAAATATTTTTTCACAGCCGCTTAAGTACATCTTACTCTGCAGGGTGACCCACACATACACAATGCTCAATGTGCTTAATTTTTTCTAAAACAATTCATATAAAAAATCCTGAGTTGGGAAGGGGGTTATAAATATTAAGAACAAAATGATTTAAAACACACTTCCTTTAAATTTTAGGAACAAAAATGGTTTTGATTTCCATTAGCAATAAATCTAATAAACCTTTATTCATACTTACCTTTTTTCAATTTGGATTGAAGAATAGCAGTAATAAAATAAAACAGAATTCAGCTAGCTTCAGTCATACAATATATATGTCAAGATTGTGTTATGAATTTATTTGAATAATCTGTCTATTGCATTTTGCTTTATTTCTATGAGACATTTTAACATTCATTTGGTAATATTTGTACTGTTCCTTCACTGATTTCACTGGATTGTCATTTTGTGTATTTGTTTTCCTATGTGTGCTGTCGTTTTGTTCAGGTGCTGACATAGATGCTGCTCTTTTAGAACTATGGATGTGATATGATGTGTATGCTGCTTGACACATGATGACATCACTGTAAATGACAGTCACGTGTAGTAGGCAACATCTCAATTTTAACTTATTACAGAAAAGACTTTGCAAAAGATTAGCACTCAAGCAGTTTAAAATTAGTAAGGAAAAGATCCAAGTTTGGGCTTTTGTTTTATTTCAACAAGTTAGCTAGTCTTAGTGCAATGATCTTAACTACACTCACCAGCCAATTTATTAGGTACACAATACAATTTATTTTTGTACAGCCTAAAATCACACAAGGAGAGCCACAATGAGCTTTAACTGGCCCTGCCTTTTGACACCCTAAGAAGACAAGAAAAAACTCAAAAAACCCTTGTAAGGGAAAAAAAAAATGGAAGAAATCTTGGGAAAGGCAATTCAGAGAGAGACCCAGTTTCCATGTAGGTTAGGGGTGCAGTGGGTGTCAAAAAAATTGGGTAAATACAATACAATACACAGAACAGAAGGCAGTAATACTCAATTCAATACACTAGTACAATAGTAATAGTACAAGAACAGAGCAAAACACCTGATCAACTGCTTATTAATGCAGATATCTAATCAGCCAATCACATGGCGGAGTGGTGGCTCTTGAGGTTAGGGATCTGCGCTGGCAATTGAAAGTTTGCTGGTTCAAATCCTGTAAATCCCTGAAGTGATTCCACTCCATTGGGCACTTGAGCAAGGCCCTTAACCTGCAATTTAGGTTAATAGAGCACCATTGGGATGTGGTGGAACGGGAGATCCGCATCATGGATGTGCAGCCAACAAATCTGCAGCAACTGCTTGATGCTATCATGTCAGTAGGAAACAAAATCAATAAGGAATGTTTCCAGCACCTTGTTGAATTTATGCCATGAAGAATTATGGCAGTCCTGAAGGCAAAAGATGGTTCAACCTGACACTAGCAAGGTGTACCTAATAAAGTGTCCGGTGTGTGTATGTCCACCACAATCCTTTTGCTTTACCCTGAAAGAAAGATATCCTATCATCTGTGCTGCATATAAGCCAAAATCTGCCAAACAGAATACGTAAAATGTTCTTTGCGAATATTACAATAAAATGCCCCCCCTATCTACTATGGAGGAACAGTGATGTTTACTCAAGCTATTCACATTTCAGATAAAAAGCTGACATAAGTACACAGAATGCTACCTTTAATTCCTGCCCACATATTCAGAATATTTCACAGTGATAATGATTTTTTGTTTCCTATCCTACCTAAGAACTGGGCCAGTTTGTTGCCTGGTGCCCCCTGTTGCATTGATACTGTGCACATCAACTTGCTGCAAAATGGCCAGCGTTAGATTTAGCCTTTACTCTTTCTTTGGTGTCTGTCTTTAGGTACCAAATGCCTAGAAGAACACTAGACAACTGATCATGAAAGAACAACGAATCATTTAGATCCTGAATAAAAGCCACTATTGAATCAGAACCACTACACAGAATCTGTGCAAAGCACAATCAGTTTTACAAAGTAAAATCAACAATTTGGAATAACTCAGAAAAGAAAGGAAACCGTTGGTGTCCTTAGCAATCTGCAAATAAGCTCAACCAAGGAAATCAATGTCATGACAGAAAACATGAAATACATGACCTCTTTTGCTCAGAATAACTGTGACTAAAATATCTACAACTGGCGGTGCAGGCATAACGCTATAAGAAGTCTAAGTTCAAGTAAGACAGCGATGGGAAAATTATAAAGACAATAATGCAAAATATCAGGCTTTCAACAGCTCCAAACATAAACAGGCAAGTTTAAACTTCTCCTGTGATGTAGAGATATCATCCTGGTAGACAGACGACACAAAACCTATACTAATGTGATGGCAAAGTGAACGTGTAAGAAAGGACTGATGTGAAGACGATTCAAAGCACACTACTTCATCAAACACAGTGGAAGTGGCCACCTCTGATAATTAATCATCCATTTTCATTGGTGATGACTTTAGCAGCCGAATGAATTCTGAAATGTACAAAAGTATCATGCACATAAAAATGCTTGCTTGCGCTGTATCACAGAGCAAGACGATGACCCAAAACACAATCTATAAGTAATCTGGGGAAGTTATTCTGCTGATTTAAATCCAATCAGACTTCCAAACACATTCCAATTTTGATTTCATTGTCCCGATACTTAAGGAGGACACTGTACAAAGCAGCACAAAGCATCTGGGAGTACAGGAAACAGGAGTTAGGCATTTTGCAGCAGTGCCTACCCAATGGAGTTCTGCAGATTCAAAGACAAAGCGCTGGTCATCTTTGTGTCCAGGACAATAGAATTGGTGTGGCGAGTCTCCTGGAGGGAGGGCTGATCACAATTACAAACAATATTTAGGGAACTGATGTTAGTTCTGCTACAACACAGACAATTAGTCACACCAATGGCTTTATAGACCATTAGCTTTGTTTCCCTTTTGAGATCATGGCTATCAAAGGGCACCAAGGGCATAGTTTCCTGAAGAAAACGCTAGCACAGCTGATGCATTATTGAACTTGTGCCTTGATGGTTCTTTGTTGATACAGCTGGCTGTCCAGATACTGTATGGAAAGCGGACAACAACTTTCACTGTTTCTCCAGAGATGGTGATTGCTGGGGACCCAGACATTTGGGCAGACATCCTGTTAGAGGATCTTGGTTTTACACATGCTGAGAGACAGTCCTAGACTGACTGGCCTCCAAATCAAATCTCAAGTTCTTCCATTGGAATGGGAAGAAACCAGCATAGTCATCTGAATTCTGATTCAGCTCAAATACAGCTTTTGAGGCCTACCTTAAAAAAGGTGAACTGATCCAATCCATCTAAAAGACCCCAGCCACAGAACATCCATTACGATTCATTAGGTGGCACTTTACTTTGAGAAGGACTACCTCTCTAATGAGCCATACAAATAATGGCAACACAAGGACGGGAAGGAACTCACAGAGCTGTAGAAGTGGCTAGCAAACAGAACCGTCTGACTCCACAGTCCCAAGAGCTGTGGCTTGGATTGGACCCTGCAGCCTTGGAAGGACACAAGATAAACCTGTTGCATGTCACTCTTGTTTTGAGTGACGACTGAAAGAAAGGAAACAGGGCACAACATTGTGCAGTATGTAATGGAAAAATATCACACACAGCAGTCTAACAGTTAATTAAATTATTACGTACACAGTAATACCATGGCTAATGAATCCTCTGAGAATGGTGTAAATCTGGTAAGGCACATGGAAAAGTTCAAGTGCCTGTCCGCTAAGGCACTGTGCTAGTCACTGCGCAGCCTCTCTGCATGGAATAATCATTGTTTATTGTTGATATGGTGTGTGTATTGTATAATAAGAGCTATTATTAGATATTTCCCTTTTTTTTAAATAAATATAATCTGCCCAGTGTGCAATGAAAACAAGAAGCAACATCTTCAGAAACTAAAATGCAGCTTATAAGAACAGTGAAAACTGGATAAAAAAATGCTATGTAGCAGAATGATGTGGGATAGTAGCCAACCAGGAAAGGATCAAGTGTAGTGCATGGACGATGGAGTAAATTGAAAAAATGTACCTGGAAGCACTTGGGAGGTCCTTCTCCTCTGCTAAGATGTAATGGCCCAAGTGCCTGTCCACATGCAAGTCACCTTAAGGATGGTGACATAGTTTGAGTTCACAGAGTTGTGCAGAGTCGGGCATGCGGTGTTGCCTTTGACCACAAGTGAGATGCTGGACGAGTGCAGGCAAGGCATAAGGGAGACAGAGGCGCATGGAAGAAACTAGATCATCAGGCCGACAGCAGCAGTGCTTGCGGCAGCTCCTTAGGGAACTACATTAATCATCTACATTCCTCCTATCTACCTATACAAAGTTAAAAAAAAGGAGTTTCTTATAATGAACTAAAGTTCTGGAGTACATCTACTTTGTAAACAGCAGTATTACTGTATTGCACTGGGAAAAAAAAGTACTATTGGGATGCATGCTGATATAAAATCATACTATGCGTACCTTCACCTGCTGTACAAAAGTGACCTGTGCACCTTCAACATCATTCAGTCCGCAGGTTCATGTAAATACAACTAGATGTGCACATGCTTTGAAACAGATGTTCAGCTTTGAGGTACGAATGTGCTATTCCAAACATTTGAATGTTGTGACTTTCTTCTGAAAGTGTGGTGAATGCTGTTCTCAGATGAGGCACGAGGAATGACTTGTTATACAAGGCATCTATAGATGAGCTAACCTGGCCACGTATCTTAGTCCCAGTGCTGGCTGGCTGGTTGTCAGCAGGTAGCTGAAACCTACTGGGAGTGGAGGATGACAGCGTTTTGTGTTTTGGTGACGACGTTAAATGTTTTCCTTTTCAGAACATTCCCTGTTGAGACGCATTCTTTGTTGTTCACAGCACACAGCTAAAGTGCCACTAAAGTGCTTTATGTACAGACTCTTCTCTTTATTGCTTCAATAATTAGGGACTTTTGATTTTATATAAGTTAGGATATTATGTTTTCAAACCCAGAATGCCCTCCACAACCTGCCAAGGTGGTCATGTGGCAATAAATCCTGGGCAACAACTTTGTCTCTGGGATGGAGGAAAATGTCTGCAGAGGCAAAAATACTTTAGAATTTGTGAGTTGGATTACAGCATATTTAGGCTTTTTGTTAAAATGTAAGCTGAAGGGATGATCTGTGGCATGTAATGTACGATGCTTAGGTCCAAGCCTTTCTCATAGCTGAGGGAATGCTGGATAGATTCCCAAGCTCCTGACCCTGAGACACAAGTCACTGAGATGACCATCTGTGCAAACAAAACAGACACAATATTGCACCCCACAGATGGGTATCATATTGTAGAAGAGACAAAAAGGCGATGCTGTGTCTTCCAAAAGTGTTCTTCCCACTGTCTGCGCTTTTGACTTTAATTTAAGCACAAAAGTGCCAAGGATCAGAACAACTGTCTTGAGAAGTCAACTTTAATTTAAGTGATAGAGAGTTGTCAACTGATGATAAAGCTATCTGGTTGGTGTATTCAGAAACATAACACATATGGAAAAACTGACACAATAATATTCATAAATTAAAACCAGTGTGCAAGACTTGATGGTATTAGAAATGTATGCAGCAAGGTGAATATTAACTAGTTATTTCATCTAAATGTTCAGAGTTTAACATGTAACGTGTGATGGAGACATGGGGGTGCATAGGTGACCCATCCAGGTTTATTGCTGGTACAGAAAATAATGCTGCAAGGATAGTGGAATAACAGAAGAGAAGAAGATGGCAAACTCTCTCTGGCTGCTCAAGTTTGGATCCCTACAAGGCTGCCTGAGAATTGTGGTTTGGGTGGGCAACCCTCTCAAAGACCACCAGGGCTGCTAGGCGGAGCTCTGGGAGAAACAGCCTTAATTTTTAATATTTCACAGAGCACTTTTCTGTTCCAGGGGTTAAAAGAAGGCTGCTGTGCCCCAGCCAGGTGTACTTGTTGAGAGAGCTCACCAGAAAGAGAGTCTTGGAATTGTGGGTTATATAGAAAGACTCTCTATTATTCAAATCTGCATAGTACAAATATTGCTCTGTCTAATCCTGACCTGGTGTATTTTCATTCTGGGTCTGCGGGGTGAGTAAGACCAGCTCAAACTGTACAAATATATTAGTTAGTTCTTCATTACAGTTACTTTAAATTATGTTTATTTACTTAACCAAAGTAATTGCAAAATTAGAATGGTATGGTGTGCAGTGGTTAGCACTGATGCCTCACAGCTCCAACCTCTTACTGTAACCGTCTTTATCGAATTTGCTTGCTCTCTCTGTATCTGTGTGGGTTTTTCTCTGAGTATTCTGTTTTTCTACCTCACCATCAACTTAAACAGGACAGAATGGCAACAGTGAATTGGAACATTAGTTGTGTTCACATTACAAGCCTTATTCCTCAATTCTGACTTTTTGGTCAATAGGATTTGCCAATCTAGATGGTTCACATCCTTAAGTACAAGTGACCTTATCTTAATTTATAATCAAACTTTGTATCAAAATTAGGGAGGTTGAAAACAGTGGTGGGTTTTTTTCATGATTACATTTACATTACCTAGATTACATACAAAGTAAAAAGAGTTATAGTCATCTAAAAACATAGAAGCAGCATTAGTATTATATAATACTAGCCATTCCCTGCAGCTCCGCCCGCAGAGTTATGAAACAAGACAAACTTTAAAAATCAATAAACAAAAAGTTATCGCTAGCTAAGCAGAGGCAAGTTACACTCTAAAACACAGAGGTAGACCAACTCCCCACTCCTGACGTCACGGTTCCCCGTTCCCTTTGCCCGCAGCCTCAGTCTTGGATTAGCACAAAAGAGAGAAGTCGCAAAATCAACTGGATTGTTCAAGCAAATTCTAGAAAAAAGCCGTTACATAGTTCTCTTGCAAAAAGTGGACAGACAGAAAGACGTTGGATTTTATATACGCATATGCAATCAATTGCTATAATTAAAAATGCATTTAGCTACATTTCAGTATGATAATGATGGTGGAAATAAAAAAAAATCATAAAATTAAATGCATTACCAGGAACACAATAGGGACATAACAGCTTATTGTTCCCATTACATCTTTATATTTACATGGCATGTTCAATGTTTACATGTTATTATTAAACTTCTTCTTCTTTCAACTACTCCCATTAGGGGTCGCCACAGTGGATCATCTTCTTCCATATCTTTCTGTCCTCTGCATCTTGTTCTGTTACACCCATCACCTGCATGTCCTCTTTCACCACATCCATAAACCTTCTCTTAGGCCTTCCTCTTTTTCTCTTCCCTGGCAGCTGTATCCTTAGCATCCTTCACCCTAAATACCCAGCATCTCTCCTCTGTACATGTCCAAACCAATGCAATCTCGCCTCTCTGACTTTATCTCCCAACCGTCCAACTTGAGCTGACCCTCTAATGTACTCCATTCTAATCCTACCCATCCTCGTCACACCCAGTGCAAATCTTAGCATCTTTAACTCTGCCACCTCCAGCTCTGTCTTCTGCTTTCTGGTCAGTGCCACCGTCTCCAACCCATATAACATAGCTGGTCTTACTACCGTCCTGTAGACCTTCCCTTTCACTCTTGCTGATACCCGTCTGTCACAAATCACTCCTGACACTCTTATCCACCCATTCCACCCTGCCTGCACTCTCTTTTTCACCTCTCTTCCACAATCCCCATTACTCTGTACTGTTGATCTCATCCACCTTCACCAACTCTACTCTTGCATCCTCACCATTCCACTGACCTCCCTCTCATTTACACACATGTATTCTGTTTGTTCCTACTGACCTTCATTCCTCTCCTCTCTAGAGCATATCTCCACCTCTCCAGGGTCTCCTCAACCTGCTCCCTACTATCACTACAGATCACAATGTCATCAGCAAACATCATAGTCCACGGGTCTCCTGTCTAATCTCGTTTGTCAATCTGTCCATCACCATTGCAAATAAGAAATTATTATTAAACTGATGATGTATAAACTAAAATAAAATTAATAATAGTTATTGAAAGAATATGCATTATATTGAATATAGTTTTTAATATTGTGTACACATTTATATTTCCACTCGGATGGTTATTTAAATAAAATACAGGGTGTCCCACTCAGGAGTACAACTTTAAAAATGCGAATTACTCGCAAACGCGTGAACGTAAAGGCGAGCTGTAAGAACTGAACATACCTGTATTTAGTGGAAAACAAGTCCACATTACAAAAGGTGCTGAAAATGTCCTCCCCCAACGTCCGCGCACAAGGAAACGCGACGCTCCATATTTGAGAATGTCCTCTGCAACATGTCACTGTCGATGGCAGCAATTTCACGCTCGATGTTTGCTTTCAGTTGTTCGATGGTCCTGGGTTTGCTTGAATAAACCTTGCCCTTTAAATATCCCCATAGAAAAAAATCTGGGGGAGTTAAATCAGGCGATCGAGGTGGCCACAAACCTTTCGAGATCACAAGGTCTCCAAAAAACGATCGGATCTCTACCATACTGGCATGAGAGGTATGGCACGTTGCCCCATCCTGTTGGAAGTAACCTTCTTGAAGTTCGTAGTCATCCAGTTGTTTCACAAATTTGTCAAATATGGATAAGTATTGCATGCTTGTTTTCGCCACTTTGCAGGGTTGGTGTCTGGGGCTAGATGGCCGTCTGTGCCTGGCTGGCACAGCCCAGCCGCTGCCACATCTGGGGCCGCCGTAGCGGCGCCCGCTATAGTGCCCGCCTCTTTATGATACAGAATCAATTCTTCATTAAATGAAACATTTTGAACCTTGTTGCATGATGATACATGCACGCGTTGCAGAGTAATTCACATTTTTAAAGTTGTACTCCCGAGTGGGACACCCTGTAATACTTCCAGTTGAGTAATTCTTGTCAAATTTCAAATCTGTTTGCCTTTTATCATCATAAATATCTATACAAAATTTGAATCATCTATCTGTAATTATAACTATAGTATACTTGAAAATTTGTGAAAGTATTCAGTTGATAGGATTCCTTATTTTTGATACAGAGCAGGTTTCCATAATCTCACTGACCTAGGTCAAAGCGTTTCTGAGTTACCGTGTTTACACACAAATGGAAAATTTCAAAAATGGTATTTTCAGACTCAGGAAGGTCTAAAACGTCAAGAATCATCAAAATCTCGAGGTCGAATTTTTTCACAATTCCTTTACTTTATTCATACTTTGTATACAATATAGTAAAAAAACACCTTATCTGAGAGTTGACTCAAGGTATTACAACCGACAAAATTGACACGCTAGTAGTTGGTGTACACATCGCATTTTGTTCTTGAGGACAACAACTGTAAATGATTAAGTCAATAAGGTGAAGAAAAGCCTGCCTGCTAGCTTTTACCTATTTTCGCTCACATTGCTTCACCAAAAGGTGTGTGGGTACGAGAAAGGAGCCAGTAATGGTGGGACCGTGACAGTTGTCACAGCTGTAGCTCTTCTCCATTATTGTTTGGCTGCACGGCCGGTGTTGGCTGATGATGGGAGTGTGCAGGTCATGCATATGAGCAAAAAAATACACATGAATTCCAACCGTTCTTATTCATGTCGCATGGCAATGATTTGGATACATATTGGATCTAGGACCACATTTGAAAGTGATTCAACTCAGATTTTTATGTCCATACTGCCCTGAAAACATCATGTTAAGGCAAAAAAAAAAAAAAAATCAAATTTGAGTCACGTCAGCCTGGCAATGTGAACGTAGCCATTATAATTGACAATGAAATCCTATACAGTGCTGGCTGCTGTCTTGCACCCCATGATACCGGGGTAGCATCTGAAATGTCTTGGTTAAGCAGTATCAGTCAACAGATGGAAGAAAGGACAAAGATATCCAGTAGATTTTTATCCATACTTATGCAATAAGAGAACTTGCATGTTAGGTGATTTCTCAGGGTTGTACATTGGGCCAGTCAAATCAGGTTATTTCTGACGATTCACTGTATATGTTCAATGAGAAATTATTGTTATGTTTAAATGCTTTAGAAAATCACTAAAATTGAAAATTATAACAGTATAAAATGTTAAGTATGTTGAGAGAACATAGAGGGACCCCTACACTATACAGTAATCCCTCCTCGATCGCGAGGGTTGTGTTCCAGAAGCCCCCGCGATAGGTGAAAATCCGCGAAGTAGAAACCATATGTTTGTATGGTTATTTTTATATATTTTAAGCCCTTATAAACTCTCCCACACTGTTAACATTATTAGAGCCCTCTAGACATGAAATAACACCCTTTAGTCAAAAGTTTAAACTGTGCTCCATGACAAGACAGAGATGACAGTTCTTTCTCACATTTAAAAGAATGCAAACATATCTTCTCTTCAAAGAATGCGAGTCAGGAGCAGAGAATGTCAGAGAGAGAGAGAGCGCGCGACAGAAAAGCAAACAATCAAAAAATCAATACGTGCTTTTGGGCTTTTAAGTATGCCGAAGCACCGCGATAAAGCGGCATTTTTTAGAGGCGCATTCGTATCTTCTAAGCATACAGCCTCCATGCAAACAGCCCCTTTGCTCACACACCCTCCATCAGGTGCAGAGAATGTCAGAGACGGTAAGAGAGAGAGACAGAAAAGCAAACAATCAAGCACCGCGCGGGAAGCATATCGTATATCATTGAGGAGTTTTAGTTAATATGTAATACATGCTCTGATTGGGTAGCTTCTAAGCCAACCGCCAATAGCATCCCTTGTATGAAATCAAGTGGGCAATCAAACCGAGGAAGCATGTAACCATAAATTAAAAGACCCATTGTCCGCAGAAATCCGCGAACCAGCGAAAAATCCGTGATATATATTTAGATATGCTTACATTTAAAATCTGCGATAGAGTGAAGCCGCAAAAGTCGAAGCGTGATATAGCGAGGGATTATTGTATTTCCATTTATCCCCAAAAGTCAAGACAGAATGGCACAAGCAAGCTTTATTAAGACAATTCTCCCTATGAGGCACCCCGCTTAAATGCAACATTCTGATGTTTCATAAGCCTTAAACCCCATTTTGTTTTTGTAATAGAAATTTATTTTATATACCTCATTTGAAGAGTAACCACAATCCCAAGGCCTTCTACCAGTACTAAGTCATTATTTATTTATTTTTTTACATTTGAAGCACATGCACGTTGCTCAGTTTCACAAAGTCAGAATGTGAACAAGTAGCCTTGTGGTTAAAAAACACGGCATACTATGGCTAGAGCCCTATCACTAGGGCCGAGGCCGAACCTGACTTTTTGTAGCTATGTCCTATCTGGAGCTGACATCTCAACACAAGACTTGGGCCTATCTTGTTCTTGCAGTACTGTTGCCAGGATAGGTTTTGGCCCTGACCAGGAAATGAAGATGAAAAATTACCCTACCATTTGATACCCAGGTATATAATTTAATAATTAATCTTAATTTCACACATTATCTTTCATTAACAGTGTTGTCAAAATGCAAAAGTGGTGCATGTACTTGGACATAAGGATTTCACTGTACTCTGGAAACGAGACAAAACTACTAGTACTACTACTACATTAATGGATTTCTGCAAAGTGTACAAGTGATCTCAACACATGGATGCCATAATCTTTATTTGATTCCGTATCTGTAATGTAATTATTAACAGCGGATCAGTTCATTCTACTGCATTTTTTCTAAATCTAACATCTTCTGCAGGGCTGGCTTCTGCTTTCCAGAGTGTGCTTTTGTTCTGTAGAGATGGATGGATGGATTATTTTGGTCAGGAAAAGCCTGCAGTGCATTGTGGTTTCCATTTTAAAATCACATTTTAGACAACGGCCTTTTATTTCCTTGCTGCCAAGTGTGATTTTTCTGTTTGTAGGTTTATTGCACTCATTAAAAGGTGAAGATGACCTAAACAGTAAGGAATCCTTATTTGTTATCTGACCCACATCAATAAATCAATATATCCACTATTACAGTCAATCACTGGTTTTCTGCTAAGACAAAGATGGCGTGTGGGTGAGGGGAATACAGTACATGAGATGGATTGCACATTAATGACTCACCTTCTCATGTTACTGGCAAACTGAAAACAAGTAGTAACACAATGCCTGGCTTAAGGGGCTCCCTTAATGAAATGACATTTTTTTTTAGCTCTGCATCTTGAATAGAAAGAAATTCATTTTGCACATTACTACAAGAGCTGAAAAGCATAGAGTTGCTACATGCAATATTGACTGAATATCTGATAATACATATACAGTTTAAAACAGTTTATATTTAATGAACAGATTGCAAATATAGTACAGATAATATGATCAAGGGCCCAATAAGTGCCACCTCAGCTAAAAATGCGCAGTAATTAGAATTACAGTGTTTCTATAGCTGTACAGAATGGAAATCAAAGGAAGAACACACGGTAGCAAAATATATATAAATCATGATGGGTAGCACAGAGGGGCAGTGGTTAGGGCTGCTGCCTCATGGATCTAGTATTTAGTAAATTTTTCTTTTCTCTCTAGGTACTCCATATTTCCTCACACATCCCAAAGACATGTATGTTACGTTAAATGGCAATTCCAAATCTGTCAGATGTGAAAGAGTGTGGATGTGTGCATGATTGGGCTCTCCAATAAACTGCCGTCACACCCAGCATTGATTTCTCACTTGTCCCAGATGCTACCTGGCTAAGTTCCAGCCCCTGTGATCCCTCTTTGGATTAAGTGGTTTTGAGAAAATGACATTATATAGTATAAATCCTGCTGTCAGCCGCTGTACCTGTGGTCTTATGGGTGGAGTGACATTCCTCTTACCCACCCCAAAACACCAATCAATTGAGGACAAAATACTAAACCATTCGCCTTACAGTCTTTTTATGTCTCTGCTACTTGATTCCTCCTCCCAAGCTGCCTCCTGACTCTAGGGCCAATGGATGTCTGTCTATACAGTAACTGGCATCTTGAACCCATACCAAGGTTCAAGAACGCCTCCACCATAATCCTTTCTAGTTACTCCTGAATGTATTTGCTCCTTAAACTTACTCTTTAACTTTTAAAGGAAAAGCCAACCCAGACAGCTCCATAATCAGAACAAAAGCAGCACTTGTTTCAGCTGAGACTACTATGTAGCCACTTGATGGCCTGGATGAAATTCTCTGGCTTCTTACTGGTGTCCTGACGAAATTACTTCTTGATATATCAACATGAAGGACATTACCATGAGTGTCAGGATAAACCTCTGAAGGTTGACTCTTCACCAAATCTACACACAGATATTCATAGGGCCTCTCACATCATCAGAAAACCTTCCACTTTCTAGTACATGACATTAAGAGAAGCCTTCTCATGCCAATGTTATCATTCTGCCCCTGGTACCACCATGTTATAAAGTGTTAACCCATTATAATAAATTCCAAAAAGAACTGGATTTACACTACGAGCAGATTGAAATAAACACAATGACAGGAAATTCACCCCAAAAATAAAAAGACATAATTTCAGCCATTTGGATTATCTGGACTTCTATCTTCACCAAGAAAATGGTAAAAGGAAGGTAAACCTGGGTGCAAGGGAAGAACTAGCTAGTCTTGGGTGCAATACCAACCAATTTAATGTCACCTAAAAATTATGATCAAACTAAATGCATTGAAAAACAGCACAGAGTTTGTGTCTTCATATTACAGGATATTTATACTGCAGATTTATGAGGTGAAATTCTTACTTGACTTTTATGTTATGTTTTTACCATTTAATTATTCATGTTTTTCTACCAGTGTGCTTGCATTCAAGTGGCAAACTGAATATGAGAGATGGCATGTGACATCACATCACGGAAAGCAATTTTTTCTTTAAAAAGCTAAAGAAACATTGTTCTTGTGATATTTTTTCAACTTTAACTCTTAGCAAAAATGCTTCATTTGCATGTGCATTTGACATATTGCTTTCTGGCCAGTTCTTATTTTCATTTGCTCGTGTTCTGCTTTTTTTCACGTGTGTTTTGCTTATTCTATTTTCTAGTATTGTGATGTGTTTTAGTAGCTATTAGGGGCTACTTGGTTTAGGCAGGCACTCATGTATGACCAAATAGGGCCAGGTGAGTAGTCTCACCCATAAGGCCTTCCTCATGATGCCTTGCATTTTCAGAAATCGTTTAGGGTCTACTAGGTATTAACACCACATGATGTTTCTGGGAGGTCACTTTGTCACAGATACAACTACGAAAAGTAATTTCCAAGCATGCTGAAAATTCATTTCCTTTTGTGTACTCCCTGACTTATTAATGTAATCTGAGAAGAACCGCTTGGGACATGTTGGTTATCAGACAGTAACACTGCCCTGCTGTATTTGCACCTCATTTCTTTACGCACACAGGGTGCCTTGTATTAATAGCAGTGTTTCCATATTGTTAATGAAGACTTTCTCCCATAATCCCAAGACAAGCCATTAGGATGGTAATCGAATCCAAATGAATTCTGGGTAAGTGAGTGGGCCACATATACTGTATGTTAGGTTCAGCTATCAAATTATACTGGATAATTAGGGCCTGCAAGCATGAAGAAGTGATAATGGAAATGTGGAAGGGTTTAGTGATTGAGGCAAAGGTAGCATTCTTGATAATAATAGATACAAAATAAAAGCCCAACTACATTTCTCTATTTGTCAGTAAAATAATACTTTCATTGCTCATTGAGTGGTGGAGCTGGAAAATACAATAGCATTGAGAGGAAAAATGTAACTTGAACGTGATTGAGCTAGGGGAATAAACAAAGGAAACAGACTACAAAAGTGTTCAGCACAAAGCACTTCAGCAAAGTTTTATATAATTCCCAGTGTCCCTTCATTTCTGCTTTGAGTAGTGTAGCACTGCACTAAGCAAATAGAAGATTCCCTTAAATTGGTGATTTATGGAGATTATTTCTCATTTCTTTTGTCTTGGTTGCATGCCTTTCACTCACCATGTTATTAGTTATAAGCTAATAATAAGCTCACCAAACAAATTTTGTCGCCTCTGGCTAAATCTTTTCTAATAGCAGTGGGACTCCTCCATGCGACAGAAGAATAGCTGTAATTGTCTGCCATAGAAGCCACCAGTTTTTGGAAGCAGACATCAAACTCCACCATTCTTCCAGCACCAAAATCCGACAATTCCCTCAGATGGTTCAGTTGGCTCTACCAGTGATTCACTCATTGCTCCAAACAGTCTTTTGGATTTTCTATGGGATTTAAATCTGGAGACTTGACAGACCAGTTGAGATGCGAGAATGCTTCAGAATGTTCTTTACTTCTTGGAAGACCGGGGTAGCCATTCTGTGTTCACTCTGGATATGAAGCACAAAAGGTTGTCCAGAAGTGTCTCCACCTCAACCAAAGGACCCATTTCCTTGTATAACCCCACCACCCCCAGAACATCAGAGAGAACAGCACCTTGCAACACAGTCCTCATGGAAGGCATCATGAGGTTTATGATGGACCTGTTGCATCGTTTAAGCACAAGCAGAAACACGACTCATTAGACATGATAACATGTTTCCAGGCATCAACAGTCCAGTGTTTGTGGCTCTGTGTCCACTGTAATGGTGCAGCTTTATGAATAGCTGTTGGCAAGGGCCTCTTCAGTGGTACTGTGCTCCAGATATCCATGACATGCAGTTCTCTTCTGAGTATTCATTTGGAAAAGGCTTATTGTGGGCCTGCAATGACTATTTGCAGCAATTCTTACCAGGTGGGAAAGTGGTTTGCTGTCATAATGCATGAGACACAGTCTTTTGACTGCACTTCTGGAGAGGATTAGTAGTTGACTGCAAAGTATGCCTCTACTGGATCCCATTGGACAGTATGCTTTGACCCACCTACAAAGCTGGCAGCTTCTTGTACACTTACATAAAAAAGCCTTTCTTGGTAATCATTTATCCATCATGCAACAACAATACATACAGCATGATAAAATCAAGTCTGCTTAATCTTTTCATAATCTCCAGATATCAAAGGGTACCAATAAGTTGGCGCAAAGAAATGGAGACCCTTGCACTTGCAATGCAAATGTTGGGAAATTCTGATACACTATATGTCCACAGGTTTGCTGGACATTCCATTCTGCAACCATGAACATTAATATGGAGTTGCTTTCCTAAAATGACTATAACAGCCTCCACTCTTCAGGGAAGGTTTTGCACAAGATTTTGGACTGTGAGGGAATTTGTATACATTCAGCCAAAACAGCATTTGTGAGGTAAGGTACTGATTTTGGGCAAGAAGACCTGGCTTGTAAACCGTGCTCTAATTCATCCCAAAAGAGATCAATAGGGTTGAAGTCAGGGCACTGTGCAGACGACTCTTGAGTTTCTCCACACCCAACTCATCAGACCATGTTCTCATGAACGTGGCTTTGTGCATGGGGGTACAGTCGTGCTAGAACAGAAAAGGGCCTTTATCAAACTACTGCCACGAATGGGAAGCACACTAGTGTCTAAAACGTTTTTGTATTCTATAGCATTAACAGTACCCTTCACTGAACTAAACTAAAGTGGCCTAAACTGTGAAAATCAGCCCAGACCACTGTCCTTCCTACATCAAACTTTACAGTGGACATTAAGCAGTCTGGAAAGACTGTTGTTTTCCTGGCATCCACCAAACCCAGACTTGTCTATCACGATTTTAGATAGTGAAGCGTGACTCCTCATTCCAGAGAACACATTTACGCTGCTCCAGAGTCCATTCCAGCATTGTGCATAAAGCTTGTGTGCAGCTGATCGGCCATGGAAACCAATTTCATGAAGCTTCTGACACAAAGTTCTGGTGCTGATGTTGGTTCCAGAGGCAGTTGAGAACTTTGTTGTGAATGATGCAACAGAGTAAAGGTGACTTTTATGCACTTTAGCGTTCAGAGGCCCAACTCTATGCAATTGCATCGTCAACCTCATTGCTCCCTGTTTACAATAATAGCCCTTGCAGTTGATTACAGTAGATTCAGCAGACTGGAATTCTCACTACTGACAAAGGTGGCATCCTATGACAGTGCCACATTGAGCTCTTCAGTATGACTTGCTCTATTGTCAATGTGTGTCAACAGAGACTGCATGACTATGAGGTTTAATGTTACGTACCCATTAGTAATGGGTGTAGCTGAAACAACTGAACTCAGTAATCTGGAGGGGTGTCTACATACTTTTGGGCATATAGTGTACAACACACTGAAGCCTGACAAATACTCAAGAAAGCTCCACAGGAACCCTCATTTAGTGGCACACTAAGTCCACACCCTTGCAAAATGAAGAAAGAAACTAATAATGCAACAAAAGGTGAAACCAATTTCTTTCCAAACTGTTTCCATCATCAACAAGTCAATAACGGCCAAGCCCAGAATGTAAACAGCTCAGATGGCTGCACTGCATGAAAACTGTGCTTTCTTACCATGGCATAAAGAAAAACTGGGAGGGGAAGAATTGCACCTAAAAATACCTACTTGCCCTGTCAGCTGGTCTGTGTCATGTAACCATATAATGTTCTCAGCAATTGTCAGTTTCAGGGTAATTATCAGTACTACATATTATGCGGGAATGATGTCAGAGTTGTGCACAAAGCCAAAAAGGGAGAATACCACAGTCCTTCTTTCTTCTCGTATGTTTAAAGTGATACAGTATATGATGACTAGTAAAATGGATTCTATTATATGTTAGCTCAAGACCTGATGTGCTGAAAACTACAACATAGCTTGGTTTGCATATGTGGACAGTTGAAGGAACCTGGAGTTTATAATTCTTAACTGGCAATGATGGAAATGATATTTCATTTAATCAGATATCCATACGCTGCATTTCTGAATGTTTTATTTACTGTGGTAGATCAACATGTTTGTGACCTGCCAGTGGGTTGGGGTAGTTCTTAGGGAAAATTTATAAGTAATTTTCAGCACTTAATTACTGATCTCAGCCATGGGTTGTTGTTATTCCTCCTGCTTGGGTTATTTGGTTTGAATTGAACGTGCTGATTAAACACATGCATTCCTGATTTGTTGATCACAGAAATTGGCAGAGGGGCAATTTTGACTATTTTGAAGGATATTAAGACTAATTAGCTCTAACGCGCACAAGTTGAAAGGCTACTCATTTAATTCAGCAGCCTCAGGGGTTCACTTGCATGGCAACACCAAATAACAAGTAATGGGAGGGATAAGCTCTGTGAAGAGGAGGGAAGAGTCGTTTGTAATATGTATCCTTAGGTATAAAGCCATACATTAAAGATTTATAGCTTATAGGGTCATTATTGATATACGGACAGCCATATAGTGTGGAGTTATAGTTTATTGTGTCAATATTTTCACATGTATAGAGTACAGTGAAATTCTTATTTGCATGTGCTAATCAACATGCAACATGTCGCCAGTCTCCAATAATTACAATAATTAGTGAGCACAAGGGTCTTGCCTCAAAACTTCTGCCTTGCTTACCTGAAAAATCTCAGAACATATTTGTCACTTACACAGTCAGCATCTTAACCTTTCTTTTACAGCACACAAACATTTATGAGTGGAAACCTGTCTATAGGATTCCTTTGGTGAAAACGCCAGTAACTGATTGGATGCTGCCATTCAGCTATCTCTTAAAAGCTTCAGTCTTTTTCCAGGGAATTTTCAGACAATTCTTGCTAATGTTTTGTATATAAAAATGTTTCCGCTTTAAGTTCTATACTGGGGATGTGACTCCGTTTTGAACTACAGGATGTACCATATATTTACCAAGTTTTTAAAACTCTTTTAGACGTTTTATTATAAATTGAATCTGTTCTGTTTCTGGCCAAATACAGAACTCTATAAACATGAAAAAAATCCTCTAAGGTATTAGGGTCATGAGCATGAAAATATTTATAATAAACATGCAGTGAAATGTTGAACTTTTATCGCTGAAGTGTTGATAGCATATTGATTAACTGCATTACATTGTGTTATGGCAACTGCTATGTATCTGACAGGAAAGCTCTGCAATGAGTGATGAAAACTACCCAGCACATCAGCAGTAACCCGCTGCTGACTATTGCTGACGTGCAGCAATCATAGTGTTTGCGAAGGGCTTGCAGCATCATGAAGGATGCTTCTCTCACCAACCATGGACTGTGTACCCTCCTCCCACCAGGGAGGCTCTACAGGAGCCTTTATTGCCTGCACCAGCAGACTCAGGAAGTTTCTTTCATAACACCATCATCATTCTGAACTTTCAACCCTTACCACTCACTAGCTGACCTTTCTAAATATCAATCAATTCTGACTGTTCTCTGTATATTTTCACCAGTTTACGTATATCTATTCTGTACGTAAAAATATTTCATATATCTATATTTATTCATATCATGTCAGTATTCATATCTGCATACTCTTCCTTCTATATCCATCCATTATCTAACCCGCTATATCATAACTTACAGGGTTATGGGGGTCTGCTGGAGCCAATCCCAGCCAACACAGGGCGCAAGGCAGGAAACAAATCCAGGCAGGGCGCCAGCCCACTGCAGCTTCCTTCTATATACTATCTATAAATTCAGACATCATATATGTGCTCATGTGCATGCTGCTTAACTGCACCTTACTGATGCACTTTAACTCTTTCAGGGCTGAGACTTTTGTCAAAGGAGGAACGAGGGTAATCAACTGTAAACTGTGCCAAAACAAACTGTTATGTTTTAGTTGGACTCTCGTTTTAAGAAGGAAAGTTAGCTTCATTGGTTTGACTGAGATCCGCTCGTGTGAGTAGTAAGTGCAAACAGCGAAAATGGCACTGACATAATAGTGAGAGATCAAAGCAAATGCAGCAAAATACTCTGTGCACGTCTTGCCTATTATCTCTGAACTGGACTATGACTTGCGGACTCGATTTTGATACAAGTGATCGAAAAATGAATGTGAGGTTCCAAGCGGACTGGTCCCCAGCTAATTGTTGTACTGACAATGTTTGCCAGGAGGACTGCCACTTAACAATGGTAAGAGGTAGAAGCCATATTGCAATGCAGTGCACCGTGCTGCCACCCCAGCCATGCGAAGACAGCCTGGCAGCAAGTCTGCCACACATTCTTGGCAAACTGCATGCAGCAACAGATGTTATATGTTGATTTCTGTGTGAAATCATTGCTTTTCAGAAACTATGTTTTTCGGAAAAATATTCAGCCCTCAAAGAGTTAATGTACACCCACTGTCTGTTGCATCTTACTCTACTATTTGCACTTTCTTTTTAGATGCTATACTTTATTTCATTGTACCTATACAAGGACAATAAAGTTGAATCTAATCTAATCTAATGTAGTGGCATGCCATCCACAGTAAGAGAGATCTCAGAATAATAAAATGTAAAATATGGTTTTTAAAAGGTTATCAAGGAGGCCGTGTTTAGAGCTCTTGCCTCATAGCTACAAGAGGCTGAATTGGATGTTGGGTTCTGCCAGTGTCAATATGGACTTAGCACTTCAGTGTCCTCCCATTCCAAAGATGTTGAAGCCACCCATGGCCCCGTATAGGAATAAATACACAGGTTCAGAAAACTGACAAACAAATGGGCACGTTCCTCATGAATTGGTTCTTATTGTATTACTCATTTTCTTACTTGCTCTTTATTAGTCTTTAAAATTTCAGTGTAGTGTAAGTGCTAAGCTGCTCTTGTATAACTGTATTATTTACTTTAGTGAAACTTTTTTTTTTTGCTGTACTATTCATTCAGCGGTGACTTTATTTTTAATATGACTTCTATCCCTTTAAGACACCACTCTTAGTTGCCCCTTTTGAATCTTTTCATAAAATATATATATATAATAGTTTATAATAGTTTATTTTCAGAAGGGTTCTTACTGGATCTACATTACTTATGGTCAATATGGCAGGAATGCACCATGGATTGGTTGCCACTCCATCACAGGGTATACACACACAAGCCCCCACAGTCACTCATGGGGCATATTTAGAGTTGCCAGTGAATGTTTTTTGAGTGTGGAAGGAGAACCCACAAAGATATTAGGATAATGTGCAAAATTGACACGGACAGTCGCAGAGTTTGGATTTGAACTACTGTTCCTCTTAGAACATGTTTGAGCTTTACTCTAATAAGGTCAAGATCGGCACTCAAAAATTCCTGTATGCACTATTTATATTTATGTGTAACAGCAACACAGCAATTTTGAACATTAAAATCTTAAGCCACTTGGACTTGACTACAGGCACTCATGTTCCCTATCCCTGAGAAGCCTACGGTTTGTACATAATGGGAGCTTTTATTATATCTCTACATTACAAATTTGGCCGTTGATTCAGTGCTGGATGGTTATTTTGGTCTCTTGTTTTAAATAAAAAGCCCAGAAATCTGTAAATGATTGTGTTCATGCTTTTGAAATGAACACGGTCAACTCACTAAAACTCGAGAACTGTGAGCACCCCAAATTTTCATTGTAATCACCAATTACACAGACCCGTCCACCAACTGACTGGCTAATGTGCCGGTCCCATTCCAGGTCATAAACCCATTTAATCTAATTCAGGGTCAGGAGCCTATTCCAGCAGCATCAGGCACAAGGCAGGGTCCTTCTCTAGATGGGACTTCAATATATCTCAAGCATGTTCAACATGCCCCATTACATACAATAATTCATCTAACATGCATACATTTAGGAAATTGGACTAGCAGAATAAAACTAATCTGGTTGCAGGAGGAACTTCAAGTTATTTACAAACACACTCTGTCCCATCCAGGAACTGAACCCTGGAGCTATAAAATGACAGCACTGCACCACCATGACGCCTACAAAACATCTGAAAATGACAAAAATAGGTACTTTCTGAGAATTCAAGTGCAGGTATTTTCCTGATGTTTGCCTGTATATTCATTTTTAAAACCCTCCATCTGAATTAGAATTGTATCCAGCAGTGAATTTCCAAACAATCAGTGTCACAAATGTATTCTGGAATGAGGTAGATGATCCCTACTATTGACCTAATCCGTTACAATACTTACACTACTGTGCAAATTATACCCCATTAAAACACTCAGGGCTTCTTAAGACAGTAAAAAAGTAATGCACAGCAAGGAGTTACGTGGGCAGTGGAAGGTTTAAAAATAAAACAACAGAAAGAAAAAGCAACAAAGAGATAAGTGAGCAGATACTGAATTGTGCAGGCCGGGTAAGCAGAGCTATTCAGGCCAGATAAGAAAATCCTAAATAAAGCACGGGGCTTTCTAACATAGATTTGAAGCAACCTTTTCTTTCTTGTCATATCTGTCATTTAAAAAGAAAAAAAGAAAGAAATCCCTAATCACTGTAATCAGTTCTTCATTATTGCAGTGTTTAGTGTACCTTCTGCATGTCTGAATGTGCACTCCGGAGCCCACAGTAAAGCAGATGACAGAGATAAGATTCTACTGGCAGTCAACCAACCATAATTATCCCACTCCATGAGAGTAGTAAGAAAAAAAGAAAAAACAATGCCAGCTATGAATCAAGTCATTAACCATGCTGCTGCCACTGAAAATGTAGTTTTAAGAATTCTACAAGAGTGTTTTTTAAAGATTTATTATAACCTGAAGGGATATATATATATTTTTTTGCTGCCCTAAAAAGTACTTCATTTTTCTTTCTTTTTTTTTTATAACCTGGTTAACATGACTATAACCTTATTCCATAGCATTATGTCTTCTCCAGATTTCTGTAAGAGATGTAGTTCTGCCATAGCATATATACTTGACCACTGCACAAAACCACAAAATCAATCGATCAATCATCCATCCATTTTCGAAACTCAATTTGTCCAATCCAAGGTCACAATGATCTACAGAGCTGGGCTGAAACCAATGCCACAGGGACTACTCGGTCATCAGAGGGCTTATCATTCTCATGCTGACTCATACTGGGCCTGTTTAATATAATACAACGTCTTTGGGAAGGAGGCATCCTGAGTACTCAAAGAAAGCCCTTGTGGAACCTAAGTTCATTCCATACACGTAGTGACTCATGGTTCCTAGAGGTGTTTGAAGTATCAATTTGTATTTTACTGTGCTGATCAAATCATTCTCTGCCTCACGGCACTTCATTGGCCAGTGTGGATCCTCCTGTAAATCCAGTGAGCCTATTGCTCAGCTAACTAATTGGCTTTTCCTTCATTTCTTAAAGCGGTAAATGCCTCATAGACGTCAATATGTTGACAGCAATGATGTCTTTTTGCTGCCTCAGTTTATAATGACTACTTCAAATAAGATTGTGAAACCTATGTGCATTGACACATTTTGTGCAGATCTTGACAGACAAAAGCTGGGAGCTACTTGCTGTGCAATCACAAACTAATTGTACAAAGGGACATTTGGTTTCATCTGAAAGATTACCACTGTACTGTTAATCTCTTGTGTGATCTTTACTTCCATGGGGTGTGCATTAGGATGGAGATGAATTTGCAGAGAGGGGCTACCACTTCATGTTTTCAAACCCGTTTCTGACAGTGGCCGTAATTAATGGAATTAATGGCAAACATACAAGAATAAAGAAGATAAACAGTGAGATGTGCAGAGAATGAGACTGTTACCCATTGAATGCTAGCATACTAGAGGTTCTTCTAAATTAGTGCATACAGGATCCATGAAGCACTGCAGCAGGCAGCAGAGGTGAAAACAAGCAGACTGCTAATGTTTAAAATGCCACCTGACACTTCAATAACACATTTACATTTTAAACCTGAGAATCTTCTTACTGTATGCATTTGCAGGTGCCTTAGTTGCAAATACATATCTCTCTATTATAATAAAAAAAAAATCCTGGGACAAGATGTGACTTTTTCAGAGAGATACTTTCACATCCCGCGAGACGAGACTTTGTGCCAAGAGATTTAACCATGCCCAGGGCCGGAAATAAAATACAAAGAGCAGAAGACAAAGTAGAATGTTGTAAAGAATTCAAAAACAAAAAACAAAAAGGTTAGAGATAGAGAATGGAAGTACTAAAATTCGAAAGTCTCAAAAAAATGATAGCAAAGATCGCATTAGCACAAACAAACGGAAATTATTACTCGGTGAAATAACAGAACAGCAAAATGAGATTGAAAATATTGCTTGGATTTAAACTTTAAGTTGGAGACTTGTAGATTGTCTAAGTCGTGTTGCCATCAGGGAAAAGTAGTGTTTCTTCCCAACGTAGAGGCGTATCCGTGAGAATTAAAAGTGAAATCCAAATACGTGAGCGGCAGAGACGCAAAGTGGCTGGTGTGGAGTGCAGGCCAGGGGGGGTTGGCGAGCAAAGCAAGCAGGGGGCAAAGCCCCTTAGTAGAATACAAAGTATATATCTTTTTAAATACAGAAATTAACTTAGTAATGGTTTTCAGAAAATGTTCAGAAAAACTCACATTTAATGTTACAGCCACTCGCTATTCCTGGAGAACAATTAAATGTGGAGGCAGAAAGGGAACCAAGTTGTCACTACAAAAACTTAAAAAATACTCTGACAATGGTCCCCTTGCCGTCTCTTTAAAAGGGACTTCTAATATGTAGCCTCCCTTTGTTTTTTGAAATTGCGCTTTTTCCAGTTACCCCAAATGTTTAACAGGCCCAGGTATCTTCTGGTACCTAGTGAGGAAACGCTTCAGTTACTGTTAAAAGGCATCTGGCTGTGTGGCTTGCTCACTGAAACAAGGATGACAAACAGCTGCAGAGAAGCTCCATCACCATGGCTTGGATGTGTGTTACACATATAATCACAATGTTGTGTTGTGACTTTCATTCAGCTACTTAAATTTTGTGAGGCTTATCGGAGACATTTTAGTATTCTGTTTTTAAGACTGACCTGCCATTTACACAAACAGTGGATCAGGATAGATGCATATAAAAGATGTAAAAGCCTTCATTTGTATATGGTGGTCCAGATCTAATTATGCAATTTTCACTACGCTATAATTTATTAAGTTTATTACATAGAAAATCACCTGAAAAATCCTGGACCATTGAGAAGTGTGCAAACTGATGACATGAAGAATCGTCTTTGCGCCGAACTGGAATCGTCCCCACATAAATCAAAGTCATCCAGATGATCTGGATCTGCATAATTAGATCTGGACCACCCCGTATGTATGAATGAGTTAATGAGTAGGGATCTATACAGCACCATCTAGTGGTGTGTTGTGAAAATGCACAGTGTTTGGTAATGAAGTATGCATTTTTTACAATTTATTAAAAAAAAGCCCTCAATATCACTTGTCAGTGATGATGTAGATGTCAATGAGGCATCTAGTTAATACTGCACCGTCACAGCTCCAGTTTACACTGTAGTGCTCTCTGTGTGCGGTTTATATGTTGTCACTGAATACACATACATCCTCCAAAGCTATGAAAACTTTAAACTACCTGGTGTTGTAGTAAACATGAATGTAGGACTGACACAATACCCAGGCTTGGTTCCTAATTTGAACTGAAAACTGCCAGAATAGACTCCAGCTTTCCAAGACTCCAAAGTTTGATTATGAGGGGCTCAAAAATAGATGGATGCTCTTTACCTGCAGTTTTTTCTAAGGGTGTACTCATATAACTCATATAACCCCTCCAAAGTCTAGTTCATTTGGCTAGTGTGATCGCACTGTGCTGGGCCAACTGTGCTATGCTGTGGCCCGCTTGGAAGAGGTGGGCCCGAGCATGGTTCAGTGTGATTTGGGAACAGCGTGATCTCTAAATGTGTCAGAGCACGGAACACAGACATGACGTCAATGAAGGGACAAGTCTTAGATTACTATGTAGTGTCACACACATGTGCACGGGAGGCAGCTAAAGGGCTTGAGTAAGGACAGTTCCGGGACATACCGGCTTGTGGCAGTGTGCACTGACTTTTTTTCTCTATTGCCTGCCAACCATTCACGGGAGATTCCACCTGGTCCTCTTGACACCACTTCCGGGACCGAGGCAATGGAAGGAGACCTTGCCGGCTCCAGCCCCTGTGATGTCACGTCCGGGCTCGCACCAATGGCCCGACCCCTTTGACTTCACTTCCTGTCTTCCCCTTTAAAAGCCTCCACCTTTTCCCTATTCCCTCAGTTCTGTTTTGGACTCGGTGTTGTGCACATTAGTGCTGTATCTATTGAGAACTACTTTGCAGCCAGGAAACCAGATTATATGGGTGCCTGCCCCAAACCTTTATATGACTCTGTCTCGAGTTTGCGACATTGGCGTAGTCGGCAGGATGGAGAAGTCCTGGAATAGAAGGGGGCAGGACCTGCAATGCACCAAGGTAGGAGCGTACTGGGGCCGAGTGTTCAGGCAGGAAGGGTGTCCCGTGGTTCGGCGAGACCTGGTGCGGGCTCCGCTCCCGGTACACTTAACTAGGCAACCTGGAGAGGCCAGGAAGTGTGAGGGAGGGGCTCACAGAGTTGGGCTACCCTGGCGGGAGGAGGAAAATGGGGCTTATTATGTTCACTCGGAGGACTGTGTCCGCCCCCCTGTGAGACCAGAACCCTGATTTCCACCTAGGGATGCCCCAGACTGTCAGGTGGAAAAAAATAAAAAATTGAGAGGTCGAACCCAGAGTTGCCAACTCACAGACAAGCCTGGTCCTTCTGGGCAATGTTAGGGCAGTGATTATGACCAGCTGAGAACAAACTCTACCACGTAATAAAGCAGGTAGCCTGTTATCTGCTCCTAAAAGTGCTACCCCATGGCTTTACCCAGCCAGTCTGGGGTAAACAGTTTAAGAACATGGCAGAGCTCATAGAGCTTCTGGTGACACAAAGGGCCGTCTCACACTCTGGGGAAGCAGAACCGTCCCTTTGTCGAACTCAGCTGGAGTACGTCCCAAGACCTAACCCCCCTGTACAACCCAGAGCTCGTATCAGCATCCCCGGAGCCGCAGGCGCGCAAACCGCTTGGAGGCAAGGAGGAATGCAGGTGAAAGGCAAGGAGGGGTTGGTGTGCTTTGGCTAATCTGTTGGCGGTCCCACAGTAAATTCTCATTTCATTCAATACCATGTGTTAAAAGCAGGTTTTTATTCTCACCTTACACATGAACGTGAATTGTAGTTGACAAGAAAAGCTACAAATTCCTCCCTTAACATCATTTACCTCCATAAAAATATTCTCATATGTGCAGCATGATGAACAGCAAAACGCTGTGCTGCACACTCAGTCTGTAAGAAGGCAGAATGTTACCTTGTCCTACACGACTCCAAAAAAAACCTCAAAATAACAAAAATCATTTTGACATGCATGCTGTCACTCCGCTTTTGGATCTTGTTTTGGCTTTACACAAAGCTGCATGGTGATGACGAAAGCATGCCTGGGCCCAGAACGTTAAGCGCAGTGTAAGCACTGGCCAGCAAGGGAGTAGGGAGGGGGGACAATTACACTTGGGTACGGTATGTAACAAATGTGCCTAGTGTGAGTACACCCTAAATGAGCGAGAGTGGGGCGTGTGCATGATTGTTCTTCTATCCATAGCTAATCACTGCTGTGCTGCTACAGCTCCATGCAAGTTTTCATTGTAGAAAGAACTGCTTCAACAGATGAATGTAATATTATTCTTATTTTTTCATATAGACTTTAATTGATGTAATGACCACACTTCTTCATCTTCATCATTCGGCTGCTCCTGTCAGGGGTTACCACAGTGGATCATCTGTCCGCATATTGATTTGGCAAAATTTTACACCGGATGATCTTCCTGACTGTACTATCCCAATCAAATCTGCTTGAAAAGTTCTAGTTTATTTCGGATTAGTACTTTGTCACAGACTAAAGTTGAGCCTTGGCATAAGTGATACAAGGCAGGTTCAGCACCGAACACTTACAATATCATGAAGTTTCTGCTTTTTTTTTTTGCTCAAGTGACAGGGAATAATCAAAAGATGAGTAAGCAAATAGGGAACTTACATTATATAAGTGCATCAAGATCACTAAAATTTAAAGTAGGAATACAAAAAAATGATTCATTTAAAGCACTTCTTTTAAATTTGCTCTCTCATTTAGGGATTTTCACAATGAGCAATGTCAAATTACAATGCTGTAAACATAAGTAATAATGAGAATATTTTCAAATATAAGACACAAGAACACAAAGAGTTTGGGCAGAAACAAATAATATCTTACAATTTCAAGGTTTAATCAATGGGAAAGGTGGCAAACTAATCTACTAACACAATAGTCAGACCTCGAGAGTGTTCAATTAGCACTCACATAGTGTCACATCAATATAGTGTGGGGCTTTCAAAAACGTGTAATCCTGTGTGGAAACAGCAGCAGCAGCAGTGTGGTGAATACTCTGCACTCTGGCACTGAGCCGTCACCAACTTGTGTTGATTTAACACTGCACAGTTTACTGAACAAACAGATCTCTTGGAAAAAGAAGCCAGTCTTATTGTGTATTCTAAAAGGTGTAACACAGCAGGATGTACAAGCAGTTACAAAACACCAATAAGTACTGAGTAGCTCCGGGCAAGCTTGCTTTCCAGGAGATGAATGTGTCAAGACATGTTCTTTAAATTAAAGTCAAAAAATAGCCCCTGTTTAAAGGGCTTTCAGACACATGTGCAGCCAAATGTGGTTACTCAGCTACTTCCCTCCTTAGAAAAAAGCTACTATTGCATGTGTGGAGATGCAAAAATGGTTAAGTTACAGAAAAAGAAGCAAAACATAATTGGACCCCAGGAGCTAAATTCTATCCTGGCACGATCAGGGACAGGAAACCCGGAACCACTGAGCCACAGGCTTCCTGTATTTAGGGTTAAAAACTAATCTAACATACACATCTCTGAATGTGGGAGAAAACCTACACATACTGTAGGTACAGCGGGACAACTAAAGTACACGTTTGAATGTGATCAGGACAGGAGCTGAACCCAAGTGCCTGGAAATATTGGACAGTAGCACTAACCACTGACAGGAGTGCCTCAGCTCCCTGTGATCCTGCAGTTGGTAAGAAAAAGCTTAAGAAACAGAAGGCTCTGTATGAGGTATCGCTGCATTACTCTCATAACAATCGCATTGTGACTGGAAATGAACCATTTTATATTTTTTTTAAATCTCAAACCCACTTAATTGAAATGAGAGTCATGAAGGTGGGAGCCTAGTTGCGTGAGGCCAGATTAGGGCAAGGTACCTGTTTATTGCATTGCCTGATATAGGCATGATTTTTTTTATTATTATTATTATTTTTTTTAATTAGCTGAAATGTACAACACATGACACTATATTTGGTTTGTTCCTTCTTTATCAATTCTGTTATTCCCTACATTCAATCAGCTTTATGGTAATGTTTGAAAAGAAATACTCTTTTTCTGAACTCACTTTTTTATTAGAAGGCCGTAAAGAATTGATGCCTATGGTAACACTAGAACAGGGTACAAAAGGCCAAAAAAATATCCTAATTTATTAATTACCGTATATACTCATGGATAAGTTCTCCAGCGGATAAGTCGGGACTTGATTTTACCATATAATTTCTGGTATTTTATAATGTCAGTTATATAAGTTGAATGCGGAAAACTCACGCAAGGGTCCAAGGGTTTATGATATGCTAACTCCCACCTGAGAGAGCAACCAGGAAGCACACTGCCTTTTATTTCTATGTGGGTGCAGCAATGCGCTGTATCAGTGTGTGCTCCTAACCTCTCTCTCTCTATCTCTATTGTGCCCACGTGACCACAAGGTAATACCCCAACTATTCCGAAGCAACGTTTGCACTGATTTGTGCTTTTTGTATCTTACACCCTCATACACCTTTATCATAAAAGCTTCCCTAATCTACGATGGAGCGTACGATCAGAAGAAAATATGAAGCTGGTTTTCAATTAAACGTCACTGAAGTGGCGAAAGAAATTGGTAACTGCACTGCTGCAACAAAATTCCATGCGTCTGAGAAACTGACGCAAGATTGGAGGAGGCAAATAAGTGTTGCATTTTTGAACGGGCGTATAATTCGGTGTCTGATTTTATGATTGATTTGTTTGGTTTCAAGACCCGACTTATATGCAAGTATATATGGTATTTATTAATTGGCATATCTTTGGGATATTAGAGGAACCTGGAAGACCCATAGTCAGCATCTCGGTCCAAAATTAACACTAGTTCCTTGGAGGTATAAGTAAACAGCGTTAACCAAAGAGTCTAAATACTTTCAAACAACTGAAACACAAGATTAGTAGTGAAATAGCCTACAATTTTTTCCCCCAAACTACAAGACACTCAGCAACATCCTTAGTTTTGTTTCATTTTATATAGTAGTCATTACTCATAAATTTACATAACAAGCAATAAGCACTTTTTTTACAAAATACGTAAGTGACACATCAAGAAGTGAACCTACTTCCACTTACCCAGCAATGTATTGTGTTTATTACACTTCTCTACTCTTGCTTTCAAAAATCGCTTTAACAACGGAACATTTACTGTTAAAAAGCATCAAAAGTTTACAAAGGCTAAAGATAAGTGTGTTAACTTTCTTGTGGCAGTATGCTAACAGTTTCAGCTAACCAGTTCTTTATATTTAACATTAGCACACTTGGTTTTGACAGATATCTGTTTATTTTAATATAGAATAAATGAAGTACTATGATTATATTTGATAAATGTTTTTCTAGCGTCCAATAAACAAGCCAACGTGTTTGGTTATGGGAAGATCTGAGAATGTCCAGAGGAGGCCTACCTGATACATAAACTTACTACACAGTGACTAGGCCAAGGTCTCTGGAGCCAAGTGTTAGCACTAATAAGGGTAACAACACGGAGTGATCACAAAGGTGAATGAGGCAAAGCGATGAATTCATGTGAAATCCAAGATTTCACACAACGAAAAACTTTGTTGAAAGAAATCTTACACTGAGTCCACACTAACACAAATAAATGTGAAAACTCTGTTTCCACTAGAAAAACGTTTTGTGTCTACTACCACTTTCACATCATGTTCTAAAAGTTTATCACCCAAACTGGCATTCCAAAGAGTACTTTTTGGTAAGTAAATCAAAATGCTGAAAGAATGAGGATAAAAGGACTTATGGGGACAGACAATTAAAAGCAGCTGCTTTCACAAACAAGTATAAAGTTGTCAAAATTTTTGGAAAATATGGACCAGGGGTCCAGATAAATTTATCCTAATTAGCCTACAGAGTAGTCAGGCGGTCTGCACCTGCATATATGCAGACACTGGCGAGGTGCTATGCTCCTTCTCGCCCACTCAGGTCTGCCAGTGAACAGCGTCTGGTGATGCCATCTCTGTGGGGCATCAAGTCTCAATCCAGACTCTTCTCCTGTATGGTTCTGAGCTGGTGGAACAGGCTGCCCACCTCCATCCATACTGCTGACTATTTAAGAAATGATTGAAGACCCTTCTGTTATATAAATATCTGTCAAATTGACAAAGAAAGAAAAAAAAACTTTGGTCTGCACTACTTCACATTCTTGGTTAATTTGTTTGCTTTATTGATTATTGTCTATGATTGTAAATGCATGAGTTATTACATCGGTGATTCTCAATTGTCCCTAGTGTGTGCTTAGTGTGTGGGGTGTGTGTGTGTGTGTGCCCTGTGGTGGGCGGGCGTCCTGCCCAGGGTTTGTTTCCTGCCTTGTGCCCTGTGTTGGCTGAGATTGGCTCCAGCAGACCCCCATGACCCTGTAGTTAGGATATAACGGGTTGGATAATGGATGGATGGATGGATGGAGTTATTACATCTTTTCACTTGTGACAATCAACTTTTATTACCCGTCCTATTACACCTGCTGATCAAACAGGCCCTAGCCTAATGTTACTCAATTGTTTACCTCTTTGTAAGTCACTTTGGATAAAAGCCTCTGTCAAGCAAATAAATGGAAATGCAAAATGTATCCATTTTGGTCTGGACTGGGTCTCAGGTACAGCCTCTAGGGTGGGAAATTGCAAACCTTGACCCCTAAACTGTTTCTTATTCAGGTACAGTATTCATGGATAATTAACACTTACACACTGTCCATTTTTTAAATTATCCCTGAATGCCTAGTTTCCTCATACTCCAAGAATGTGTTGATGAATTTTATGCTTTGCTTTACCAGCCTTTGTGTCTGTTTCTGTCATGCCACCTCCACCCTGTTTTCACTATAAATTAATTTCTGTCATCTATAAACTGATCAATGCTCTCCACTTTAAACAATCAATTCTGGATCAGAACAATGAGCTGTAAAGGCTGACAAGTTGGAATTTCTCTGTACTCTGAGTGTGTGACAATCCTACTTCTACTACTATTACATAATGTTTTAGAAAAAAATGGCCGTAGTGCAGCAGCTAAATACAAATACTGTATTATAGGAAGAACTGATGGTATATTTAACAATATCAGTGCATGTATGTTTTGAAAGATGGCCATCTCCAGGTAGCATTTAGCCGAGTTGAGTGAAGCTTTTCTTCTCATGCTCTCACAAATTGCAAGCATGAGGTAGGAACTTGACCGACAGTCTGAATAAGAACATTAAAATAAATGTCTCCAATCAAAACTTTGCTGTTTTCAGGAATCATATACAGTTTACTACATATAACCAGTTATAATTACGATCTGATCGTGCATAATTTTTATTACTACAGAGTTCATCCTCATTGAAGGGTTAAACTTTTTTTTTTTGTTTTGCAACTCAAAGTATCCCTTAAGGGTGAACCTGTCAGGCTCTTTGAAAAATATCCAAGACTTATCTTGTGTTTGTAGTTCAGGAATGCAAGACCCATGAAGCGTGTTGCCCTGTTGAGACTCCAGGTATTGCTGAATAAGCTTGCGTGACAATGTTAAGATAGAGGCACAGGGAAGAAACGGAGTTCTAATTCTTAACTCCCTAGGCTGTCATGACTCAGGCTTGACACAGAAACCTGATTTGTGTTTACCACTGAATGTCACAGAGAGTGAAGTCAAAAATGGTCAGGACATCTCAAACGGGAATGTTAATGTAGAAACACTAAGAGGGATTACCTAGAAATTTCATTATCCACCTATAAATTATAAAAGCAAGTTGACAAATTATTACATTTTAAAACCTTTTCATAACCTGGATGGCTCTTTCATAGTGCTTTCTATTTAATGTTGACATCTTCTTTGGTTAAGTAAGAGAGAAATTCTTTTTTAACATATCTCAGGATCGCTAATAAACATTAGAATGTTGAAAATAGCCAAAAGAAACTTTGAGAGTGCCACATTTCAATCAGTAATATAACAGAAAGCCACTACCTCTCAATAACAAGGAATTTTGTCATTTAGGCTTTTTATTCTACTGTCCATTTTACACGAGAAAGTACATTCTTTGCAAGCAATTGCAAGAATTCTCTTATACTTGAACACTTCAAATTTACATTATTATTCAAACCCTTAAATATCCAGCTGCTGAGTAATACGTTTGCTGTCTATAAACCAGATATTATAGTGACAAATGATTTCCATTCCAAAAAATACTAGCAATTGCTGTGACGGTTGGTGTAGAAGAGAAACATTCTAATTGAAATCTCTGCTAATGATTGTATGAATGAAACTTCTAGCTCAAATATATTAATGTTAAAAATACAGCCTCTAGAAATGGTTTTTTGCTTCTTTGAAGTAATCATTACAAAATTAAGCTACTTTTCAATCTTGCCTTATTTAACATTTACGTTGCATGTGAGAGAGTGTATGGGGCTTATAGGCCACAGTTTCTCCATCGTTCATGAGGCTCCTTGAGCAATAGCAGACAAAGTAAAATTTAACAACTTCATTTTGCAAATCTATTCAAGCTAACATATTTTTAAATGGGCAACCTTTCTAGTTAAGTGCAGTAAAAGATGTCTAGTAACAAAGAAAATATGAAGATCACTTGCTTAACATAGGTAGCATTAGACCCGAGCATCACCTCAGCAACAGTATAGATGCATCTCGTGTTAAGACCCGAGGTTTACTTGGGCTGTAAAAGTGTCAACAGCATTAGTTCCATGCATTGTCTTGTGTAAACGTCAGGCCTGAGCATTACCCGAACAGTGGTGTAGGCGCAAAAGCAGTGATGACGAATTGAATGTGTCTTCAGGCAGTGAGATTGAAATGGTCAGTGAAGTGATTCTGGGAATTCGAAAAAGTGACACTCACATCACTCAAACATGTGCATTGTGCTGTTTATATTATTACTAGCTGTGTAAGCCAGCACGGGATCATAGAAACTATTGAAATCATCAGAAAAATAATTGAAATGTAGAGATGTCAGGTAACTGAAAGGAACTACCCTGGGCATCTCTCTCCTAGGAGGATTCGTTTTGCTGACGTGTTCACATCGCTTGTGCATTAATGGCGGGAGAAAAAGTAAAAGGGATAGCGTTTTGCCAATGTTGGAGTCAAAGCAACTGTGTCTTTCTTCTGAGATTTCGATTTGTTGACGTGCTGGCCTCGCTTGTGTTATTAGCGGCTAAGCGATTTTTCTGTTTCCTCAGAGGTGAAGCTCTTACCCCGACTGCACCTCTCACTTCCGGGCCAGATAGACGCACACACGTTCACGTGTAGACATTTATATGTAAGATTATTATTCATTATTATTATTTGAATCATTATTACACCCTCTACACTTCTGACTTAGTGCTTTTAGCGTTTTCCATGTTTTATAGCACAAAGATGAGATTTAATCAAAATATTATTTTCAAGCTAAGAAAATGCAATGCCTTTTATATGTTTTTTTGAGAAAAAATGTAACGCTAAGGAAGTTAATAGATATATCAAAACATTTCAAATGTGCCAGAACTGATGTGTATCATTTGTGCCAAATGGGAGACATTTTTAGAGCTATTCACCCTTCTAAGTATTAAATGCTCACCTGGTTTGTCCATCCTCACTACTTATAGAATGGTGGGGTTTTCAACCTGGCACCCAGCTCTGTGATGATGTTTGTTTTGTACCAGTGAAGCTTCCTACGTTAAGAGTGACGACATTCTGAGCAGAGATGAGTGTATCAAAATTGAAGTCCAAGCCATCAGCATCCATCAGCTCATTTCTGATAATTGAGTCCATGTCACACTCAAGACTGCCACTGAAGATGTCCAGGTCCAAGTCACTAGGAAACTTCTCCTGATTCATGGAAGGATGGTTAATTCCACCACTGATGATGCTGGAGTCTGAAAGGCCAATTTGCATAGATTGATTACCACCACTGGGGGACTGCAGGTGGTGCTTGACAGAAATCAAATTGTTGGTTTCATTCATCAAGCTGATCCCCCCATTGACTAAATTGCTGTGGCCGCTCCCTCCTCTCATTGGCGAACTCTGAGACTGGGGCTGGTGATGCAAGCTGCCATGATTAACTGGGCTTCCTTGGTTGGACTGAGTAGCGGCAAAAGACATCATTGGATCACTCCGAAGCATGACATTGCGACGGGCGTTTTGTGATGAAACAGCACTGCTGGCTTGGGACATAAGGGGGTCTGACTGTGTCATCATTACGTCACTGTGACTAAGGGAGTCAGAGCTTAGTAAATCCTGAAGAGTCTGGTTACCAAAGTGGGAAATGCAGGAGAAGGTTGTTTGCTTGTTTTCCTGTATTGTCTGCATGGGTGACTGGCGCAAAGTGGATAGAGGCGAGGGTCCAAAGATAGAATTACTGAAACTGCTGGAAGATGAACCCAGACCAGTGGTTTTGGAGCCACAAGTAAAGCTGGAACTTCTCTGCATCAGCCCTCCGCTCCCATTGCTACTATTGCTGCCTGCTGGAGAGGACTGCTGAGGTGGAGTCAAGCTGATATTGTCCAGAAGGTCATCCATAATGTTCTCTGTAAGTCCATCGTTAAGATTCATTGTGCCAGCCAAATCTGTCAACCTAGGAAGTTCCCCGGGGCATGGCTTACTGACGGATGGAGACAGACTGTTGGGGCTGGAATACAACATTGGAGAAAGAGGTGAGTCATCGTCAGGAACCTCATCCAGCTCAGTATTGGCTAAAATTGGTGAAAGACGTCCACTAATAGTGCTTGCATTAGAGTTGGTGCGTGAGCGGAAGTCAGACCAAGCATCTAGCTCATCACTGCTGCGTGACGTGGGGCTGCCAGGCCACTTGGACAGTTGACTGGTTGGGCTCTCAGCACCTCCTTCCTGAGCTGACTGCAGAGATGCCTTCTTCTTTGTTGCTCGTCCGCGACTTTTAGTGTATTTGTTGCTATTGTCCATTGAAACAGCCCGCCGGCGTGGAGCTTTTCCACCCTTCCCTCCATCTGGGTTGATCATCCACCAGGAGCTTTTCCCCGTGCCTTCATTCTGCACCCGAATAAATCGGCTGTGCAAGGACAGATTGTGTCGAATGGAGTTCTAGTGAGAAAAGAAAAAAAAAAAAGGGGTTATTAAGCAAACTGGTATTTTATTATAAGCATTACATAATAATAAACAATTCACTTAATCCAATTCAGGGTAGCTGGATCCTGCTGTGGTAACATTGGGTGCAAGACAGGAATCAATTCATGGATAGGATGACACTCCAATGCAGGCCTCACACAACATACACCCATTCACATACTTTCACACAGAAACAAGAAATGTTTCTTTAAGGGCTGGATAAACTTAAAGTGATAAAATTGCTTTTGTAAAGGGGAAATAGTAGTGTTTTTAATAGCAAAAACTACTCTTTTATACGTAAGCTTTGATAAAATCATGGAGTGAAACAATGTAGCCATTTTCATATAAATCACCAGAAAAGACCAAATTGTTGCTGATCTATTAATGAATTGGGGGAAGAACAGAACTCCCAAGAATGAAGGCAGCATCATTCGAAAAGCTGTGCTTACTTAGCCAGTCTGCACCCTAACCGTCACGCTGATTCTTGTGTTTCTGAGTTCATCCCCAAACGCAATGCTAGCCCAGTGACATCACGGATCTGCTCTTTCCTGCCGCCGATTTATCACAAAAACAGCTGCAGCGTTTCACGCTGTGATTTTTTTTCCAAAGCTCCTACATGAAAGAGTATTTCTCTCCTAATAGACACAAAATCATGACTGTCCCCCTTTAAAAATGATTTTTATATTATTCTGTTTGCCGCACACCAAGTTATTCTAAAAAACTATTCATCTGTCTGTTCCTTCTGTAATCACCTTATCTAGTCAGCGTTGCAGAATTCACTGTGGAAAACAAGATGCTAAACAGGATGGCGGCATACCACAGACCACGCGTACAAACAAATATGTTCAGGTTGTCCAGCACATCATTCATTAAGCAAGAAACAAGATGGAATAAACATATCCCTGCATTTTCTGAAGATGTTTAATGTGATCAACCCAAGAAAAAACTATCTAGAGGTATGTATCCCTGATCAAATACATGCCCTCTGAAATCCTGTTAAAAATCCGCCACCACGTCTGGACGGCCTGCAGCTCAACCCGGCCGGGACACCCCTGGAATGGAAGGATGGGGGAAAGCAGCTACTTGCCGACACTGCCTCCCCCAAAATGCTAGATGGCAGGTCCCTCTGGAGTGTAGCGGTGCCCTACATTCCCACAGGACATCCTGGGACTTGGAGTTCAGTTTCTCAGCCCTGTTGGGTGCCACCAAGGGGAGCTGTTGAAGAACCTGGGGATTCATACTTTCCTCATAGTCCAGAAGCATAAGGTAGTCACGAGGACGGAAACCGAGAAGTACTTCCGGGCTGAAGAAAATGTCAGTTCTTCATTAGACCCAGAAGTGCTAGCCAGTCACATGCTCAGAAGGACAGAAGTACTTCCGGGTCAAGGACTATTTAAAGTGCCATCTAGTGTTGCACTCTGTATGGAGTGTCTGAGAGGAGGAAACCATTCTTATATCAAAAAATGAGAAGGTTGTTCAAAACAACATGCATTTTCAGTTCAAACCCTGAAACATTTGACTTTATTACGTGTCAGCAGATAATTATATAACAGCAAATATGCCAAGTGTCAAGTTGACAATAGGAGAGAAGATGTTAGCCCCTAACTGCAGGAAAATGCCTTTGGAGTTTGACAGCCCTACTGTTTATTTCTAGATAACAAAAACAAAAGAGGAGGAATCTAGTAATAGGTTACCTTTCATATTTCAAAATGGACATATAAAATATGACAACATTTTTGAACTACTAAAAAGAAAACTGAAGACAACACACATTACAGTAGCTCTTACATCCACAGAATGGGATGGCCTGTGTTTATAAGTTATTTAAGACAGCCTCGAATATTAAATGGGTTTCTTTAGGGAGTATTAGTTTAGTTAAACTAATTAAGTTTAGTTAGACATTTGTACAAGTAAAAAATATAAAAAAGTTTAGGCAGCACTTTAGGTGTGTCTATTAGTCAACTACTGCTGTGTAAAAAAGCCCCAACAAAGGATGTTTATAGGGTTATTATTTTCATGTGTACAGAGTACAGTGAAATTCTTACTTCAATGTGCTAATCGACATGCAACATACAACATGTCAGTGGAGTTACTAAAACCTACAAAGGGCCAAATACTACAGGCTACCTGCAGTCTGCATGTAGTACTCACTTGCTATCATGTAACAATACCTCACAGAAGGTTTGTTTCTGTTAAACAGCAATACATGGCTAAAAGATGAACTACAGCAGATCGTAATGTAACTATTTAAAAGTGTGTTACCAAAAGCCATACTGGCACTAACTTTCGAGTTCGTTATAATGAATCAAAATGACAAAACAGAAGATTTTTCCTTGTCTGCGTAAGATTGCATAAGATTGGGGTAAAACTGGGATAAAATGGAAAGGGTTAGAAAAATCATACAGTGTATTTCTGTGTATCGAAGATCAAAAAGCAGGATGAAATTGCAGCAATGTTATGGTCAGGTCAGGTTGGGGAGAATGCACTGGTACAGCATGCTGCCGCACCCACCGCATGATAAAACAGCTTGGGATCCTGGTTGGCAACCCCATAGGCAGACTCGCGGTCCAGTTTCCACCTACTGAAAATGACCCTCTATCTGCCATAGCCAAGTGTTATGTGGGTGACCCCTTGGCCTAGTTCCAGCCACTCAGGTCCCCAACAATGAGGATCTTACGAGATGGATCACTCTCTGGGAATCGCACCACATGGCCGTAGTGCCGCAACTGAAACGCCCTCACAATGCAGGTAATATGCCTCATTCAGGACTCCATGAGCAACCACTCATTCGACAGAAAGTCAAACCAGTGTTTCCCAAGGATTCTCCAAAGAGACACAGAACCAAAGGAGTCCAGCCTTCATCTCAGGTCACTGGATAGCGTTCATGACTCCCAACCCTATAGCAAGACAGGAAGCACCAGGACTCTAAATACTTGGACCTTCGTCCTTTTGCATAAATATCTAGAGCACCACATACCCCTTTCCGGTGACCTCATGACCTACCATGCTCCCCCAAACTGTAAAGTCACCAGATATATGAATGTCGCTGCTGAGATAATAGCACAAATCAAATGACCAAAATTAAAATGATCAACCTGCAACTTAGAACTTACGGCTTTATGGGCCTTCACTGACTGTCAGATGTTATTGTGTGAGGAGTTTTGGCCCACAAAGCCCTGGTTGCTTGGCTTAGTCCACAGAGGGCAGCAGTAGGTGCAGGTTTTCCACTGCAGTCAGTTTTAACTGAAGTTAACGTGTTTGTGTTTTCATTTTATTCCTCAGTTTAGACGTTTTACTTCCTCCATTCCAGGTTGTTCTCAATTATTTTAGTTCATACAACTGTATTCTTCCCTTTCAGTGCTCATGTTATTCTAATTCTAAACAACTTTAAAAGAAATGAGCTGTGTTACAGTAAAATAGTTGAATTTGGTGACATGCACTGAATCCTACAGAGAAACTGCATCTGATCAGCCACTCACACCGGAGGGTGTTCAATGCTAATTATTTGCAGTTTAGAAATGGAATAATATTAAAATATTAATTAACTCAAAAGAGAATAAAAGGATCTATGTAGACCAAATTATTGCAGTCTTAATATAAATTTTCCCCAAGTTTCATGTCTCTATGTGATTCAGACTAACAATGAACTTCAATTACAATGAAAAATTATGCTCAGATTGGTTATAATGGAGGCCCTCCATGAAACAAATTATTAGCAGCCAACCTGATCACACCTCTGACACGCTTTCATCCATGAATCCTTCAAGCCCTTTGCACCTTTTTAATATTAAGTTTGACTCCTTAGGTTCATCAGTGTGGGCTTTACACCAGAAAATGGTGACTTGTCATAAGATGGAGACGGAGAGGGAACTCATTCCCTCTTTAGGTAAAACTCAAGTTAAAAAAATCTCTTTAAAGCTGTTTGACTTGAAGATCAGTGTCACATAAGGCATTATGAATATATACATTACTAGATGTGTTACCTGTTTTCGCCCAGGAAATTTATAAGTTAAGGCGCCTCAGTTACAGTGCCATTGGTCAATTGGATGTATCAGAAGTCCTACAATATGTAAATAGTTTTCTGTACATAATATATCTTTTTTACCAGGGGTAACATTATTAGTTCACTAGAGCTGCTTACTGTTGAACAAGCGACACACAGTCCTCAGTGAAGCTGCAATAGAACTAATGTTATAATAATGATACAAAGGTGATTTAAAGTTAGTTCATTCAAAGCTATAAACTATCCTGACATCAAAGCTTAAAATTAGTACAGTCTCGGTATACAATGTTTTTGTCTACCAACAACAAAAAACAAAAGTTACTAATTACTTTGACGTAAAAGCACCATCCTTTTCTCTTCTTATCACATTCTGAAAAACAGCATCTCCATCAGCTATAGAAAAAAATGTGCTTCACTCTGTTCAAAAGTGGCTTGGCTCCAACAGCCAATTTGCAATGTTCTATTTTATTTTGCTATTTCCTCTTTGTTTTTTTTAACTTCAAAAAGTGCTTAACCCTGATCGTTGATTGGTATTCAAACATAATGACGATGTGCTGGTGGACAACAGTGTTGGCTTTTTCAAAAATACAAGGCTATTCAATGATATAAAATTAGTGTAATCAGTTTAACTTAGATTTATTGTCCTGTGTGACACTCCCCCGGTGTGGCTAAGTGATCAACAACACTTAGTAATATATTTTACAGGTTTCAAACTGCACTTGATTAACTAAGGGGATCCCCATCTCCCCCCTTCTAATGATGCTCAATTCATGAAGGGGGAACCCCCCCCACTCTTGAAATGCTGTCTATATGGTGGTCAAGGAATTTAAGAAGGTAAAACTGGGTTCCAAGGCCACAAAGGTTGAGAAACACTACAATCCAGTGAGAAAATGAAATTCTGTGTTTTTTTTTTCCAAATATTTTATTGATTTTATTTGAAGCAAATAACAATCTATAACAATCTAATCAAGTCAAATTTAACAAAATTCAGCAACCAATCTGATACAAATTGTTATCCCAAAGAGTTTGAGGGAAAAAACACTTCAGTTGCTTCCTTTGATGACATACTGCATTTATTGATGCTCTTATTTAAACTTTATGAGCACTGATGGAATCTTCTGGAGGAATACACTGACTGATGGGAATTGTAGTCCCCGCTTTGGTATTTGCATAAGATTGTACTTTAGATGAAGTGGGGAGGGGTAATATATATTAAATATCTTTTCTTACTGGATCAGCGCTGTGCGAAACTGACTGTGGTCACAGCCACAGTGCCTGGCAAGAACTTGCTAAACACACCTTCTTCGTGCTACGGCAAACTTTGCTCCTTTCACTTCGCTACTAGAGACAATCTCCATTTGCATAACACCCCTCCTCCTTTACTCCGTGTGGCAAAATGGGAGATGCAGTGTGCTAGACTGTCCCACTCACTACTGCATTATTAATGAAAAATAAAAATATGCGTCGTCCAATTCTCGTTTTTCTACAACGTCACTAAATTTCAATCAAATCTGTCAAGACACTGTTTAGATTTTAGGGTATTTAGTTTTTCTGTAGTGTTTCTTTACCCCTAAATATTGTTATATCGAAATGTATGTTCTTAGTGACTAGTACAATAGATTTACCATTCTGCCAAATGTTAACTTTTTGGCTAAACGAAAAATAGTATTTTTGTAGATAAGTGACTCAGTCAACTATGCAATTTCTGTATATAGATTTCCATTTAGTACGGTGTGTATCTGGCCTGACTGTAATACATGCAAAACTTGAGCACACTTTGTGACATTGGTTTCCAGTTCCTAATTCAAATCCAAAATAAAGAATGAATTTAGTGTGCAACACTGCTATACAATGAGCCTAAATTCTCTGAGAAATGTGACAAGTCTTAGAGAGTTCTAAAGGAGTAAGAAAACCAGTCAAGTTAAATAGGTACGGTCAGCCTATTTTTTATCTTGTAATGTTAATAATTACCTTGAAAGATGTCTTGATTACTTATTTATTAAATTAAGAGTGAATAATAAATACGTTCAATTTCCTCCAACATCCTGTGTTTGAGATTCATCAGAGGCTCAGCTCTCCGCTACCAGAGAAACCATTTTGAGCAAGCTGCTGTTTTTTAACATGGAACTCTCATATGTGGGTTATGACCAAGAAGGAAAATGTAAGGATTTGAATCCTTTAAATTTAAACAAATGAAGTTTCAGAGTTAAGATGATAGAGGCATTTAAAACTATGAAGGAAACTGGAAGGGTGGATGCCAGCTGTTATTTTGAAATGTGTTCTTCAACAAGAACGCAGGGGCACAGATAAAAGCAGGTGTAAATGCGTATATTAAAAGAAATATTAAAGAAATGTTAACATATAGAAACACAGAATATTTGAATATATGGCAGAATATTTCCAATTTCCACTTCATATTTTTGAAGCATAAAAAAATTATAATGGGTAGCACAGTCATTACTACAGCTGCTGCCTTATGGATCTACCATCTTGGGTTTGAATTCTGTACCAATCATTATCTGTTCCCACATTCTCCAAAATGTGTGTGTTAGGTTAACTGGTGATGTCTGATGGGCCTCTGTGTACGTGTGAGTGTAGGTAAGCGCATGTGTGGGCCTTGCGATGGGCTGGTGCCCTGTCCTTGGCTCGTTCCTGCCTTACACACATGCATTAGGCTGAATGGCTTGGTCTTGTAACTGCTATTATGAAGATATTAGATGAAATTAATAAAAAGTTGAATTTTAATTTATTATAGGTACTCCTTCTGGAATAATCATGAAACAGTTAAAGAAAACTTGAAGATCTAGTGTAGTACTTCTTTTTCCGTAAAGAGGTGTCATGGTTGATTTAACCTTCTCCTGCTAGGCCCACTGGGAGCACAGAAATGACTCCTAACACCACACAGTTTGCTTGTCTCTCTCCTTCATACATTAGATGACAATCTGATATGCATGACATTCCCAAGTCTTACAAGTGGACATCCCCACCTAGGAAGGAATAGATGGGCTACCACTTGTGTTAGCACCTATTACAAGATCATGAAATGAGTTTAGATGGAAGAAGATGCAATTACTACGAAAAGTATCTCCATCTAAGAGGCTTCTTTAGACACTCAAGATGGAGGACTGGAAATAAGATCCCAGGTTTAAGTATTTAAAATTGACTTTTCTTAGATGAAGCTAATTTTTCTACTATAAGTAAATATAACCATCATGACTAAATATTTCTGTTATTCCTGACTCTAATGTGAGCCTTTGAGCAGAGACAAAGTACACATGCATCGCAGCAATTTGGTGCACCATTTTCTGAACTCACTTGTCCTGCTCAAGGGACAAACCACTGCCTAACCCAAAAACAAATGGATGCCTGTCCAGCACAAGGGACAAAACTCCATATACCAAAGCAGACTGGAAAAGCCCATTTTATTGACACGGAATATTTTGACTCTAGGAGCAGAAACCCAAAAAGACTTGGCAGAAATGGGACTGAAAGTCCTATAAAGTATACACCTTTATGCCACTCTTTGTATGTTGTATGTCTTAGTGATCACCGGTCAAGAAATTCAATGATTAGTTTACTTTTTCAAGCCACAGTATAATGTAAATTTAAACAAAAATTAAAACAAAAGGATCTGGATTAACACTTTTCAAACTGGGCATCATGGTGGTGCAGTGGTAGTGCTGCTGCCTTGTAGTAAGGAGACCAGGTTTTGCAACCAGGGCCCTCTCTAAGTATGCATGTTCTCCCTGTGTCTGTGTGGGTTTCCTCCAGGTGCTCCAGTTTCCTCCCACAGTCCAAAGACATGCACTTTAGGTGAATTGGCGATGCTCAATTAGGCCTAGTGTGTGTTGTATGGGTGTTTGCCCTGTGATGGACCTGCGCCCTGTCCACCATTTGTTCCTACCTTGTGCCCTATGCTCTATCACCAGCAGACCCCCATGACCCTCTTCAGGACTAAGCGGGTAACAGAATGACTGACTGACTGACTTTTCAAATGATTGTTCTCCGAGTAAGTTCAAGTTTGTCCTGTTTGGTGAGTTCTACAAATGGTTTCAGAAGCACAGGGGTTAAAAGATTTTGTCTGTTACAAAGAAAATAAAAAACAGGTTCTTTCACTTACTAACAGAAGGTTATACGGTGAAGCAAGAACTGAGAACTGCAAAAGTATGCAAATTTATGGAAACAGAAACCAGCCAGCATGTGCCAAAAATAACTTTAATAATAACAGTATGATGGTGATGTAACACCAGGGCTATATCTAGATGACTATTTCGTTTTCATGATTTAAGATGCTGTAGGGAAATAAGATTTTTTTTTTCAAACCAAAGGCCTAGTTGTCATGTTTTGCCACAGTGGCAACTTTACTAGATCAGTCTGCACCTCTTTTTATGGTTGGCATTCAAGGAAAGTGTGAATGTCTAAGTAAAGCTGATTTCCATTAGGTTGCTAACCACAGATCCCTATTCCCACTGTTACTGTAACTGTAAACATTACTTTTTTAATTTTATGAATGTGAATGAAACTGCCTGTACACATGCAGATCTATTCAATGATAGAGACTGTTTTCAATTACCTCATAGCTTTGATACTGTGACATTGCTATACTACACCTACTCAAAAACATCAAACCACCATTATTAGTTTGGTCAGTGCTGGCCAGACATTGTGCCTGAAGAGGACAAAGTTAATAACCACAACTGGATGTGAGGGGCACATATGCATGCATACACAATGATGCTGGTGTACCCCCTCTACATTTTAGAATGATGGGGAGAAACCTGGAAAAGAAAATGTAATATGGAACATCATGATAAAGGGGTTTTCATACATGCATGTCTGTCTTATTTCTGTATGAGGTTTTTGTTCACGCACTCTAGTTTTACCGGACAAATCCAGATTATGCGCATCTTAAGGTTTAATGGTGGCCACATTTGAATAAGTGTGGCTGTGGTTATGAGTGGCATGTCTTCCCAGGTTAGTTCCTGTTTTGGGCCCAGTGCCACCGGAATAGACTTTCTGTTGTCTCAGTGCTGCATGAAGCTGGGTTCAGATTGTGATGTGGTGATAACCTGTGTAGAGTCTGCACATTTTTTGCACCTTGATTTATGACCAGATCAAACCATATACTTGTTAGATGACTACACTAAACTGCTCTGATAAAAGTGTTTCCAGTGATAAAATGGTGAATTAGTCATTGCCTTAATCCACTGATGTCTGTACACTTACAACTCAACAGGAGGAATCTAGAAATGCATGGATTCCATAGTCCCTATGTCTTATTAAAATAATATTTTAAAATGCTACAACAAAGTCCAACACCCCTGATAAAATCTCATTCAGAAAATGACTAATTGCAAGCTGAAATGTAAAAAATGGCATTGTTTTTCATGTTTCTGGGTGCTAGCAACTTCACCTTTGTTCCCTTATGAAACACTGAACAGTGTCATCTCCAGGCAGAGGAGTAGCTTCAGCGACAGACTGCTGTCACTGCCCTGCTCCACTGACAGACTGAGGAGATCGTTCCTACCCCACACTTCAATTCCACCCGGGGGAGTAAATGCTAACATTACTCAAAGTTATTGTCTGCTTTTACATGCATTTTTAGTACGATTTAATTTAATATTGTTTTTTTGTATCAGTATACTGCTGCTGGATTATGTGAATTTCCCCTTGGGATTAATAAAGTATCTATCTATCTTATGCCTTTTTAACTTTGCATGTCAAGAATAGACTTTCACTTGTGGTATCTCAGTGGATTATTGTTTTGGAGTCATGCTTGTGCTCTTGGTAAATATGTCAGATAAACTATCTCACTGTTTTACCTCAAATGTTCCTTCTGTTTCTGGCTTTTACTTATTTGAACTGAACATCACGGTTACAATATGGGAACTGTTGAGATGGAGACAAATCTCTCATTAAACCTCCCTGGATACTGTATGCCAAAAGAAAGCCAAATCCATTAGCCGGCTGTTGTTTGTATGAAGTTTGTACATTCTTCCTATGTCTGTGAGTTTTCTCTCTGTGTCTTATTTTCTGAAACCTGCTGAAGAAAATCTACATTTGCAAATTGACCCTGTGAGTGTAGATGTCTGAGTGAATTTGCCCTGTGATGGAGTGGCACCCTGTTCAGGGCTGGTTCCTACATTATAGCTGATGATTCCTGAAGTAGATTAAGTGGGTTTGAGAATGTTATGTTAATCCATCTCTCAAATATTGAATATACAGTATGCTGTGGTAATAAAGCGTGAGATTTGGAATAGCAGGGTTGGGTGAATGGATGGATTCAGAAAAAGATAGATAGATAGATAGATAGATACATAGATAGATAGATAGATAGATAGATAGATAGATAGTCCAGTCTAGTCAATTTTATGGCACTCATTTAAAACAAGAGCAGTTGACCAAAGTGCTGTACAGTTTACATAAATAAACAAATAAATATATGGATACAGTAAACAAAAATATATACCAAAATATATAAGTAAATTAAAAACATTACTCTCATCCAAGTTTAAAAAGCAAAGGAAAAAGACTGGATTTAAAAATATCCAAAGTTGTTGCTGACCTAATATAAAAGGGTCCACTGTTCCACAGCTTAGGGGCAACTACTCTGAAGGCAGGGCTCCCTCTGAGCTTAAGTCTAAATCTCGTGATGACCACTAACTTCTGGTCAGATGACCTAAGTGATTGCATTAAACAGTAAGGGTGTAAGAGGTCAGTGAGATAAGAGGGGGCTAAACCATTCAGTGACTAAAAAACAAACAATAACATTTTTAAACTCAATCCTGCAGTGAAGAGAAGAGAAGCTACAATTGGTCAGATGTGGTTATAATTATGTGTGCCTAGTAGGATCCTGGCCGCAGTTTTCTGGACTAGTTGAAGACAAAAATTGGGATGACTGGATAACTCCAGTGTATAATGAGTTGCAACCTGAGTTATAACCTGAGATGAGACAAAGGCATGAATTAGTTTTAGAAAACCATCTGCAGAAAGAAAAGGCTGGTCTTTAGCTAATACCCTGAGCTGACAGAAACAGGATTTACCAACAGAAGTTGTCAGAGGGCCAAGGTCACTTGCAAGAGCACAAGTAAGATCAGAAGGTCTAAAGCACACAATCTCTGTTTTTTTGTCATTTAAACTAAGAAAATCTTATGACATCCATATTTTAATAACTTTCAGGCATTCCAATAAGGTTTTTAAAGGAACTTGTTTTGCTTTGTTTAAGTGGAAGATATATGTGTGTATCATCTGCGTAGCAATGAAAAGAAATATTATGTTTTTTAAAAATGGATCCTAAGGGCAACATGTATAGTGAAAAAAAAACAGGCCCAAAGAAATCCTTGAGGGACTCCACAGGTTCAGAGGAGCCAAGGAAGAAAAGAAACTGCCCAGGCTGACTGAAAAATTTCTCCCTGTTAGGTATGACCTGAACCATTCCAAAGAGGTTCTTTGGATACCCACATACAGCTCAAGACGGGCAATAAGGATGTCATAATCAGCTGAATCTTATGTGACAGAAGGAAGGACGGACGGACAGACAGATAGACATTTGTCACATATACACCCTAACTTGACTTCCCCTGTATATCTGTTCTGAGGCTTATAAGAACAGGATGGCCATGCAGCCTAAACAGAATGACTAAGTATGACCGTATAAGAGTGACTGTGCATTTTGGTATACTACTTTCTTAAGAAAAAGTGAAAAAGCTTAAAGTGCAATATTCTATCTAAAAAAGATTTCACAATTTGTTTCCTTGTACTCTCATTACAAAGTGGTCCACTGTTAAAAATGAGTCTTTTCAGACATGCTATATATGTTCAGAAAAGACTGAAAAGGCTTAAAAAGCAAAGCAGATTATAAAATCATGGAAAGCTCAATAATCGTAAAAAATGGTCTGATACCTAGAGGCTTAAACGCTAAAGGCAAATATATGAACTTCAAAAGATAAACATTGGGTTAAAACTTACTATAACCTTAAAGTACAGCAGATACATTATGCTTTTGAATATAAGATGACACCACTGACATAAATCATCCCTTGCCTGGGTGCTAAACTTTGATGTCCCAACACCAATATTTCCAAAGACTTAATTTTAATGTACTTTTATTTGTAATGTTGGGACTAATCTGATCTTAAGTGAACTTACTCAAACATGTTTAAGACTGAGGATATATTGCTGTGGATACTTAAGTTTCAGTTATGAAGCTCCATATTTTTGATTTCTCCCATTCCATGACAGTAGTCAAGCTAATACTTGGTATTTATCGGTTGTGTTTACAGCTTTGGTGAAACGTAACTCATAATTGTATTTTTAACAGCAATCAAAAATATATCTTCACATATTATCAGGACATGCTTTTGCATTACAGGGTCCCTGTGAGCCAGACCCCCACTTTGACCCCAGTCCTGGTGAAGGTGAAGTTGAAATAAGAGTCCAAAATGAACCTAACCAACTGCATTACCTGTTAAAACCTACATAGAATACCAAAACCTGTCCAGGAATCCAACACAAGACCCCAAGTAAAGACTATATTGTTTTATTCCTCTCTCACAGAAAACACTTTTCTCAAAAGTCTTTACTCAATATATGAATAACAACATGCAGAAATGCATGCAAAAATATCAGAAGGCTTTGCTTTATTGCTGTTTTAAGAATACAGAAAGTGGGACATTTTGTAAGCAGTAGAAACACCTTCTCTCCAATAAGATGTGTTTCATTAAGTAATACCAGTAGGTTAAATTACCCAATATTTCATATAACAGATTCTTAGAACTGGCAGGGTCTTTGATTCAACAGCACAAGTCAATTGTTTGTTGTTATGCCTCGATTACTGTTTTGGTGAAGAAGTTGATCTTGACAGCACTTAATGCCCATTGGTGTCCAGTATTTGGAAGCAAGAGGAATTCTGCTGGATTAAAATTACTGATATCCAACTCCATGTCATTGTCTTTGGTCAGGGCTGAATAAGATCTACTGTGGTTCCATTAGCCCGTCAAAATTTTTTTTTTTGTTTTATGGTGCTCTATTTATATTAATGCTAACATCAATGGTTTACTGGTATGTCCTTGTTAAATGTGGCACCTTCAGGCAAAACGGAGGTTGAAATGAGAATTATCATCCAAAGTCCTGTCATTCAGTCAAAACTGGCTACTTTGTAATATATATATATATATATCCTATATTCAGTACACTGCGGTGGGTTGGCACCCTGCCCTGGATTGGTTCCTGCCTTGTGCCCTGTGTTGGCTGGGATTGGCTCCAGCAGACCCCCGTGACCCTGTGTTCAGATTCAGCGGGTTGGAAAATGGATGGATGGATGGATATTCAGTGCATTTCCAGATGTGTTTCCCATTGATAGTTTTCTCCTTTCTGAATGTGTAGCCTTCGACTACGAGTAGATCTGCACCTTTGTTGCTCTTCATATATTCCAGAGCCATTTAAACTAAATTATCTATGAACGCCTTTATTCGCCGCGCTCAATTGAGGTCTCCCTTTTGAAGCTGGCCTTTTTGTGCGCGCCCTTATTGAATTGAGCCCCGCTAGCCTGCAGAAACCTGGTAAACTAAGGTAAGGTTATCTATACGCATGCACATGAACAAAAAGCTGTGCAGGCTTGGAATGGCTGGTAATCAGTACACTGTAAATTAAACACTAAAGTTTCAATTGATGAAACTATCAATGTCAACAGGGACACACGCAATCATAGCGGCAAGCGCTGCCCTGTGTTTCTTTAAACAAAAACTGTTCAATTGGCAATTCTGACTGTGAGTCCCTTGGAGTCACATTGTGACAACACTTTTCTTGTTTAAACGGTTCCTATATTGCAATTAAGTGGTCAAAGCAATCCCTCGAAAGGAGAAGTAAAGCGCTATTATCTCAATAAAAATCTTATATCGACTGAAAAATGGCATGTTGCTTGCCGAAGTAATTTTTCCCTAAACAATAAAATATAACAACTATTTACATAGCATTTATATTGTTTAAGGTATTATAAGTACTCTAGGGATAAAATTAAAGTATATAGGAGGACATGCTCGAGTTACATACAAATACTACAACATTTTTTATAAGGGACTGGAGCATCCACAGGTTTTGGTATCCCCTGTCGATAAGGAGGAACGGCTACACAGAAAAAAATGAAAGTTTCAGGTGTCATAAGCAAATTTGAAAGAAAAGAAAAATCAACGATAAAAGAATGAGTAGAAAAACTTGAATAATAGAAAGGCAGTTAAAAATGCATTGGTCAGATAATCGTTTTATCTCACCTACAGTCTAGTTGAGAGGTTTGGGAGCCTATTGTGGCAAAAAATCGACTACGGCAACAGGCAAATCAAAATGGGAGTCCAGCACTTTGGGTCAAAAGGATAATTAAAGAAGCGACCACAAGCTTCTGCACTAGGGAAAAATATCACAGGAACAAAAGATAAATTCAGCGAAAGCAACACAGAATCGAACTACAATGAAATTACAGGAGGGGGCTAAATTCTGTGCTACTGTACCACCCTTGCTTCCATGTTCACTAGTGTTTTTAAGATATTTTATTACCACCAACAAAGTATGCCACATAATAATACAAAGCAGCTAAATAAATGAGTGTAACATCGCCTTCCAAAGACAATTTGAGCAAGCAGTTAGAGATTATCTTATTAAACACGTCTTGTAATTACAACTAGGGAAATGGTGGATTGAAAGAAAAACAAACACTACATTGGGCTAAGCTCATGTTTGTGCATGTTCATTAAAAAACGTGTAAATTGATAGATGGCGGGCACTAGCCACAAATGCTAATGATACCCGAGTGCTGGCACCTGTCATAACCTGTCTTTTTCTTAATAAGTCGAGGCGCTGCTTTCACTCCTTTTAAGTTCTGTAATGCAGCTACAGAGGTCTGCTTTGGTAAAAAGCTAATAAAGAGGAATCATTTGCAGTCATGCAAATTAAAGAGATAGTCCTTGTGGCAGCAAACACTTTTCCCTCATCGTGACTTAGACATCCCCATCTGCCTAATTAGAGGCTTGTCAATGTCGAGAATACATGTTGGTGGAATTTGGGGGTTTAAAACTGAATCATTACAAAATTGTATAATGACAAAAGGGGCATCTACATTATCCACTATGACAGAAGGTATATTACATCAAGCAATGCTGGCAGGTTATTTAGAGCATATTCATTAATGATAGTAAGGAATTATGTTACATGTACCAGGGAAAATTATATAAAAAAAAACAAATACACAGTAGAAAGGTATACTTTTATAAAAAGCCATTACTGTTTTCACAGATGTATCACACAAAAACCCTCTTTACTGTGCAGAAAGAAACTGCAGTAAGCAAAAATTTCTTCACATCAAATCTGAGGCCTTTTCAGTCAGAAAACTTTTTCTCTTATGAAAAGCTCTAAGATTTCAGTCACCCCTGGCAGAGCTCTACTTGAAAAGCCTTTGAAAAGCAACAAACACCAAAAAAGCAAACATCAGATGAAGTTCAAAAGAAGAAAGCTCCTCAGGCAGAGGGCTTGCTGCTGAATCACCGGCAGACTGACAGGGATGATATCCCCTGCTGTGTATCAAGGGGCTCAAATGCCATTTAGGCAGAAATAATGCAAAAATAGTTTTATAATCATATAGCTGCTAGGATTTCTGGGCAGTTTTTGGTTCACGTGATGTGCTAAAACTAACCATTTAGCCAGCAGTCATACCACAAGAATTTCAGAAAAGGTCATTCACGTGAAGTTCCCGGCCATTACTTCGATGGGAGACCAACCAGGAAAAGCTTGGGTTGCTGCTGGAAGAGGTGTTGGTGAGCCTATGGTCTGACAGTGGACCCCAATGCTGTAAAAATGGTGCCATCCTTCAGAGAGAACTTAAAATTGAGGTCCTGACTCTCTGTGGCCATAAAAGATCCTTGGGCACCCTTCATAAAGAACAGGGTGTATCCTAAAGTCCTGGCTAAATTACCCACCATTCCCTGTCTCTGATTGGCTAACCATCTCTCGCCACTTCACCACCTAACAGCTAATGTGTTATGAGAGTACTGGCGCAATAATGGCTGCCGTCACATCATCCAGGTGGATGCTACACATTAGTGGTGACTAAAGTGGCTCCCCACTCACTAGATAGACAGATGGAACTTTATTTGTCCCCAGGGGGAAATTTGGCTTTTTGCAGAAGCTTTTTAAAAAAATGAATACATAATAGGTAGATAAGTAAGTAAATAAATAAATAAATATACACACACACTTTGGTCTGAACACACACTGGAGAGACTATAGAGCAAGAAAATTATTCAATAGTATTTATTACACAGCCTAATATTTTATTATTCTTCTGCACATTGCCTGATGAGTTACAATTCAGCCCCTAAGTAGTTTTCTTTCAAGTCTGCATTTCGTAGTTCAGCATCACTTGCCTTGTATTTAGAATTTCCATAAAGTAGTAGATTAGCCACACCTATACAGCACTACTGCCCTTTAGAAAAGGGGGTCAATAAATAACAGCCTTCAATATAAATCCATACAAACAGTCCAGTTTCCAAATCTGAGATACCAGTTTAAACTGAATTTAAACTACAAGTACATAAGCTGTCAGTTTTATGTTTGCATGAGGAACTCCACCATTATAGAAAAAGGTGTATACCATTTTATCCCATGGTTTGTCTTTTTCCATAGCTGCTCAAATACAAAGTGATCCTTTGATCTTACACCATCACCACCACCACCCAAGCCCAGACTTCAATTTTTTTCACATAAGCATTGAGTATGAAATATTAAAAGCCTATACTTGTAGGAAACTTTGTTCAGGGATGTTGACACATTTGTGATTTTGTGCATGCGTCGAATTTCAAGGAAAATGCTCGCCTGGTTATAGCCACACTTGTGGGGTATGTGTCGATTCTTAACGTCTGGTGCAATGCAAACCATTAGTCAAATAATTGACTCATAATGTAGCATAAAGCCATAAAAGCAATGGATGATTATAACATGTCTTCTGCTGGTCAAACAAAAATATGTTTTTTTAGGATGCAGGTAATTGTTGCACCTATAATTGAAATGATCTTCTGCACAATGGTAACAGTTGCTTTGTTGTAAATGCTGTAACAAAAAAAAAAAAAAGGCAAATAACGTGAAAGCTTAAATAACTGAAATGAGCAATTCTGTCTTTTCTTTTTTTTTAAACTCAATTAATAAACAAGGCCCATGAGTCAATTCTATTGTTACACTCGTCACTTAAAGCCAGCCTGGTCTTCATCTAAATGCAATGACATCATGCATGCAAGACCATCTGTACTCTGAAACACAATCCTCCGAGGCTCTGCTCCACTTATCATTTTTTTTAATTAACGTTCAACTCAGTCAGAACACAAGCTTGCTCTAAGTTACGGTTATAGCTAGCTTTGGTGTGTCTGAATTGTTACGGGAAACCTTACCATTTCAATTATCTACAATCTTGACTAAATTAAATCTTAAGGAAATGTGAGGTATAATCCTTAAACCAAACAGCAAATATGTGGGCTTTGATGCTATCTGCACAAAAAGGTGCTGCTCCGCCAACACCACTGCATCCTCCATTTGGTGTATGTCTTTCCAAACTGAGCATATTTAAAACCTTCCGGATCTGCGCTCTTCTACTGGGCTATGAAAGGAGCCTTTAGGGAAAGTCAAATGTGCTTCTACTTGCTGCCTGACCACCACCACCACATGAAAAGTCCAATCAGGAACAGATTAATAAGCTGGTTCTTATATTTGTTTTTGTTTCCAAGAATTATTAATTTGAATTATAATTTGTTAACATTTTGATCGCTATTTTGGTGATAACAATTGTCATCATTTTGTACATTTGTTTTTTTTTTTTTTTTTAAGAGTTGCAAAGATGCTGTGTGATTTCCGATACATATGCCATGTGACTCGTGACTCCATGGCAGCCACAATATGCACCATGACCACTTGCGTTAACCAAGCATCCCAAATTTAGTTTATTGAAGGAAGGACAACCAAAGGATTGATTGTGTGTTTGACCCCTGGGTAGTTTTGTCTGTAACTTTGATTTTGTCCTGAAAGATTCTGGACTGCAATGTATTGACTTTTAGCATATCAACTTCTCTTGATCTCTGCCACTCTAAATCCAGCTTGTGTCTTATTTCAACATTGTAGATTCCAATCCAACTATATGCAGTATGAAGCAGCAAATTACAAACACATAAGAAATAAGGCAAGAGTTTTGGTATAATTTGGTATAGTCTAAGAGAGAGCTAGAAATATCCCTTTTCTCTTATTATACAGTATGTTAAGATTGTTTCATCAGCCTTAAAAAACTAATATAATTCAACACCTTCTAGGCTGGATTACTCCTCAGGACTAAATCTGCACAAATATCAACCGCCTGCATTTAATGTGGAGAATCACATTTGTTCTTAAATATGTGGCCAGAGGGATATGCAGTTTTCGACGTGATCTGATCACTCTGGTGCTCAGCACATGTCCTCCATGGACCATATTTAAACACTAGCAAAATACCCGCGTTTCGCAGCGGCGAAGTACTGCCTTAAAATTTTTATTAAGAAGAAAACTAAACATTTTTTACTGTGGGAAAATATACCAATAATTATTTGTTAAGGATCTCTTTGTATACCACATTTTGAGTTCGGCCCTCCGGTTATAATATGACCAAGCTGTGCGCTGAGCTTACTGTTGAGCATGCAACGTACAGTTGGCCTTGTGAACAGTAATCTTGTTTCAAATCTCACAGCTTGGATTGCTGCTGTCATAATCGGTTTGAGTTTCATGGTTTGTTTCAATTCCGACAGTATTTGCAGGACTTGTTGTGTTGAAGTGACATTCAGTATCTGTCAAGCGTTGTAAGCATACATCCGGTTTCATCGATAACTTCACATCCAGCTTTTGAGAGTTTAAACATTCAGAAACATCAAAGTGTCCACTACTGAAATCATCACCTGTGAGTCTAAGATGTTTAAGAGGCACTGGCAGTTGTCGAAAGGTGTAAAATATTTGGCCATTTCGGTACACTTGAAAGCGACAACCGAACAATTCAGCGGCAGCCATCAACTCACATGCAGAACCATAGGTGAAGGGCTTAAGCATTTCACTCTTATAGTGCTCCTGTGTAGTATAATTATCTCCTGTACCGTCATCAGTCCACACCTTGAACCTGTCCCAGTCATTCAATACATGACACAATGTTCCTCCGGATATCAAGAGTGAGCCTGATATGGCCGTGCAATATGTAACAAAGAGAATGGAAAAGGTAGGTGCCATCTCCAGGCATGGAAACCACTCGGTAAGTGACAGTTCTTTGATCAATGGTGATCAGCTCGATAGTCATGTTAATGGGAGTACGGTTGGAATGATAAAGGAAATGGGTACCTGAACAATGTAAAGTAAGTCTAAAATACCTAAACAATAACTATAATCATAATAAACGAACAATAAAACAGCGGAGAAGCCGTGAATTAAATAAAAAGGCTGTAGTTATCAGCAGGGAGACATGAATCCTGTGGTGAAGCAAGGAAGGGAATGTAGAGACCGGAGCGACGGACGGCCTTATATAGGCAGGCAGCCAACAACGTGGGATGGGGGACCCAACGCCGCCTCACATGGTGACCGAGCTGCAGGCTATGGACGTATGTATGTACGTAAGTAGGATTCAGTTAGCGTTGGGAACCCGCGTACCAAATTTCTTGAAGATGGACCCATAAGTAACAAAGACCGTTGAAAAGTTCAATATGGCGGCTGACAGTGGCATCATACCACCGAAATAAGCACGTACATCGGTTTCGGTTAGCGCAGGGAAGCCGCCTACCAAATTTCGTGAAGATGGGGCCATAAATAAGAAAGTTCAACATGGCAGACATTGTCGACCATTATGAACGTTACGCGTAGAATTTCGAAATGAAACCTGCTTAACTTTTGTAGGTAAGCTGTAAGGAGTGAGCCTGTCAAATTTCAGCCTTCTACCTATACGGGAAGTTGGAGAATTAGTGACATTGGAAAGTTCAATATGGCGGCCGACAGTGACATCATAACACTGAAATAAGTACGTACATCGGTTCTGGTTAGCACAGGGAAGCCACCTACCAAATTTCGTGAAGATGGGGCCATAAATAAGAAAGATCAACGTGGCGAACGTTGTCAACCGTTATGACCGTTACGCATAGAATTTCGAAATGAAACCTGCTTAACTTTTGTAAGTAAGCTATAAGGAATGAGCATGCCAAATTTCAGCCTTCTACCTACACAGGAAGTTGGAGAATTAGTGACGTTGGAAAGTTCAATATGGCAGCTGACAGTGGCGTCATGCCACCGAAATAAGTATGTACATCGGTTTCAGTTAGCGCAGGGAAGCCGCCTACCAAATTTCGTGAAGATGGGGTCAGCCTTCTACCTACACGGGAAGTTGCAGAATTAGTGATATTGGCAAGTTCAATATGGCGGCCGACATTGGCATCATACCATCGAAATAAGTACATACATCGGTTTTGGTTAGCGCAGGGAAGCCGCCTACCAATTTTTGTGAAGATGGGGCCGTAAATAAGAAAGTTCAACATGGCGGATGTTGTCGACCGTTATCGACCGTTATGACCGCTACATGTAGAATTTCGAAATGAAACCTGCTTAACTTTTGTAAGTAAGCTGTAAGGAATAAGCCTGCCAAATTTCAGCCTTCTACCTACACGGGAAGTTGGAGAATTAGTGGTGAGTGAGTGAGTGAGTGAGTGAGTGAGTGAGTGAGTGATTTGCCTTTTATTAGTATAGATAACAAACCTAATATGAGTGCTCACTAATAAATTCCTTTCTGAGTCATTTTCTTTCCTATTCCAGGATCACAGGGAGTCAGATACCAACAAAAGCAGTTGCAAGTACACTAACTGACTTCAAAAAATGGAATGAAATCTGCAAAACAGACTCAACATGGAAGCTTGGATATAAGATTTAGGCACCTGTGATGTTAACTATTGTGACACCCCTGAAAGACCCTCTCTAAAATTAAAACAAAAATTGTGTAACCAAAAGCTTCCCTAATGCATTTGTTGTTCGGCCAATAATGCCAATATGCTTTGGATCAGATTACCTCATTCAGCAGGATGTGGAGGATGCCTGGTGCCCTTGCCTGGCCGGGACACCTTCCTAATGGAAGGACTAGGGGAGAGAACATACACAGGGCATCATCTTCCCCAGAGCCCTAGAAGGCAGTTCCCTCTGAGTTGCAGTGGTGTCTCTAATTCCCACAGGGCTTCATGGGAGTTGGAGTTCGGCACAGCCCTGTTGGGTTTCCGTGAGTGTCACAAGGTAGTGCTGCAGGAGCCCTACTTCGTTTGGCTTCCGCCTCACTCGGAATTGCTTCTGGACCATGCTAATGGGCCACTGGAAAAACTCCTGGGTGTAGAATCAATAAGCCCAGTACTCCTTATATAGGAGCGAGAGTCGGAAGGGAGAAGACGGAGCATGCTGGAGGAGGAGTGGAGGCAGAAGCAGAGACACAGAGACAAAGAGAAGTAGAAGAAATGCTGTGTGCTTTATTGTTGGTTACTTATGGTGTGCTGACTAGTGGGAAACGAAAGGGAAGAGTTTCCCACAACTTAGTAAAAGCTTGTGTGTATGAAAGAATTTGTGTCTGCATCTGTCTGTGTCGGGTTTGGGGAACTAGTGCACCCCCTGCAGGCCATAAAATGGGATAAAACGTCATATAATTCACTGATGCTTAAGTACAGGAAAGTCTTTCTTTGAAATTCCCTACAATTTCTGGAATATCATCAATATGAAATTAGAAGGAACTTTCTTTAACGAAAAATATAAGTCAGAATTAACATTTTTCAGGAGAACATTCCTTTTACAGAATACATCCCATAAGGGTTAAAACATTTTCTCCATATTTTAGTATTTACTTACTTGCTGTAGTATGTGAACCCAACTGGAGTTTTAGTTAAGAAACAGAATTCCACTTTAATGAGGTTATATGTTTTGTGACACCAGTGTATTACCTTTTATCTGACCCCTCCATCTTATTTTCAAGCATCTATGTCAGAGTCAGATAACACCGACCTTCTTATTCCAAAGTTAGTATGGCTAAAGCTAACACAGTGCTAAGTAAAACCCAATGACCTTACGAGTCAACATGGCTGTAACTCAAGTTTCTCATAAATCAATCTGTTCTGCTCTAAAGACAGACAGTTCACAAGTTCAGCAGTCACCGGATGAACTTGGCCTTACAGAACTAACAGATTTAAATGATACATTGACAATGTATTTAACAAAACAGCAACTATAACTACATAGCAAATGATATGTCTCCATGTTGGCTAAAGCCTTGCAAAGTAACATTTATTTTGTATTCATCTGTAATTTTATTGATTAAAATTAAAATATTATGATGCTTGGTATTAGATTTGTTCAAGTGTGTATTGCTGCATGAGTTCTGTGTGGGAGAAAAATTATTGAAGTCCACAACACTACTTGTTGTGATTAAGTGCTACACCCCAAAAAACAAGTAATCAAGACATTTGAAATAGTTTTGTTTTCATCCCACTGTTCAGAAATGCCACCCCAAAATTGGCTGTACTGAGGTCTATGGTGGACTGGTGCCCTGTCTGGGGTTGGTTCCTGCCTTGTGCTCAATGCTGCAAGGAAAGACTTACATTGCATTAAAGTGGGTTTGAGATTGCCATGTAATGATATATAATTTCTGCTGACTGGTGATACTGGCCTTCCTCAACACTCTGTCCTGTTTATTTCTTTTCAGTATTGCTGAGCATGGATATGCATACTGAAGCACTATTTATTAGGTGTAATTATCTGATTATTAAAGGCAATTTGAGTTTCACCTATTTAAGCAAAATGTGCTCATATAGGCTTTTTGAAGATTGATGCAAAAGCTTTATCACTGGTTAGCATTTAATAGCAAAATACTTTGAACAGTGAAGAGAAATCCCTTTTTTTACCATTTTTAAGGCTTTATATGTAATAGGACAAAGTATGATCCTTTAACAGAATGACAGAAATGTCCCAGACTACACGAAGATTCTTTTAGTCTGAACCCTGCCCTAACAGCTGGGCATCATGAGGTCACACAGATTTGCATTCTTGAAGAGGAACGACTTGCGACATGGCATCAGGGAAAATGGATACGTTAGTGCAAATACATTCTACAAGATATCAAGTTTCAGTGACAGTGTAAGGCAGAAAGTCTCCTTGTTAGCCACCTACAAGTGGTACAATTTTGGCAAAGCTCCTGCATTAAAAATCAGCAGAAGATTCACCCATCGCCTGTTTTGAAACTTTCTTTATTCAAGTTGTGATCACTGACTACAGTGGATGTAAGGCAGGAACCCACCAATCAGCATAACATTCAAGTCTTTTGGATATGAGAGAAAACTTGGAGTGAACAATTACATGGATATGAGGATAAAATGCATACGCCACACAGACACTGACTAGAATAGAATTTAAACCCCAGCTCAACCCCGGATAGCTTAGCTCCATAAGCTGTAGACTTCCTTGAGCTTTGTGAAGAGGGATGAAAAAAGCTTGATGAGTAATAAGGAAAAGGACAAAGAGATAGATACTAAGGAAACCAAAAACAATTGACTGAAATTTGTTAATCAGAAAGACAAATAGTCTGTCGCCAAATCCAAGTCAATATACACACTCATGTTTTATAAAGCATTGCTCAATTGAACACCCTAAAAACTATTATATTGGATGCCAAAACACAACCCAAAATTCAGAGCCAATTAAACAAAGCAGAAAATCGGACCCCGGAAATCAAAACTTAACTTTTAAAGTTATCCACAACCTTGGACAACCTGGAAGTCCACAATGTTGTATATCAATGCCCCAATGATGCTTTGCAATGTCCAGTTGTCATGGCATAGGAACAGGAAATGTTGGCATCCACGAAAAAACAAAAGTTCTGCACTTCGGAGGATCTCCTTACAGGCTCTGTTGAGGAGTATTAATAACCCACTGGGACGGGGGCGACAATCACTAACATTATTTCCTCCTACTCTCACGGCATGACAGAGAAACCACCCAGGAAGGACACCTGACTCTGCCCCTTCTGGTTCCCCCAACCATAAGAATCCTGGACTCCTGGAAGGGGGCATCATTTGACTCAAGAATGAGTCACTAGATGTAAATCCTGTTGTGAAGTGTACTCTCAATTTGAGAAAGATTCTTTTGTTGTTTTAGCCCAAGGTCCAGATTGGCATTACTTTTAATCATTTTTCCCTTATATTAAAGAGGATGTGGTGAAAGAGGACATGCAGGTGGCAGGTGTAACAGAGCCAGATGCAGAAGACAGGAAGATATGGAAAAAGATGATTCGCTGTGGCAACTCCTAATGGGAGCAGTTGAAAGAAGAAGAAGAAGAAGATTAAATGGGATGAGCCAGTTGGCACCCCAAGTTTTGATCCGTCAGTCTGACTTTCCTGCACCTGGCCACAAGTGAAAATAACAATGAAGTACATATTTAAATTTAAATTTCATATTTAAACTCAATTTCCCAAACCCCCTGTAACTTTAAAAAAATACCCAAAATATGCAAGATTACTGTAAATATAAAATAAAATTTAAATATAACATCTTAAAAAGCTATCAAAATGAAAACAGAAATGGCTTTCAGCCATGCAAGCTGAAAGAAAATTAAAGATGGTGGGAAATACTCAAGTGCATGGCACATGCGTGAAATAACTTTAAAAATCTCACAGGTCAACACACAAATGCAGGAGACTTTATATTCAAAAGTGGGCTTTAATTTATCTAAATTTCCTTACAAGAATATAAATGCAACTTCAACCAAATTGAAACCAAAACAACACCACGGTTTGAAGCACACAGTGCATTCTCTCCGGTATTTCTTTCAGGCAGAGCCCCATCCCACCTGAAAGTGCAGGATTCTTTCGGGAAGGGAAGTCCCATTTTTACGGGAAGCACATGCATCTTCAATAAACTCCACTGAAGTAGCTAAACCGCATTTGTTCACATTGGGCTGTCCCCCAAAAAGCAATAAAGTAAAAAAAAAAAATACTTCATAGACTTGGTGGTGCACAGGTCATACATACTCTTTTTGTTTCTTGCATTCTTTGTGCTCAACTCAAGTTTATTAGCAGTTCACTTTATACAGCCAGTAAGTTTTTTAGTATTTTTGTCAGTATATTTTTTTTTTTTTACCTTGGGATCCATCCAAAGTGTGTGTTTACCTTGTGCAGTATAATCATTAACTCAGACACCAGCTGCAAGGACTTCCACTCAATACAGAGGCCCTTTTGTCTGGAAGCAACATGTGGTACCAATTTATCACTGTCAGCCTCAACCAAGAATCTGCTAACTTTTTTTCCTCTTCCACTGTTTTGGAGGGTTGTGTAACAAGCGCCCTTAATCTTTGACAAGCAATGAAAATTGTGCAACACTGAGATTAGCTGCTCTTTTTTTTTTACTGATTAAAGTCATGGGGTTTGGACGGAGCCTGAGATTGAGGAAGCAACGCATCATTACGGAGAAAGCATTGTGACATCGTTTACAAGAGCAAACAAACATTCACCCAGGAAAAAAGAAATAAAAATAAAACTGCCCTAATTAAGCTTTTTTGTCATATTCATAAAGATGTGCTCATTAAGTTAATTGGTCATTCAACATTGGTTTCATGTGACTGTGAGTTTGCATGTCATGAAATGGACTGGCACCCTTTCTGGGCCTGGTGCCTGCTTGGTGCCCAGTGCTGCCAAGATAATCTCCAGCCCCACAAGACTCTGAACTGGATTAAGTTACGTTACGAACAACCCTACTGGAAACGGTCTACAGCAGCTTTAATCACGCTAGACTTGTATACTTTTTGGATTACTTTATTTTAATAACTTAACGTTCTTCTTCAGTGTCACAGGAGATGAAGACCTATCCCAGAGCCACTAAGGCCGGAAGCAACTCTGGACAGTACAAGTCCAGTGAATGTCTTAGTGTCACACACACACACACAGACACACTAAATGGAGCCAATTTAGGGTCACCGGCTAGCCTAACGGGTATGTGGAAGGAAAACTCCAAAGAAAATCCAAACAGACACAAGTAAAACATCCAAATTCCACATAGCTATCAACTGGGAGTGCGATTTGGACTGGGGTGTTAGATCCATCAGACAGCAGTCCTAACCACTGTTTCCCCATGTGGCCCCATGTTATTTTAATATGTTGTCTGAAAACAAATTACACTGGGCAGCATGGTGGTGCAGTGGTAGCGCTGCTGCCTCGCAGTAAGGAGACCTGGGTTCACTTCCTGGGTCCTAGCTGCGTGGAGTTTACATTTTCTCCTCATGTCTGGGTTTCCTCCCACAGTCCAAAGACATGCAGGTTAGGTGCATTGGGGATTCTAAATTGTCCCTAGTGTGTGCTTGGTGTGTGTGTGTGCGTGTGTGTGCCCTGTGTTGGGCTGGCGCCCTGCCTAGGATTTGTTGCTGCCTTGTGCCCTGTGTTGGCTGGGATTGACTCCAGTGACCCTGTGTTAGGATATAGCGGGTTGGATAATGACTGACTGACTGACAAATTACGCTACATTTAATATCATTGTTCAAGATGAATGGTAAACTTCTCAAGTGTTTGAAGCAATGCTTCATAATAGTATCAAGTCACTTTTGACAGTAACAGATACTTAATGTGTATTTTAAATTTAGATAGGTATATAGTATATATTTCACTAACAAACCCAGAGTTGACAACAACTGTTTTGAAATCTCTGAAAAACTATCATTTGCCATTGAATTAAATAAATCCAGTTCTGACCACAGTCATAAAGGCTATGTTTTCAGCTTGGCAGTGGCCTTTCATGCACGGAGGTTAAGACATCACAACAAGTATAATTGGAAAGCTGACATTCCTACTTCCTATTTCAAGCAGTAATCACTGGAAGAGGAACAGTGGTTTGCAAACAAAAGATGCTGAAGCACGCAATGCCATCAAAGGGGTCATCGCAGAAAGGACTTTATAACAAGACCCCGGGATTCAGTTGGCCCCTTGAGAAAAGAAAAAGAAAAAAAAATAAAAGTGCAATGCATTTTTGTTTTTTATCTGATGAAAGCAAAGCGGCAAACAAGCACGAGTTCCATCTGCACAACAACAGTTTCCTGTATTGGAAAGCTGCTTCATATTTCAGGCATAAATAGTGCAAGAACATTTTTGTGAAACTGAGGCATAAATGATTCTTGCACTAGGTGTGTAAAAAAATATGACTTTAACAAAAGACTTGCCTTAAGTGTCATTGTAAATGTCAGAGAATTGCAATTTTTACACACAACCTTTATTTATCTAAGCCAGAGAAACAATGCTACATTTGAAGTATATGTTAAAAATTGACTCAGGGTCACACAATAAATCAGAATTGTTTATTAAATCTGCTACCTTGGGGTTTAAAGCCCGATGCCATAACCACTCGATCACCCAGAATAGGGAGATTACATTTAATCTTAAGTAGATCTGAGAGAGAGCGGTGAAAGCAACAAGTCTGAAAGACACCTTAAGAAAGAGCCTGACTGCCTCGCTTGTGTTACACGGCTGCTCAAGAGGTAGCACAGCATGCACCATAGTGGGAGGCCCCTGATCCTCAATCATGTCATCCATCGACTGATTCATTTGCTTATTTTTCTTTTTCTGTTATACAGTAGAGTGGTGGAGACCTACAGCCTATCCCAGCAGCACTGGGCTTAAATCTGGATCTATCCCAGATGGGATGACCATCCACCACAGCGTACACTTTCCTGCACTTGGGTAAACGTTATCATTAGCTGGGCTAGTCCTTAGGGCGCAGAATGATTCATCAACTAGCATTCAACTGCCTTTGGTATGTCAGAAAAAAAAAGATGAAAACAGAAAACAAAAAAAAAAAAAACAATCAGATTTGCTGAAACCACTCCGAAACTGAATCTCCTGCTCCCATTGTTGGAAAACTTGGACCTGAACTTGTCAGTCACTTAAAATCATACACATTACCTTAATGGATATTGTGATTTTTTAAGAGACTAGGGAGGGAGATTGAAACAAGAGATGAAAAGAAAAAAAAGAAAATCTGTTACTTGTGTATTAAATGGACGGCACGGATGGCCGTTCCCTAACCATTCTAGTTCTGGGCTCCGTGGGGGAGGCGCCTCGGTTGCTTAACACTAGAATTACCAGAGCCTACGAAAAAACTCATAGATCCGTCCCACCTTAAAACGCTTCACACCTCTCTGTCACGTCTTTTGTCTTCTAAATTTGTGGCTAAGCACCAAACAGCAATCCGCCTACTATCACATCTCCTACCACCACACAGTTTTCTCAGCTCAAGTCTGTTTACCTGCGTGTCAGTTGCTTCGAGTTGTATAGAGTGAGAAGTCAAGCAAAATGACACCTTTTATAAATACTATATCGTTATTTGGAATACTTGCATTTCATGTGTGTTCCGTGTCTACATACAGCAGATCTATGTGCACACATCATTAAAAAAGAAACATTTTTCATGTTTTAGTCATAATTGACAAAATTTAGACATGAAGTTTATAATGTGTGAAGCATGAAGTCCAAATATCAAAGAAACACTTTCACAAAAAGTACAAACATAACAGAACAAGTGCACTTTTATTCAAAAATATAACTGCAGAAAAACAACCGAAGTTGCTACAAGTGCTGTGGTGGCGCAACGGTATCAGCTCTTGACTGGTAGTCTGAACTTTATGGGTTCGATTCCAGATGAGTCCGTCTTGAAAAGTGAGTTGCACGTATTCTTACTATTTTAAAATAAAAACATACATTTGATTCCAGTCTGTAACAGCCGATGTTATTTATGACACTTATAAAGGTTAGCTTTTTTTTTTTATTCTGTTATTCTCTTAGCCGTTTTCACGATCCCAACTCAAAACCATCCCCCCGCCGCATTTGACACTGCTGTTTTCTCATGCGCTATAACAGAGGCAAACTCAAATCATGATGACGGTTCTACATCGGATCAAGAATGAACTTTTGCCATCTCTGTTCTTTATAGTACAGAGTACTTTATATGTACATGGGAAGCACTGCACTCCTGACCTTACGCTGTAGGAAGTAACTAAATAAATAATATCTATATAGTAATAACAGTAATTTTATTATTATATAGTAGCTTCCCTGTCTGCCTATCATATAGTGCCTTTCCTTCCTATCTATCTACAATATATATCTATCCCCTTAGCTGTTTTTTTTTATCTATTATACAGTGCCCTATGGGGTGCCAAACAGGCAATTACAATGATTTTCGGAATATATAAAGTCATTCCTGAATATATAAAGTCAAAACTTGAATATATAAAGTAATTCCTGAATATATAAAGTCAATGTCAGAATATATAAAATCATTACTGGATATATAAAGTCAGAGTTAGAATATTTAAAGTCATTACCGAATATGTAAAGTCAAAGCCTGATCGTGTAAAGTCAGAGTCAGAATATATAAATTCATTACAGAATATACAGTTAGGTCCATAAATATTTGGACAGAGACAACTTTTTCTGAGTGGCAAAGGTCAAAGGTTTGCTGTAGGACACGAGGCAGATTGTGGGGTATCATGAAGTAGCTTTAATTTCATAATCTTTGGCAGTAAGAAAGAGAACTGCAGAGAAAGGAGAAAAATGACAGGAACACGTGGGCTTCACAAAAAAGGAAAAGCCATGGAAGGATACAGTAATATTAGGAAGGACCATCTAATGTATTCAATAATTTGCAGTTAATGGAATGGTTTTAATAAACAAAAAAAATAGAAGAATGAAAAACAAAGTAACACAGGTAGGTTACAGAACATTTCTAATGTTACCTTCTGAGAAAATGAAGGCCTGTCACATATTATATGTTGTACTATACACATATTTAAGACCACTTCACATACTGGATATACTGTATGTTTACAGGTGCATTTTAGCATGTGTGCAAATTTAAATATATAATATAACATTCTGGAACCCACTTAATCTAATTCATGGTCACACATTACATCTTGCCTGAAGAAGGGGCCTGAGTTGCCTTGAAAGCTTGCATATTGTAATCTTTTAACTAGCAAATAAAAGGTGTCATTTTGCTTGGCTTTTCTCTACATTCATAATGGCTAACACGGTACAACACTCTAGTACTATGGTCACACATTGAAACTATCTCACCAGCCCTGCATTTTTTTTATGCTCTCTAGCATGTTTTTATGATATTGACGAATGCTTAGAAGGTCCCAGCTGGCCCAGGTCATCACAGCTATGACTCTGACTGTGACATTGTCAGTTATAAACAACCATGAACTCCCCCCAGAGGTTTATGCTCTCCAGTAATACTGTTAACTGGTGTTTTTGTTTTTATCCTTTCTGTTGTCGACTAACCTAATCTCAATTATAAAGTTAATAGACTTTATATTTAACTATTTATGCAAATCGGACTGAAACATCTCGATTTTACTTCATATTTATTCAGATTGAGTGTTCATATACTGTATGTAAATGCTGAATGGCTGAACCAAAGCAATGTATTGTAAATATATATGCACATATATTTTAAAATATTTTGAGCCTATACTCAGTAAAGAGAGCTGTACAAAGATGAAATGAATTGAAATTAAATATGCTATATACAATAAAGGAGGTCTGACCTGGGACCCAGGGTGAACAACTAGAACAAAGAAAATGGGCTACCTTTGCTAGGGGTTGTTAAACAACTTAACTGTATAAAATGCCACCTACAGTATATGGTTGTATGAACCGTCAGTCTAAAAGGTGCCAGGACAGTTGGTTGATAGATAGATAGATAGATAGATAGATAGATAGATAGATAGATAATCAGTCTAAAAGGTGATAGATAGTTGATAGATAGATAGATAGATAGATAGATAGATAGATAGATAGATAGATAGATAGATAGATAGATAGATAGATAGATAGATAGATAGATAGATAGATAGATAGATAGATAGATAGATAGATAGATAGATAGATAGATAGATTTTAGGCATCACATTCTAGACTTGACTAACAAGAGTTTATGTGTCAGTCAGCCTGATTTTTGGTCGCCTACCCAGTTATCAATGACTTCATACTATAGTACTTATACCCCTATTCTCAAGTGATAGCCTTTGCTGCTTCATTTAAAACAGTTCCCCTCAATCTTCTGCAGATTTCTAGTTTTTATCACTAAATAAAGTATATGATATTATTACAGTCATAACTGTAGCAGCAGATACACCCCAGAACTGCGCTTACTTATTCATTTCATAAGTCCCTCAGTCTGGAGTTCTTGCTGGATGGTCCCAGGACACTCATGTCACCACCCCACACTGTGCTTTCTTCACTTTCACTAAGTCATCACATTCTTTCCATACATTTGTGCCTTTGATGGAAGTGGTATAGCAGAGTACTGCAAGCAGAGTTAGATTGCAGTCAGAAGCAGCATTGTTCAGAAGAGGATTTGATATTGAGAGTGAAGTACAGTAGATATTTGGTTCTATTGACCACGGCATCTAAATCAATTAACTGTAAACTGTATGTAATTTCCAAAAGAGTAGTATGCCTTTAGGATTGCCTTGTAAGGTTACTTTGAGCAATTAACTTAAGAGAGAGATGTGATTGTGAAATTCCAAGAAGCCAATTTAATACTGAAGCTGCTCATCTGAACATTTTGCAGAATTCATTCATTGCTTTCTGGAGAGTCCATAAAGGACATTCCAGTTATAGTCCACCATTTTAACATTCTACTGTTATTCAGAGATATTAATTATGATCTAATCTTTCCACTATGCTCTAACAAATGTGGCATTAATGGGTATGATCTATAATGAAAGACAAGAGTGAGGCCCTACTGAGACGGCTTCAATCATTTGTGGACCCTTGCGACCTGCTTTATTTTTAATCATGTACCACAGTGAATGTGACATAGGAAACTGTGCAGTCGGAAGCTTCACCCCCTTCGACATGTTTTAACACAACAAAGGGCACCATTGAGGACTCTAAAGTGCCGCTGGGGCAATCTTATGCAGTTAATGCTGTTTAAACCCAAAGAATAAATGATTGAATGCATAAATGAATGACTTTGCCAAGCACTGACCAGCACAGAAAGGCAATCTGAGTCGAACCCCTCTCAACCCTCCAGTTCCCACAGTCTCTTTTTGACTCTTGAGCCACAGTAGTCAAACTAACGCTTCTTCCTTTTTGCTGAATGCCTTTTCATGACTGCTTTGGAGAAAAAAAAGAAATGAATAGGCAAGTTGGAGGAAACATCACAGTAGGCCAGAAATGGTAAACAAGACGGCTTCTTTCTTTGTTGTGATATAATTCTGGGGTTCGTGGGGAGGTGGGGGTTTGCTTGAGGGGAGTGAGGGGCTTCCTATAAAGGTAACTAAATATGTTTTGTATTACAAGTTATGAGACAGAAAGGTGAAACCTCCCACAGGGAGACACCAAATGCTGAGATGTAGGATTTCCATTTTGTGCACTTATTTCTGTAATACAATTACTGTTTTTCAAACTGGCATTAATAGCTGTCTCCTTGGTGCATTATCATAAATGTTCTCCCATGTGACAATACATCATGTCTGTTGATTGAGATAGCATACTTGATAAAAGTAATATACTACAAAGCTAACTTATAGTATGCTATTGCACACATGGAGTCTGCTATTAATCAAGTTAGTAAAGTACTTGTGACAAATGAAAAATTGGGTATAAAAGATTTCAGGATCAATGAAAATGATCATGATGGCTTAGATCATATTATTACATTTAAGACACTTCTAAAACTGTACTGTGAGTTAAACGGAAAAAAAGAAAACCAAGAGTATAGCGCAGTGTCACCATGGTTAATGCTGCTACCTCCCAGATTCATGAAACTAGGCTCCAGTTCTGGCCAGCACAATGTCTGTAAAATGTTTGCATGTTCTCTCCATGCCTTCTTTGCTTGTGACGTATTCTCTCTGGCTTTCCTCCCACATTCGAACCATATTCATGTCAGGTCAGATAGCTATTTTATTATTGTCCAGTCTGAGTGTGTCCTGCGGCTGAATGGTGGACCATCCAGCTACTGCTCCCTGGATATGCTTTAGCCTGAAATGGACTGAACGGGTCTGACAAGACAGTGAAAGAGAAGAATACAATGCAGACCAAAAATATACCATGTTTGTGAAAGGTGTGGAAGTGCAGTGAAATATATAATTTCGCCACTGATCATAACTGTATAAGGCACTATATTTCACATAGAATTACTAAGAAGAGATTACTGCACTGTGATTCTTTTTGTCTACGTGAGATGCTTTAGTAAGCTAAACTGTTACAAGGTTCCTGGGCATTATGCCAAGGATTGTACAAGGACAGATAAGCCATTGCAAAAAACTTTTCATTATAATGGTAAGTAATGTCCTGATGTTCTCTTGTCCAAAAAGAATGTTTAAAAACATACTATTCTAATGAGTAAGCCTATGCCAATCAAAGTTATTGTGTCATTAGAAAGGCTGTCAGTTTTTACAGTTTGAGAATACCTAATCTCCATTTTCATTGTATCGATGGAATAAATGGCTTTGTTGAGACTGCCTCCATAGAGTCATCGATACTACTGAAGAGCTGCTGCTCTCAACATGACCATATCTATTAATATAAGTTGCAGTAAAATGTGTGAAGCTCATTTCTTGATTGAATATTAAAAAAAAAAAAAAAATCGGGCCAAGCCAAAGGATTCACTATTCAATTTTTTTAATTCTTTTATGAAAGTTAATGTGGCATTCTGGTGGCACAGTGATCAGCGCTACTACCTGCAAACTCTAAAAGACCATATGGAGACTGCATACTCACCCAGTGCCTGTGCACCTAAAAGTGAAGGCAAAATGAAGACCCTTAATTAGACCACAGTAAAGTGGCCCAACATGAGTGACTTGTCGATGTGTGGATGGGTGCCCCTGTAATAAACTGGTAAACCGCCCAATGTTCGTTCATGTATTAAGAACAACACTTCTCAGAGAAACTGAAATTTAGAAAATCAATGGCTATTATAAAATATATATATATAAAATGAGAAATATTATTAAGAAAATCAAGCTCATTTGGTTAACTAATATGGTTAAGGTGGCCTACTATCTAATCCAGATACATTTTTCAAAGACTCAAACAAGATGACCTGGTGGTTCATTCCAGATCTGCATACTCCTTTGTCTGAAGGTGTGTTCTTAATGTACATCCACTTCATATCCACTGGTCAAATTCAGAATATAATAAGCAGTACTGAATACTTTATCTTGAACTTGAACTTTATCTATCACTTACAATATTAGAATCTGTTAGGCTATGTGGGGATGGAGTAGAAAGAGTGTCCTGAAAAATCACTATCTACCATAAATATTGGGAAAAAGCTGTGTATTGTATATTTCGGGGCACTAGCAGACAGCATGTCAGGTAGAATCTGGACCAAACGATCCACAAGACATGTATATTTATTATGGGGTAAAAATAGAACCCTGGACACATGGGATACCCATTTTAATTTCTATCACTTAGCTGGAGCTCAATTTCACCTCGAGACCCAGATGTTGCCTTGAAGTGGCTATTCGTGGTAGTGTCATTAAAAGGTAATTTGAAATTCTCTGAAAATTACTTTTAATTCCCTGATAAAGGGAACTTACTCGCTTGTTACCAGTTACCAACATTGCAGGCATTCTGTTGTTTTACAGCGAGTCAACCAGCTGTTACTTTAGAGTAGGGGTCTCCAATTCCAGTTCTAGAGGGCCCCAGTAGCTGCAGGTTCTCAGTCTTACCGTTTTCATTATTTTTGACCAGTTTTTGCTGCTAATTAACTCTTATGCCTTAATTTTAATCGACTTGCTATATAAGACTCTATTAAGACTCTATCCCCTCCTTGAACCGTCACCTTATCATGGTGGAGGGTTTTGCGTGTCCCAATGATCCTAGGAGCTATGTTTTCCGGGGCTTTATGCCCCTTGTAGGGTCACCCAAGGCAAACTGGTCCTAGGTGAGGGATGAGACAAAGAGCGGTTCAACAAACCTCCAATGAAGAGCAAAAACATTGGACAACGTTTTCCCTTGCCCGGACACAGGTCACCGGGGCCCCCCTCTGGAGCCAGGCCTGGAGGTGGGGCTCGATGGCGAGCGCCTGGTGGCCGGGCCTGCACCCATGGGGCTCGGCCGGGCACAGCCCGAAGAGGCAATGTGGGGCCTCCTTCCCATGGGCTCACCACCTATGGGAGGGGCCAAGGAGGTTGGGCGCAGTGTGAGTTGGGTGGTGGCCGAAGACGGGGACCTTGGCGGTCTAATCCTCGGCTACAGAAACTGGCTCTTAATTATTAAGCCAAACAATAATTATATACACAGCAAGCCAACATATTACCAGCAACCTGTGCCATTTATTTAGTATGTGAAAATAAAGAAAGGTGAGGGGGTCTTAGTAATGTTGATCTGCTCAGGTCCATAAAATATTTTGACTGTGAAAAAGAAAATCAACACTTCTGAAAATGCCTGCTGTAGCAGAATAAGACCACCAACAAGCCCTTTGGAATTTAAACAAAAGGATTAATTAACAACAAGAACTGAGTTCTAATTAGGAAACTAGTTGGAGTGAAATTGGTGGGGGTTTGAAGGCCCTACTTAGCTGGTCATCTGTTGGCTTACTTCACATCCCATTTCTGTTTCGGTGCCATTTAAGGAAAAAAAATGAAGCAATTTAGAGTGATTAAAAAAAACAAGACCGTTAAAATGAAGGGAAAAAAGTGGAAAAAAACTGCTCACTAATTAAGAAAAGAGTTAGAATGGAAACCTGCAGCCACATTAGCACTTCAGGACTGGAGCTGGACATTTCTGGTTTAGCTGCAGGTTTTCATTCCAACCCAATTGCTTAATTAGAAACCAATCCTTGCCAATCTCAGACCTTAATTTATTTTGTGGTTTGTTAGTCTGCAATGTTAGATTCTTATATTTCAAGAGTTTTTCCTTTCCAAGGATATCATCTGAATGATTTGAAGCCTAAAACGGATCATTTTTGGTCTGTCACATTTTTCTATTAAGTGTTGTTTTAAACCAGATAGTGCAAGATGAATCGTCATGGGTGTAAATGGAAACAAGTTAGATGCAGAACTTCTGGCAACTTTGTTGTTTGCATGATATTGCTAACGAGGAGCCATTAAAACAGTGAATGCAACAGATTAAGACTAAAATAAGCAATTATGGATGGAGAACCTTAACAAGTGAGACCACTAAAGTGAAGCATTAAAGTGTTACTTGAGCAATAAGTGCTTCATCAGCAATAATAACAGGGCTGACATTGCCCACCCCTGATTTAGAGGATTTCCCAGAATTTGCCCCTCTGCTTTCTTTGACTTTCACATTCCTGGCTACTCAGTGACTCTGACCTCAGAGGTCTGTGTCTATATAAATGTATGGTCTTGCTTCACACAGTTCTCATAGATATATGTGTAGCATGTAGTGTCTTGCAAAAGTATTCACCCTCTTTAAAAAAGTTTTAGAACTCAGTTGGCTTACAAATATGTAAGTCTGCTGTAATTTAAATCACATGGTGAGGAAAAATAATGGAAAGGCATAATTATTAATCAGCAGATCTCAAACTCAAAAACGGAGTATGTCACTTGCAAAAGTATTCCCCTTGACCCTGAAATGGATAAATGGTCTGGTGTTTTATTGTAGCTTTGTAAGCTTTGTTTCCTTCAATCAGGTATTTCTTTAGCACACAACATGTACATCCTTCAGAACCTCTTTGTCACTGGATATGAAGGCTTTTCAGCAGACTTTTTAGCTCCCTAGTAATCTGGGGCTTGTGGTTTGGAAAGCAAGGCAATGCCTTTGTGGGTACCATGGTGTCAACACAGAAGTTAATATAGTCTATGATGCGGTTACAGAGTCCCTCAGAATTGTCCCCATGTGACTCACACTTCATTTCCCAGTTTGTCATTTGGAAGCAGTCATTCAGAGTCATTTCAGCATCCAGGCTCCACCTTCTCCCTATTCTGATGGTAACAGGTTGCCATCTAATATTTGGCTTGTAGTTGGGAATAAAATTAATCAGGCTGTGGTCAGATTTGCCTAAAGGAGCCAATAGATTACAATTGAAGACATCTTAACCTTTGAATACAGCTGGTTCAGCTTGTTATTTCCTCAAGTGGAACCAGTCACAAACTGACAGAAATCTGTCATTATTTGTTTGAAGTCACCACGTACTATAACTGCAGGGTTGGACTTAGTCATCATTAAAGTGTCAGTGACAGAATGAATCATTTCTGTTGCTGAGAACCCTTTGCAGATGGAGGAATATAAACATTAATAAGGGTGGTGTAATTTATCTTTCTGGGCAAATAACATGGATGAATTCCAGCAGCCAGAATTTCAGTATCTGAATGACATAATGTTGTTTTAACTGTAATATGCTCTCTTTTACACCATTCTTCTTTCACACAGATGACCAGTCTCCCTCCTGTCTTTTTTCCTCACCTCACTGGATCTCTGTCTGCTGTTAGGTGCTCGCTATCGCAGGGCAAGTAGCTGATTACTGGAGTATTTCATACACCATGCTTTCATTTTCTGTGTCTCTTATGTTTCCAGGTGTTGCGGACAGCCTTCAGGTCCTCTTTGTGACTCCATTCAAGTTTACAGCCTGTCTGAAGTGCAGTCATCACAAGATGGAGCCTGAGATTGAGTCCATTGCAGTTAGTCGGTAAATTTAAAAACAATTCAAAATCCATTTATCCAATTTCTAGTGACTACTATCAGTGACAACAAACCAGATCAATTCTAACTTTAAATAAGACTAGTAACTAGTAAATGATTTCAGAATAAAAGAAACACAGCGAGAAATACGACGCTTCATAAAATGGCTGCTTCTTGCACAGCTCCCAGAAGTAAATACGTTCTCAAAAAGTGCTTAATCTATTTCAGAGTCAAAGTGGCAACACTGGTCACAATGTAGGAAAGCCTGAGCATTGCACCAGTGCCTCATAGGGCACACACCCTTACTGGAGTCAATTTAGAATTATCATTTAATCTAACCTGCACATCTTTGGGAATGTGGAATGAAAATCAGACCCTTGGTGAACATGCAGACTCTACACATGGGACTCCAAACCTGTTAATCATTGTACCACAGTGTCATTGTTTTAATAACAGTAACAATAATGCTTTTCTTTATAATATGCCTTATAAAAACCCAAGGACATAAGTACATAATTAAAAGGATAATAAATAAATAATTCACAAGACAGCAATAAAATGAAGGTAAAAAAACAATTTCTTGAAATGTGATTGATGTTTTTATTTTCCTGTTACATGCAGCAATATTCTCAATGAGTGAGTTTTGGCACAAAAATGTCAAAAATTTGCAAATGGCTCTCATTTGTGTTTACAACTTTTTTTGGTGGGTCTCTGGATAATTTCAGGCTTGGTCAACACTTTATAAGGAAATGGTGATGATTTGATTATTACTGCATATTTGGCAGATGGCTTCACTCGAGGCAATTATAAGATCAGTTCTTTAACACTAGAATTACAAGAGCCTACGAAAAAACTCATAGATCCGTCCCACCTTAAAACACTTCGCACCTCTCCGTCAGCGTCTTTTGTCCTCTGAATGTATGGATAAGCAGCAAACAGCAAGTAGCCTACTGTCAAATCCCCCACCCCACACAGTTGTCTCAGTTCAAGTCTGTTTACCTGCGTGTCAGTTGCTTAGAGTTGTTTAGAGTGAGAAGTCAAGCAAAATGACACCTTTTATAAATACTACATCGTTATTTGGAACACATGTATTTCATGTGTGTTCCGTGTCTACAACGATCTATGCACAGTAAACACATCGTTAAAACAGAAACATTTTTCATGTTTTAGTAATAATTGACAAAATGTAGACGTGAAGTGTATAATGTGTTTGTTACTTTCACAAAAGGTACAAATATAACAGAACAAATGCACTTTTATTCAAAAATATAACTGCAGAAAAACAACCCGCATTAGGGTGTGACATTGACACGCCTTTGCTACGAGTGCTTTGGTGGCGCAATGGTATCAGCTGTTGACTGGTAATATAAACTTCACGGGTTCAATCCTGGACGAGTCCATTTTGAGAAGTGACCTGCACGTATTCTTACTATTTTAGAATAAAAACATATATTTGATTCCAGTCTGTAACAGCTGGTGTAATTTATATTACTTGTAAAGGTTAGCTTTGTTTTTTTTTTTTTTTATTCAGTTTTATTCTCTCAGCCACGTTCACGATCCCAACTCTAAATCCCCCCGAATTTGATACTGCTGTTTTCACATAGACATGCTATAACAGAGGTCAACCCAGATCATGACGATGCTTCTACATCGGAGCAAGAATGAAGTTTTGCCATTGCTGTACTTTGTATATGTACATGGGAAGCTCTGCACTTGTGACTTTACACTGTAGGAAGTAAGTAAATAAATAAAGGTAAATAGGTAAATAACATTATATCTGGCTTTTATGTAAGTAACATATAAATGTTAATGTTTTGGGTACATGCACCTTCCTTTGTATGTAAGAGCCAGATCTAAAAACAAATATTGCAGCAGCAGTTATATACACACTATATACTAAAGCAAGTAAACAATTTTTACTATATATATAAAATCCTAAGCCTAAAAGTGCAACAATTTTATGTGACATTTTTATGTTACGTTTATTGTCACGCTTTAAATCGGACTTATTCTAAAACCTACATATATATGTTTGGTATCATTTTTTTCAGAATTGATCGAACTTTAATGTGATGTTGTTAGATTTTCAGATTGTCATTTAATTTTTAAATTATAAACTAAAATATCAAGAAAGTCATGCATTGAGCATAGTGGACCTCAGTTTAACAGGAATACTCCAATCGGTAAGTGAGTAAATACTTAATTCATGATTTTACTCTGTTAAATAATGTTTTTTTTTCTTTCATATTTATAGAATTTCATGATTTTGACTCCAATGAATAATATTTTTTATTTTGTAGATTAACAGAATTTACTAATATTCTGGGGGTAGGGTGCCAAAGGTGTGCATATAATTATGTACTCAGATACACCTTTACTTACTAAATTATTTTTCATGCCACTCCTTGAAACAATTTCTGTTTACCAGTAGACACTAAGAGACCTTACATTTTGTACACTAGATTGGGTTTTTTGTGCAGCAATTCACACATCTTCTCCTGCCTCATGATGCAGTTGCCCTACAGAAGTTTAGTGTTTATTTATCCATTTAGTTGTTGTTACTTTTTCCTTGCATTTCACATCTGGAATAAATGAAGTACATATACACATTTTATACCAGCTTTTTCCATATGCTAGTCAAACACACCACACACACACACACACAAACACACATACACCTAAGCCAGTGTTTCTCGGCCACTTTTGGGACCTAGGTGGTTTTCGTCAGCTTGTGAGCACATGAGACTTGTTTACAGCATAATCCCCCTGTGCCCCCCCCCCCCATTCAGCAAAGGTATCAACAGCTACATTTGATATTTTATAACCCCATTTCTAATCATGCTCGCTTCAACAATGGCCACTCCTTTATTTTGTTTCCCCTTTGTAATCATTTTTATTTATGCATCGAGTAGGAGATTAAAAAAAAAAAATATTGCATGCCATTGTCGAAATCTTTAATTGGGGGTATTATATCAAGAACAAGTCACAAGCTGAAAAGGTTTTTTTTCTGCTTCTGTCATGTCATCATGACCCAATAACACAAGCGGTGTGATACAGAAACATTCAATCGAGTTCTGGGGCTCACATGACACTTCCGAGAGGTGCAGGTACAGCATAACAGTACCGGTAACACTGAGAAACAAGGAAGATACGCTAAACTGAAACTGAAAGAGTACCGCTCAGAAATCTAACATTGGGAGAATGTACAGCAGACAGCATGCAGGTATGGTAATTGAACCCATGACACTTGAACTGCCTCGACGCTTTAAAAATATACTAAGCAGTACTCACAAATCAAGTATCGCATTGAATCCTTCGGTATAAGTATTGTTCTCAACAGAATCATATGTAATCTGAATGACCAATTATAGACCACTAAATAGCATTGGAATGCCCCGAACCTCAGCTATCCAATGGAAATGAGCCTTTCATCATATGTGGCAGGTTTGACAAAAGCAGATTCACTCAGCTGTGACACACTGCATACCTCTGCATACACATGTCCAAATCGCATATTTTGTACTAATGAAGAAGTGCAGACAACATGGAAACTTATGATTTATGTAAAAGAAGACACCTCTGAGTTTGTAAAAATACCATTATTACTTTTGATTGGTTTGTGGGTTTATTTTAAAAATGTCAGGGTCCCGCTGGTGGCTACATGTACTTTCTGCAGTTTGAGCACAGACTAGTTAGGTGACTTGCTCAGGTCACGCAGCGAGTCAGAGGTGTAAACTGAACCAGAGGCTATAGGTACACAAGCCATACTGTGGTTTGGAGAGTTTCTCCCGACATTTTGCTAGAAATAAGTGAGTATTCCAATTTTGTTAAACGCCTCTCACCACCTGCTGGAGTTCCAGGTGCTAACCGCAAAACTTACACAATTTCTAGCACTGCCCTGGTGAAATAAACATAGAGGTAAATGGCAGGCACCATTTAGTTAAACAGACTCATAGGAAAAGCAAAAAATAACAGAGAGTGCTTTATTTATTCAAGTTCATCCGTAACAAAGTGTTCAATGTGAACAGCCACAGCCAAACCTCCCCTAACAAACATTTCTGATTTCAACAAGCTTGCAATCTGACCCAAGAGAAAATAACACCAGAGTGATGGTTATTCTTGGACATGAAAACTGACTTTATCAGCATTTAAAACTAACAATACATATGTCTATTGTTTAGATAATCCAACAAATAAATCATCACGACCAAATGTTTTTGAAAAAATGCATGCTAAGCAAAAAAAAAGGGAAAAATGTACACAAAAATACCCGCTCAGCATCTTCGACAGACACACACGCACTCCCATCTGTTGTAGCACTAGCGCAACACATGGTTTATAAATAAACCGTCCCAAAGCCAACGGCATGTCTGAGTAAAGTTATTTTTACAACGACCGTACTTCATAGCCTCATTCCCAGCTGTTGTGATTTTTGGACAGCGAAAGGGAACATTCCATTCTGTGAGACCAAATGTGCCCTTCCGGCTCAGTGCTTGGTGTTATTATAGAGAGCAGCTTCTCTTCTCCAGTGCTACGAAGAACCCCTTACCAGATCAGCACTCCAGTTACAACCAGACCCTGCTGCTTTGATTATTTATTTATTTTTTGTTTCTTTGACATTCCCTGCTTTCGAAAGATACAGATGTGCACGTTCCAGAAAAAAAATTATCCCCAAGCTAAAACAAGACATAAGCCTACATTTTATAACAAAAGCATCAGCCAGACATGGGTTTAGATTAAAAACAATTTTAACATTCTAGGGCCAGAATGAATCGAATATAAACTATAAAAGAAAGTTGAATATAAAAAGAAAAATATGTGCAAACTCAATGGGAGTTCTGACATAAATCATTAAAAGGTTTATAATTAGAAACATATTAAAATATGATTGGCATAATTTACATAAATCCGGTTATTTAGTTTGCAAGAAATCAGGTCATCCCTTATTTTTTTAAGAAATCACAGCTGCTGAAGCCATCTCTGGATCCATGGAGATCTACAGAAAGGTGCTTTGGTACACCAGTTTTGCTTTAACACCTCACTAAAATGGCTTTGTGGGAGTATAGGTATGGGCCCCTGTGATTGACTGGTTTCTGATTGCCTCCTGTTATCACTGTAGCCAGGATAAGCTTGGACCCCTGTAATGCTCAATCTGATTAAGTCGTTTTAAACTATTATGTTGTGCTATTTTCTTGAGTTCTCTGAGGTGGTGCTGTAGAAGCTGTCATTACAGAGCAAGAGTGGAAGAATGCTAATGAAGTATTGGTGGCGTGTGATACATGGGCATGGCCACTCATCAGACTATCCACTTTCTGAAGCAGTTCATTTCAATTTTAGGCTGTGGGAGAGTGTAACTGAGTGTAAGCAAGAAAGAAAACCTGGATGGAATATGAAGCCCACTGATAAACTCAATCACATTCACTGACACTGGGCCCAATTTACAGTTACCTAAAACCATAAGTCTATTGGGATCTGCAAAGAATACTGGAGAAAGCCCCCCACATATAAGGGGAGATAAGGCAAACTCCACAAAGACATTGAATGAGTTAGGATCCCAAGCCAGGATTCTGCAGCCATGTTACAGGATAGTTACCCTCTTTTTAAAATCAGTTAAACACTTCACTACAAGTTGAAGGAAAGAGAATCAGTTCTCAGTCAAAAGGCAGGTGAGGTTTAAGTAAAAGGTGGAATTAAATAGTAAAATTACAGTGCTATATTTTTATGTTATGCTTATACCCTATGGATGTGATGGACATTTTAAAGTCAAAGGTGTTTTGAAGGATACCCAACTATCTGATACTGCTTAACTGCAAGTGCTATGGAATAGGAATCAGAAAACTAATTATCACAGGCATCTCATGCTAAAGTAAAATCAGGATTTCGGAAATCGAGGTGAGAAAACTGAGGTCTGAAAATCTACTGTATGTAAACAAAACAAGTTTCAAAATAAACAGCAATCAGCAAGCCCAGACATATTTTGGAGTCATTTTATGGAAATAAAATGCTTGAACTGTCATTTTGTACTGTCATTATCAAATTACGCTCTAACAGGGGGTGATAGGCCCAGAATGCTTGGACAGCTCCCAAATGGTGAATTTTACAGGGAAAATAGACAACTTAAAAGACTCTATGATGGCTGGAGATGAAGAAATTAACTGGTGTGTGTAGTCGTGCTTTCCTGTTTATTTTTATTACCATCTATAATCCATATCTTGGACGGAACAGGTCACTTTAACCATAATCATAATCCTCTCACAAACTGAAATAATTGAGAGACACTAATCAATGGACGTTGCAAGGACGACAGAGCACTCAGACTGCATGGGGATGTACAAACTGCACACAAAAGGCCTTCAGCCTTTAGGTCAGTGAGGATGATGCTGCACTATTACCCACAGAGCCCATGTGCTAACTACTTAAAATAAAAAAAAAGGGAAAAAAACAAGAAAAAGGTTTCGTACAAAAGCAAAAAGAGTTGAGAACGAAGAAGAGCTCAATGGATTTGTATATAAATGGGCCCAAGATGTGTTTACTTTCATGATAAATTACACACATCATATTAAACAGTGAAGTAAAAAAGTCAGACTGATATATAACAAATCTTATGGAAGAAAACTGGTAAATTCTTCATCTGCAATTATTTATAGTTTTCTGACTTTAACCATAAAATTAAATGTATGTAATTATTTTTTCAAATGATTTTTGCTATTATGACCATTTATAAATTGTGGTAACATTATGTGACTTGTAGTTGGCATTGTACACTACAGTAAGTAAACTGTTTGATGTACCAGGTATAAATATAAATAGTAAAAATATTAAAAATATAAAAGTAAGTTATAAATATAATACAGTTTTGGACAAGCAAGTAGTTGTATCTTCAAAACATACATTTCTGCTTGGTGCAGGTGCTCATAGAATTAAATAAATATATGTTTTTGGCCATTTGTACTGAAAATGTGGACAATGCAATGGCCTTGTCCCATAACTTTAAAGATTTATCAAGGATATGGATAAATAAAGAAGTCCCTGTGAGTTTCTAAAAAATATAAGGTGCAGAGTACTGACACAAGGTGACCCACTCAGGCATCCAGTGAAAGGGATCTGGACGCTGGCAACCTAGAAGGCACATGACAAGAGCCACAGACTCACATGAGCAGCCCTGGGGGTTGTAAAGCTCTCTGCAATGCCTTCGAAGAGATGGAGAAGAGATTTACCTAATACCTGCTTTCTGCCACAGTGGTGGTACTTCATCACCCAGCGCTAAACCTCCAGTGTTGTGTCACCTGCAAGTGCTATGGGCTAGTGGCTTGGGCACTGACCTTTAAACCACAATGGCTCATTGAACAAGACACCTGTTCTCCAATTGTAAAAAATATATATAGGATAAAAGGTATATTGCATCATGATCACGTGAATTGTCACTGGTTTAGTCATCTGCCAAATATACCAAACTAAAAAATAATGATTTCTCCTGTGTGGTGGACCCGGCCGGGATGCTCCTTCAGTGTATGTTCAGGCGGAGCCGCCATGGATGGTGTAATATCTCCCCCTGAATGCTAGATGGCAACCCCCCTGGGTTGGAGCGGTGCCTCTGTCTCCCTCAGGGCTCAATGGGAACAGGAGTTTGGTGCAGCTGTGGGGTCCTGCAGCTGGAACTCCGGAGCCCTTGTGGGCAGTGTTTTCACCACACCCGGAAGTGCAGCTGGAACTCGGCAATCAAGCACCTGGAGTACTTCCAGGTGGACTATAAAAGGGGCCAGCAGCCACCACTTCGGGAGCCAGAGTCGGGAGGAGGGAGACAAAGCTGCCGTAAGGAGTGGAGGAAAGGAAGAGTGTTTGTGCTTTTGTGTTCACTTGTGTCTTGTGGGACTGTGTTGTGCCTGTGTGACACGAGGAAGACATGGCCCACAGGTGAAGAAAATTAAAGTTCATTTGCTTTTATTATGTACCTCCGGTGTCTGTCTGTGTCGGGTCGGGCGCCCATATAGCGCCTTTGTTACACCTGTTATAACAAGCCAAGTCTTTTTGATACTGCTTGAGATAAACATCCATCCATCCATAATCCAACCAGCTATATCCTAACTACAGGGTCAGGGGGGTCTGCTGGAGCCACTCCCAGCCAACATAGGACGCAAGGCAGGAAATAAACCCTGGGCAGGGCGCTAGCCCATCACAGGGCACACACACGCTAGGGACAATTTAGAATCACCAATGCACCTAACCTGCATGTCTTTGGACTGTGGGAGGAAACCGGAGTACCCGGAGGAAACCAACACAGACGCGGGGAGAACATGCAAACTCCATGCAAGGAGGACCCGGGAAGTGAACCTAACTCCGAAGTCTCCTAACTGCGAGGCAGCAGCGCTACCCACTCCGCCACCGTGCTGCCCTGAGATAAACATACCATGGCTTAATATCAGCAAAATACATCACAGTATACAACAGAATACATTTAGGGTAGGCCTACTTAGAAATCCTAATCTGCATAATAATCCACAATAATTTACTGTAACTATTTATATAAAAACACAAGCTTAAAATAGGAGAAAACTATCAGCCAACAGAATTTGTTGCTGTTACTGAGAAGGTGTTTATACTGAAACCATACCTATATTTTGAATAAAATAAGGAAAAGAACACTCCCTTGAACTAAATGAAAAAAGGATTTGCAATATACTGAGTAAAGCAAACAGAGCCTCCTGAGGGACACAGCACAGCACGTGACTATTAAATAAAACCCTCAACTGTGTATTAAATCCACGACCATAATTTGCTGCATTTTCAAGCAATTTTATTTAATCTAAGCAGAACTTAATCGAATTACATTTGCATGGCAATCCAAACATTGCAAGAGCATTAATTAAAAGTTATTATTGGCTGTGATGATTTTCACTGATGGTTTCCTTTTGCTGTAATGTTTAAAGGTGGCACATTTCAAAGGTACATTGCAAGCATTACACAAAAAAATAAAGCAGGCATTATAATTAATAATTACCTGAAAAAAGAAAAAAAATACTTGTAAAAGTAAAAAGCAAAAGTAGTCTTTGTAAGTCTTTGAGATTGAGCTATACCAGGCAATTCTATTTGTGTGGCTACTAGCCAGGCAAGGCCATCACGTCACAAAACTGATAGACAGACAGCAATCTCAGAAAAATCCTGCCGTGCTGGACGGGGGTCAAGAACACGAGATTATGAAGTGTAAATGCATTGGACAAAGACAACCCCAGGCAATAAGACCTTCATTTATGGGGGAGTATGGTCCATCAATATGTGGCAACAGAGGTGAGGCCCCTAATAACAACTAATTTAAAACAGGGATACATAGAGCTGATTTATAAATCTCACTTAAGTGGCGCTGCTATATTTGGCTATTCAGAAGGCATGCCAAACTTCAATATAAATATGAGGAGAACAGAGGTGAAGTGGCAAACTGGAGCATTGTTAGTTATCAAAAATCTCGATACAGGTTATTGATAATATCTCTCTTATTCTGGAGTAAGTCATGTGTGACTTTTAAATCTACAAGTTTGAATAAAAAGTATTTGACAATCAAATCAGACCAAAATACAAGGGAAACTCCACATTCATGAGCAGATTCCAGCGACTTTCCTGCATACTTTTGAGCTACTGGAGCTAAATGTACTGAGGAACCCAACACACTGAAGCAGTGCTCAAATGCTCATTATACTGTGACTGTCATAAAAGATCAAAATGACCATCTGTGCAAATAAATAGTATAAATCTGTACTGCTCCCAACTTTATTGGCTGTATATCAGGCTTGCAATGAAAAGTCAATAGCTAGACAGGGTTAGGATCATAGTAATCTTAAAATACTTGCACAATGTTGGGCAAATAACTGATAAGTGATAAAGTTTTGGTCTATGTAATTATCTCAATATTTTACCACAAATTTTGGCTAAATGTTGGGGTTAAAGAAGACCCACAGCAACAATACCATAGGGAGGGCCAGGAACCCAATAGGACAGGCAGTCACAGCAACTAAAATCAGTGCTTCTCATTCTGCACGTGGACTGCTGGATAAAAACTATGGCTCCCAATTCACAGTGGTGGGACTAAATTGGCATCATCGACCGCTAAGCATTCTTGACTACAATGTTAGGCTCACTAAGCCAATATTGCTATAGAGATGATAACAACAGTGATTACAGCCCTCAAATCATTTTAAAATGGTATGCTGCCAGAAAAGTAGCAGCCATGGTGTGGTTCATCATCACATGACAGACAGACAGACAGACAGACAGACAGACAGACAGACAGACAGACAGACAGACAGACAGACAGATAGATAGATAGATAGATAGATAGATAGATAGATAGATAGATAGATAGATAGATAGATAGATAGATACTTTATTCATCCCCTCAGTGAAATTCAATAGCTGGTGATGGCAGTATAAGACAAAGTGTTCATTGCTCATTTTGCATCTGTTGTTTTAGAATCGCACACTCAAAAATGTACTGTATTCAAGGTAAGTGTCACAAATAACTGAATAATGAACAGTCATGACAGTTTTTGAAACATTTAGATCATTCTTCAACCAGTAAACTGCCAGAAATAACTGTTTGGTTTACTGGAAAATAAGCTGCATGATTAAAGTCCAGCTTTTGCTGCCAGCTAGCTGACACTCAACTGTTCACATGCAAGAATAAGACTTGTCTACTAACTAATAAAACAAATAATATCTTTTGGAAATTTTGGTTGCTCAAGATAGTAAAAAAATGAATACATTTTTGAATGTACTAAAATGAATTGTAACTAGAGATGTTCTACGGGGTGTGCACTACTTAATTAAATTAAATAGCCGCTATTCACTGTAAATTCCTATGCTTTGTGTTACTCAAATTCAAACATAGGCAGAGCAAAACATAACTTGAAGTTGTGCAGGTACCATATTTAAATGACTTACACAAGCAGACACGTCCGTTTTACTTGATGCTAGACTGAATGTAATCTCTCCTGGATACAGTACTGTACATCTAATCATAGGAACTGAGAATTAAGGTTATGGTATTTATGAGAAAGGCACAGAAGTTAATGTTTTATATAAATAAATGTGTGATATCTTATTAAGCCTTAATGTCAATAAAGATGTACATATAATAACATTTTATAATTTACAGATTAAACAAAAGCAAACACCCTCTGAACAAATGAAAAATTGGTATAAGGCCATACGAACAATACTGTATTTGTGTAAATAAAAAAGTGTAATAATTCTTTCATCCATCCATTTTCTGAACCTGCTTAATCCAGATCTGGGACTACGGGCAGGCTGAATCTTATCCTGGCATCAATAAGCACAATGGGGCATTAATCCTTTGCAGATCATAATCACAAGAGGTCAATTTAAAGCTACCAATTAACCTAACCTGAACATCTCTGGCATGAATGACGAAGACTGGAGTAGTAGATCCACACAGACACAGAGAGAACGTTTAAACTCCACACAGACAGTGGCACCCAGTGTGAAGACTGCAACTACTCAAAGGTAAAAAAAAAATGCCTCTTCAAGAACCCCCTGTTTTTTTTGTGTATGGGTCCTGTTAATGATTAGCAAATAATCTGTAAGCAGCATAGCCATCAGTATTAAATTAGGTCTAATAATGTTAAATTAACATTTAAAAGTGTATATGTGGGAACACTCTTACCAGAAATTGTATACTGCACACTTTCAAGTGTGGACATTATCTGCTGGATCCAAAGTTCTGGGTTGAGATCCCATTCCCAGTTATTGGCAGCGTGGACTTTACATGTTCTCCCTTTGTCTGTGTAGATTTCCCTCCCAGATTCTTGGGTACATGCTGATTGGGTTAACTAGCGATTTTAAATTGGCCCTCTGTATGTGTGTATGTGTGTGTGTGTGTGTGTGTGTGTGTGTGTATGTGTGTGTGTTGTGTGTGTGTGTGTGTGTGAGCGGACTCTAAATAGGACTTTCATGCCTTGCACCCAAAGCTGCCGGCATTGGCTCTGGCCCACCTATGACCCTGAATTGGTTTGACAATTATACATTCTGCTGTGACTTTGAAGTGTTCATGCAACACTAGCAATTTTAATGTCTGCAAAACAGGGCAGGCTTTTACTGTTGGCTTTTTATAAAATTGTTCCTATTTTTGAAACAGCGCTAACACTTTACAATTGTAGCTATTAAGACAGTGGTGTGAATTTTGTTGAATTCTGCTTATATTCTCACAGGGGACAGACACTCTGAAGAACTGCAGCTGAGTCTATTTGAAATACTAAATTAAGCGTTGCTCTTTATTTAACCTAATGGGAACTGGATCAGCTTTCAGAGATGATTGCTTCACAAGATACCAATGTCAACATTATGATCTCAGCACAGGGTAAACATAAATAAAGGCATAAATATGTTTAAAGTAAGACGTACTATTTTAGGTAGGCACTTTTAAAAAAAAGCCACGAGGGATGTGCTGAGGTGTAAATCAAAAATGTTACGGCCGCCGTCTGGCTGACGTAAGGCAGATCGGGTTTTCACATCTCCTGATGTGCTACCATCCTGTCAGCTTTTGCTTTTTGTACCTCCATTTGCAAGAGTGACACCTCTTGACTATTAATCACTTTGGCTAACAGGCACATGCTGTCTGCAACAAGGCAAGTACTAATTTGACAAAACATGTCTGTAAGGACTATGTAAGACTAAAGTTAGGACAAAAAAATGAAAATGGTGCTACGCAATGTATGATTTTCGTTCCTAAATACTGTAATTATTATCTTGTGTCCATGCATTCTACTAGGTCATGCCAGCTTATCCTCTGAGGTACCTGGATTCTTTCCATAAGAAAATCAAGGCATTTGAAACTGGGACAGGTCTGTATTCTGTCACCCGTTTTAAAGGAAGAAGGCAGTGGCCAAGTTAGCCTTAAATCATTTATTAGTGTGTACGTATTCTGTATGACATACAGTGCAAACGTCTTAAAACTTATCTCTGCCATTCTGTACACAGGATTAGACTTGCCACACGGTGGTCACATATCCGTCACTGAACACGTTATTATTTCCCAGTGTGCCAAAAATCTAAATGTTCATATATTTTATGTTACATTTTAACATTTTCAAGATATTCTAAGTGTGTTTTTCTTGTTTCAAAAGATAAGGTGTCCTAATAGTCAGTTTTGACCTGTTCACAATACTCGGCTCTTTTTCAGCCAGTTTGATGACTAAACACAACTTTGCAGCTTCACAGTTCTCTGTAAATATGACAACGAATGTAAATTTGAGGAAACTTTGAATGGGTAGAGTTGTCGGAGCATAAAAGGGGCTTAAGGGTGGGCAAATGGGCTACAGCATATGAAATGTCTGTGTGTGGTGGCAGTTAGGTAGTTCAGGCCAACAGTTACAAGTAAAAAGGAAAAAAAAGAGAAGAGCTTGCTCTCCTGAAACTTAGGTGTCAGAATATGCTCTGCTCTCAGGCATCTACTGTATATTACAAAATGTCTTTTTTGTTTTCTTTTCCTTTGAACTGTCATTTTATGGACATGTAAAAAATACTGAATAACATATGTCGTGAATCCCTTTTGAATCCATACAAAGGACTGCATTATAAGCAATCTCGAACAGACTGACAGAAAGCCTAAAAGAATTAAAGCCTGGATATAAGGATTAACTGTCTACTAACATTAAATGCAATTTTTATGTCTGAGAAAAAAATAATAACAAAAGCATGAGGTGGGCTGAGCCTATCCTCCCAACTCATCTTTTGTTTTAATTACCAGAGCTCAGTGAGCAATAATCTCATGCCTCCATGGCAGGTCACCCACCTATCATATGGCATCCAATGCATGTCTACTGTATATTATACTGCTGAAAGAGGCACGAAGATATCTTTAGTGAAAGGACCAAGAGAAGAGACTTGCTGAAGCTTATTAAGTGGGAATCAAGACCTCTCTTTTATCAAAGACAAATCAAAACACTAAGCCAAAAAGCCAGACAAAGTTTTAAAACAGAAATGCACCAAACAAAATAACCGCTAATAAACACTGCTTTCATCCAGTCTCAGATTCTACGGAAGGGCTTGTGCCGACCTTCATTCATAGGGTCATGTTGATGATATCACAAGCTGCGCCATCCCAAAGAATAGTAAGAAACATTGCTATGGCAACCACCAACGCTAATGGACAGGAAATGTAGGTACCCGTGCAGAAAACAAAATGATGACTCAGCACAACAGTAAAACTGAAACTTGGTAAGGTAGTCTTAAATCAAAAAAATAAACGACACAATTGACTTTGGGGAAGCACGTAAAAAAATTACACAATGATTTTAACATGTACATCAAGGATGTCAAATTCAGATCCTAGAGGGCTCAATGTTTGCATTCAAGTCACTTTTTGGCACCAATTACGGTCACTAATTGAACCTACCTCTTCTAGGTTACTTTTAAATGATTTCCTTTCTATGATTGGGGACTCTTAATTCTTTTCTTTAACATAAGAACATAAGAAATGCGACTAATGAGAGGAGACCATTCAATCCATTAAGCCTGTTTGTTTAGCTAATTGCTAAGCTGTCCCACTATCTTATCCGGATTTTTCTTAAAGGATGTAAAGGTTTCTGCTTCAACTCCATGTGTCGGTAAGTTTGTTCCAGAGTCCCACGGCTCTTTGCATAAAGAAGAGCTTAAATGTTCTTCCTCTTAATTTCCACTGATGTCCTCGAGTACGTGATTCACCCTAAAACTGAAAGAACACTGATGGGTCTCCTTTATCAAATGGTTTTGAGAATTTCCAGTGCCCATGAAGTCTCCTCTACACAGCTTCAACTGGGCTATGTGCTTTTGGTGGCATGGTCTCACTAGCATATTATACACTCTAAGAATAATGTCCCATGATTTATATTCACTGTTTTTAGGATATAACCAAACATTTTTATTTGCCTTTTTTGTTTCACGCATTTCTTAAGCACTGAAAGCATTGTGCCAACATAAAGTAGTTAGGATGTTGATGTTCCTTTTGCCCATGTTTAGCACTTGGCAGTGTATGCCCAGTTCTGAAACATGTGCAGGTCTTTTTGATTTTTCTTGTTTCTGCCATTCTTCCAATTTTAGTGTCGTCTATGAAAACCAGCAGACAAACAATAGTGAGATACAATAATGAGATATAAGTCGGGTGCTCAAACTCATTTTCACTTCAACCAGTTTCTTAATTAGAAGCCACTTCCTCCTGGTAATGAAACATTTTAGTTAATTATATGGCTTGTCCCATGTGGTACAATGAGAAGACTAACATCTTCAAAACTGCTGAGTCTCTTTTTTCTGAAGGCATTTCTGGACCAGAACAGATGAATATTTCTCAGAACTTCACCGTTGTCTTTTTGAAATATTTTATTGAAACAGTTTCTGTATGATGGACACATCAGTACAAATGAAATCAGCTTAGTTGGTCATCTACTGGCAGGCTTTGCACCCTTTTATCATTTTGCTGCTGGTAAATGTAAAAAGAAACAAATTATGTTTCTAAATCATAAAGTGTGTTCCATTAGCAGCAGTACTTTGTGACTAGGAAAGTGGCAAGAACGAAAATCTGCAGGCACTGTGGCTGGAGTTTGATATCCCTGTCATATATATACATGCACGCCCTAAACAACATTTATTTCTATAGCACATTTTCATACAAAGTGCTTTCCAACATGACAAAGAAGTAGTTAAATGCAAATTAAAAACAAATTAACTTTAGCTAAGAATAATACTGAATAAATGGTATACAAATGATAGATAAATAAATAATGAGCACTTACACAAGAAATATATACAATTAGGACAAATAGAATCCTTAAAATAACTAATTTCTTTTTTAATTTCTAAGAGACAGTCCGATGATGAGGTCAGATGGAATGGTTAGACAGAAAAAAATAAAACGGAATTTCACACATCAGGTTCATAATACTATAACTCAGTTACTCTGGAGTCCAAGAAGTTAACCAAGCAGTATAAATGGCCAAAGAACAAAACGAATGGTGAGATGGTAGACCACTTCAGCAGCAACACCAGCTCCACACTAGACCTGAAGCATTACCTAATAAAAGTAAAAACCTGGTAGGAAAAGCTTGAGCTTTTTTTGTGGTGAGTTCCCAAAAATAGTCCTGCTTTAGTCTATCGCCTCAGGCCCAGTTATGGGATTCATTCTCATCCTGCTGGATGCAGAAGCAGTGAAGACAATGAAGACAAAACTAATAGCCATTATGAACAGTGCTGCATATCCTCTCAAAGACACACTAAGACTGAGGACCTTTAGACTATGAATTATTCAATAGGATTTTATCAAGAAACGCTACTCAGGCTCCTTCATGCCTGTGGTAATACACTTTTATAATGCCTCACTATATCTGCTCCCTTTCCGTTAGCCAAGTCAGATTTTTTTTTTTTCCTTTTTTAATTTTTGTAATTCTCTTGTGTATCTGAGAGGGGTTTTTGGCATTTGTTACAATATTTCTATATTTCTTGAGCTACTGTAAAATTTATTTTTTTCATTGGGACAAATAATGTACTCTCCATCCATCCATCCATCCATCCAAGGAATATGTAAAACATAACAATCAAATAATATGACCAGTGTATGGCTCTTACCAGTCATTTCTATGGACAACACAGTCCTGAAGGCCCTTACTTAGCATGTAGCTAACTTGAATGTCCAAGGAAGTATAGATGCTGGATCCCTTCTGGTAATTTCATATTTAGAGTTTGCTTTAAGCTTTTTTCAATTAGAAATGTGGGGTGAAAAACAGGGTGTTAAATTTGTGACACATTTTTATTTATATAAAACCTTTATCCAAGATTAAATCCATCTCATTTGCAGGGAAGAGGAGGCCCCTGTGGCAGATTTTGAAGCAGCTTACAGTTTGCTGACATGTGGCAGAAGGCTCTTTACTATAACAGAGCATATCCAGAGGCACAAGAAATGCATGGTTATAAATCTTACACCCTTTCAGCTCTATAGCACATGCAAGTTTCACTCCTCCCCACCGACCGTCTTATAATACAAGAACCAGCAAAAGATTTCACCTCCAAGCTTTTGGATTGGCAGACCTGGGACCTTCTCCAAGGGCCCCGTGAAACAGAAACAGGGTGAGGCAGGAAACTGTAAAAAGGAAGCAAACTGCATTGCAGAGAGGTGGTAGCAAATGTTTACAATTCAAACTCCTGCCTTCAACTGTAAGAGTTCAAAAATACATACTGCCCACCACAAATGTGACACCTTACTCATAAAATGTAATGGATTGCTTTTAATAAAGGTTGGATGTTTTTTAACAATTAAAAAAAATAAAAAATACCCCGTCTGGCTCCCACCACCAAAGTCTCTTAGGACCCAAAAGGGCACTGCCATTAAATACAGTAACAATATTTTTTCACAGAAATCTGTATTTGGATCCAATGTTCCCTTTCATTCACCAATTCTAGCTTTTTAATTTTATACATAAATCTTAATGTGCAGGTATTTAACAGCAGTTACTGCTGCTGCCTCACAGATCCAGAATGCTGGCTTCAATTCCTATACATGTTTGTTACCAAATGTTATTTTCTAGATACTTTTGCTTTCCTCCAACATCTCCGAATAATAATAATAATTATTATTTACATTTATATGGTGCTTTTCTCACTATTCAAAGCACTCTCCATGCAGGGAGGACCTGGGAAGCGAACCCACAATCTCCTTAATATAGCCAGGATAGATTCGTTACTAAGATGTATGATGAGCGTTACAATGGCCTGGAATCCTATCCAGAGATAGTTGCTGGCTTGCATTTGATGCTGTCAGTATAGACTTTGACCTAAACAAGCCAGAAATGGATTAAGCAGATTTGAGATTCCTCACTGGCTTAATGTCCATTTTCTGGGTTTACCCATGTTGGCCAACTGCCCACCAAATCTTTTTCCTCTTACTCCTACTGAGAATATAACTCATCATGCTGCATCACACAGCTTTTATGTTCAATGCCAGAGAAGCTCCTTTGGAAGTCAAAATGGGGAACACATTGCACATTTGTTTGATGCACCTCTCACTTTTGCTATTTGCTTTATTTATTTGAAGGGGTCACAAACTGTAATGGATATAAAGCCCAGTGCCCAGTCTAACAGATGGCATACATAACCACTCACACACTGAGATTTGCCAATCAGCTTAACCTGTACATTGTTATTATGATTACTTAATATGTAATATGCCTTTATCCAAGGCATATTATATAACATTTGAGGTACAATTGATGACATTTTTTCCAAATGGAGCGCAGGCAGGTGATGTGACTTGCTCAGGTCACACAGTGTCAGAAGCAGGATTTGAACCCACAACCTCAGAGGTTGAAGTTTAAAGCCTTAATCACTAAACCACAATGCCTGCCATGTTTGGGATATGGAAGTTGGACTGTAAGGAAAAAATACACATGAACACGCAAACCGCACGCAGACTGTGGCCAAGAAAACAAATAAATCTAGGTGTCTGAAACTATAAGTCAGTAACACTAACCACCATATTACTAAGTTGTAAAAATGTACACTTTATTTCTAAAGTAATAATGATAATTGCTGCATTCTGAACTATTGTAATTTTCCCCTGCATCATTACATTTTGCCTGAAGAAGGGGCCTGAGCTGCCTCAAAAGCTTACATATTGTAATCTTAGCCAATAAAATGTATCATTTTGCTTGACTTCTCGTCAAAATCTTTTAGTAGGATATCTTACTTCCAAGATTGGCAACACACCGGCGTCAGCTTCATGGTTATGTCAGAGTTGTGCTAGGCAGTTTATTGTTTCAATGGTCAATTGCATACAGCAAATAAAGCAAGGCTATTAGTGGCGGAGTTTCTGTCTCTGAATTTACTGAAATGCTCACAATCCATTTTTTGAACCTTCCTTTATGGTCCTGTTTATCCTAGCAGCTTGGTCAAAGGAGGGGAACATTCACTCATAACCTAACAATTTACTCTTTGGATTGCCAATTAATTCTCACAACAAAGTAATGTATTTGCCTAGTGAGAGGAAATCCAACCACTGTAACAAAATTAACATGAACATTGGAAGAACATGTAATCTGCAAAAAAGAAACACCAGGCTGGGAATTTAACCCAGATCCCTTCAGCTTTATGGCAGAAGGGCTGTGCCACCATACGGTCCAAATGATGTTTATACCAACGTTCACTCAGCAGGAGTAATAAATGAGATAAAGAATGTGACATTTTATCCAAAAAAGCATTCGTTTTATCAAGAAAAAAATATTTCCAATGCCATTTGTTGAAGCTCTGCACGCTATTTCTACAGCTCGTAGGCTTTGCATCATTGCTTTGCTGACTGCAAAAGAAGGGCAAGGTCACATGTTTCAGAATTCACAATGGCACGACAAAGAGCTAGTGCATAAATTAAAAAGGACACTCTTTCACTTTTTTCTTTAGATCTCTGAAGGGTTATGCCCAGCTAAACATAGTAATTACAAAAAAGAATGGGAGAACTCCTTCAGCTTCAGTTCAAGCTCAATAAAGCTCT